>NC_092336.1:98675277-98990555 GCF_046630445.1 Rutidosis leptorrhynchoides | reverse complement strand
AATAATATTAATTTTTAATATAATTATAATTATTAAACGGGTTCGATACCCATTCGTGCCTTTTATTTTTTACTTTTCTTAAAACTTACTATTTTGACCAGATTTATACTCATAGTTCTCTATATATTTAACAAAAGTTAGTGGTTGGTTTGGTTCAATACTTTGCTATCAGGTAGTCATGGCTTTTAGACTTCGGTGGTTTTTTTTTTTGGTGATTTTTTTTAAGAAAAAAAATCAAACGCCGCAACGCGCGTCTAACTCAAACACTTGTTATATTATATAATAGAAATAAGAGGTGACATTATAAATATATTCAATATAAAGTATGTTTTTACTGTTCACTTCAATCGATTCTATCATATAAACTAGATATGTGGCCCGACGCGCTACGCTGCGCGACTATTTTTTAATAGAAAGCAAAAGATACCTACAGACATACAACATACAGAATGCTATTTACGTTGTGTTACATTGTGTTCCTAGTTATTACAGTGCGTAGCATAGCCAAAAAAAAAAAAAAAAACACTCTGGTCTTCTTAACAGAACACAGCAAATAAATCTCCACAAAAAATTACATTTTTGCTACTAATACACATACTATAAATTATGTATTGTGCTACTTCAAGGCTTTGCAACTTTGCATTACTCCTCGCCAATTCTCTGCCTTTGATATAATAAGCCAACAAAGATAAAGAGTTTTCAAAAAATTTTCCTTGTTCGGGAGTGAACTTTCAAATGATAAATATAATTCATTATAAATGCGTTGCTAATCAAAGTAATGTGAAAAGAAAGAAGCTTACATAGTCGCCACTCTTTGTCGAGAAGAATAGTTTTATCCACACGTTCAACACATGCAAATAGACGACACAACGATTCGCGTATCACTTCTGGATCGTAGCCCTTTTCCTCCTAAAGAGATATAGGTCCATCATGTTGAACATCAGTCATAGTTTCAAAGTTAAAAATACACACACCCTTTCATATATCAGGTTGTGTTCATACTTAAAGTGGCAAATCAAAAATTAGTAGGTGTAAAGATAGAAATATAGAACCTGGTGGTGGTAAGTGACGGCTGTTGCATTAGGTTTGGGATATTATAACATATTTTCACATTCTATCTACTTGCAAAATCATTTATAAAATAGCAGTTAATCATACCATTGAGTCAAAATATGGGTGCCTAATTCCATCAAATAATTAGTAGTAAACATCAACTTGCCATTAGTATATTTTTAACCTCTAAGGTAGTAACTACAGTAGATCAAAAGTAGTCATAAACTCGCATGTGCCAAAACAAATAATTAATGAATCAACCCTTATAACATATTGGAGAATCGGTGTTAGAGGGTATTACTTGAGCACCTGAGACAACATGATATTTAGTCAGGATGTCAATACAGACGGTCCATTTATGATGTTGCAGCTAGAACTAATTATATAGTGTGAAACAGACATAAACGTTTACCTGACTAAGGACAAATTCCTTCAACATGTTTTTGAAATCTGCCTTCCTTTCTCTATCTAGTCTCTGTATTTCATTCCTATTATTTTCTTGTATCAATCAAATGACATACTAATAATATTGCATTCACGAATGGACGTTCAAGACATAAGCCTTAAACATTTGGAAACAGTAACGATGCACTTCAAAAAATTTAATAAAATTTGACTATGTTCTGAGTTCCATACCTGATATCACAATATAAAGGAAGATATCACATGACAAACTCATCAGATAATATCAACAAATTAAATTGTTGTTCTTGTGACAAAACTAAAACAAAAACATTGTTGGCACACTTAATATTCAATCAATAATAGCAACAAAAAAAATCATAATTAATAAAGCAAACTTCCCCTATTATCCACACGGTGTTCACTCTGCAATCGACCCTTTATCATAAGCAGATGGATGTTTAGCAACTGATTGTAAGTACACATGCTGACAAAGAAATGGGAAGCATTGATGAAGGCAGGAGGCTGTCTTTCCACTGGTGAAACAACACACCTCAAATTTTGACCCATTTAGAAATCTGCCTATAATTTGACTTCAACACAGCATCTATTGACAAATAAATATGACAGCAGCAAATTATTTCAGTAAACTAAACACATACGTGAACAAAAAAATAGCTTAAACAAACACATGAACAACCCATTTGGAAATCTGCCTATAATCTTAATTCAATACAGCATCTATTGACTAATAAATATAATAGCAGCAAATTATTTTAGTAAACTAAGCACATAAGTGAAGAAAAAACAGATTAAACATACGCATGAACAAAAATGAAGAAAATTCGAGGATGTAAATAATTCTAAAAAATAAAAACCAAACAATATAAAATATGCAATCAACTAAAATAGTTACAGAACTAATACCTTGAACTGATGGGAACGACTGGAATAGCAGCGCCGGCGGCAATACAACCCTAATTAATTGACCAAAACCCTGATGTCCACATATGTGATGACCCGAGAATTTCCGACCAAATTTAAACTAAATCTTTATATTACTTCGACACGATAAGCAAAGTCTGTAATATTGAAGTCTCAAAAACTTTGAACTGTGTTCATGTAATTATTTGACCTTTAACTATGCCCGACGATTCACGAACAATTGTTTGTAAATAAATATGTATATAAATATAAATGTAAGTGTATAAAAAATTTGAATTAATAAACTACACTTTAATCAATTAAGAATTTGAAAATGCAAATTAATAGTTAGAATTATTAAGTTGTTATCAAAATATACATATACATATATATATATATATATATATATATATATATATATATATATATATATATATATATATATATATATATATATATATATAAAATCCATGCTTGTGTATTAAATATTTAGTGTAAATATATATACTACATAATCAATAATATGTAATAACAATATTTAATATAATAAGTTTAATTACAATTAAATTATAGTTGTTATAGTAAAATTATAGTTAAATTTTTTTAACATCTAATTAGTATTATTATTAGTATTTCAATAGCATTATTATTAGCTTTATTATTAGTACTAATATTTATAACATTAACAATAATAAATTTATGAACTACATATATCATCAAGAATATAAACAAGTATATATAAATACATATATTCACGTATTCTTTTGATGTCACGATCTTCCTAATCAAGCTGTCTAACTAATTGATATGGCTGTCGATTTTATTTCACAGTTAGGACCCACAAATTACTACAAGCCAATTTCCAAGTTTAATTGTATCTGATTCTGTTACGAGTCTTATTCTCCTTTTAATTTTTTTTGTACTCTTCTTCCTGGATGGTATTTTCTTGTCGAGAGTTACAATTTATATTTTGATTCGATTAAGCTTGTGTTGATAAGAAACAATTCATTCAACTCTCTGTCATCTTCACACATCTACACCAAACGCCACCATTGAATACCCAAAACCACCTTCACCACCATAACCGTCAATCACGTCATCTAAACAAAATGTGTATCTATTTTCTGTCATGAAGAAACAAACCACCTTGAACCAACATAAAAACTGCCATCTTCACTCTCAAATAACCCACCATCGCGAGACTCTCACCACCTTTAGAATCCCTGTCATCACCAATACTTTTACTAGTATTACCATCGAGGTTTTTGTTTCAGTTTAAAAGGAAAAATAGCTAGACAAACTACCATCGAGCTTCCTCCATGTACAATCACCAATATGAAACTAGTACGCTGCAATTACAGTTGTTACACTTCTGTTCCAGATGACAAACCACAGCTGTAAATCACCTTCGTTACTGCAGCTACGACTGCCATGAACAACCATAAAAAGCCCTATCGATCATTGTTTTCCTCCTCTATTGAAACCCACGAACTACGTCGATATTCGAGGTAAAACAGTCACTTGCAGTCTGCTTCTGTTTCCCTTTACCATTCTATATCTTTGTTATTTAACAATACAAAAGTCAACTCAAAACAATCATCAAAGGAACACTCAATATCGAATTCTCGTAAATTAAATGCATGCGAATAAAGTAGCAGCATTATGTGTTCTTTGTTTTGATCGATAACCTTTAAAGCAACAATACCCCACATACTATTATAATTGACTAGTTGGTTACAAAGGGTTTACTTATTCAATAAAGGAAGATGCAGGGGACAAAAGCAAGTGGAAAGTAACTAGCCCCATAATTAAGCATCATTCCTACGCAATTTTTTTTGTATGTTCGATAATGTTAAGGCCAAGTGGGACATGATTAGGAAGAGATTAGCGTAAAGTAGAAAAGAGGATGATGGTAATGAACGATATAAGTAAAGATTGATAAAATAAAATGATAATGATGAATGAGTCGATGATGAGTTGTTATTGAAGATGAAGAATGATTAATGATGATAATTAGATGATATATTGATGATAAAAACCGAATCTTACATATACCGCCGCTTAATTTTTTTTTTTTTTTGTTTACTGCTGTTTGGTAAATTCTATTCAGACTCATTAAATTGAACTTGGGCCTATTGAATTCACTAAATGGATTTAGCTTCTTGGGCTTGAGAGCCTACTGATGGGCCGAGAGTTATCATGATATTCGGTTGGGCCGAGACAGATAGGAAGAGATATATACAAATGGGTTACAAACTTATTTAGTAAAATCGACTTGGACTATTGGATATGGGTGTTGTCGGGTGTGCGAGTGGTCGGGGCTTCGAGACTCAACTAAGCCATTTCTTTTTATTCCTAATATTAGAGGTTCGTGAATCCGAAGCCAACCCTGCATTGTTCTGTATAGTCATATGTATTTTTACTACAAAATACATTAGGTGAGTTCATTTAATTCCCTTTTACTCTTTACATTTTTGGGACTGAGAATACATGCGCTATTTTTACAACTGCTTTATTAAATACTTTTGAAATGTATTTAGAACTGAGAATACATGAAATGCTTTTATAATTGTTTTACGAAATAGACACGAGTAAATGAAACTACATTCTATGGTTGAATTATCGAAATCGAATATGCCCCTTTTTATTTAGTCTGGTAATCTAAGAATTAGGGAACAGACACCCTAATTGACGCGAATCCTAAAGATAGATCTATCGGGCCCAACAAGCCCCATCCAAAGTACCGGATGCTTTAGTACTTCGAATTTTATATCATGTCTGAAGGAGGATCCCGGAATGATGGGGATATTCTTATATGTATATTGTGAATGTCGATTACCAGGTGTTCAATCCATATGAATGATTATTTTTGTCTCTATGCATGGGACGTATGTTTATGAGAAATGGAAATATGAAATCTTGTGGTCTATTAAAATTATGAAATGATTATTTGATGATAAACTAATGAACTCACCAACCTTTTGGTTGACACTTGAAAGCATGTTTATTCTCAGGCACGAAAGAAATCTTCCGCTGTGCATTTACTCATTTTCAAGATATTACTTGGAGTCATTCATGACATATTTCAAAAGACGTTGCATTCGAGTCATTGAGTTCATCAAGATTAGTATTTAGTCAATTATAGTTAGATATATTATAAAATGGTATGCATGTCGTTAACTTTCGATGAAATGAAAGATTGTCTTTTCCAAAAATGAATGCAATGTTTGTAAAATGTATCATATAGATGTCAAGTACCTCGCGATGTAATCAACTGTTGTGAATCGTTTATAATCGATATGGACTTCGTCCGGCTGGATTAGGACGGGTCCTTTCAGTTGGTATCAGAGCGGTGGTCTTAGCGAACCAGGTCTACATTAGTATGCATAACTGATAAGTCGTTAGGATGCATTAGTGAGTCTGGACTTCGACCGTGTCTGCATGTCAAAAGTTTTGCTTATCATTTTTGTCGAAAATCATCTGCTTATCATCCTTAGGAAATTACATGCTCATTATTCTTAGTCTAGATACGTTTTACTGCATTGACTGCATAAATAGTGTATAGACAAAAATTCATATCTTAGCGTATCTGACAATTCATATCTTAGTGTATCTGTTACTGTAGATCTTGCCTGATGTCTTTCGTAATTTTCTCCGTAATTTAAGGGAACCTGGTACTATATATCTATGCATATTATGCATTGAGAATACCATCCAACTATCAATTGCTGTCACTAAACTCTTCATACCAAAAAAAAAAAAAAAATCTTTTCTGAGATCGCGTAAGATGGCCTCTACGAACCAACCAAGTTCATCTGACTCCGAAGATAGCGTGACAGGAGCACACCAACCAATCAACTACCGTGATTACTGGAGAAAATGGGGGTGGGTTTGTGACATACTCACCCTATGGAGAAGGGAAGAAGGTACTCCATATCATGAACTGAATCTACCACCTAACCTTGGAGTACTTAACCCGCTCACCGGCGAACCCGTTCGCCACACCGTTTATACCCTTTTTGCAAGAATTTTTCATCTTGAGGCTACCATTAACGGAAATAGAGGAGATATCCGACCTCTACCTCGCACTGATAACCAACCAGGGTTAGTAGAAGAAGTTAGAGAACTCCGAGCTCGAGTATTAACTTTAGAGAGCACGGTACACAATTTACAAGCACCCGCAATATCACCAACACCAGTAACGTCACCAGCCTCAGCACTAACGGCACCAGTACCACCAACAACCCAAGTTTCAACAATCCATGCCTCAACATCTCATTCTGTACCTCGAGTATAATCATCATTCTACGTATCGTTCTACGTCAATTACCTTCGTTCTTCATTGCGATTATGTAATCTCTACTGTTTTAGAAATTATGTATTCTTGTTCTAACGGTAAATCAGATGTGTTAATATCATATTAACTCATTAAATCCATGATTACATCTGAAGAAAATATATATGTATATATGTTTTCATAAAGATTGTAATTAAAAATTCTTTTGTACAAACTGTTAATGGTGAAAATATTTTAACGGGTAGGTAATACCCGAGGAAATATTTAACTTTCATATTAACATGTTATACTGTACATTTTCGAATATGATTCAAGTCATTTACTATCCTATTTACATCCACAGATATACGTATCCGTTTACAGCAAAATAACCATTTTCCTTCAATTTCATATTTGAATTTTGACCTATCAGAATCTAACAAGTGGCATAATGAAGAAAACATTGGACAAAATAAAATTTGTTAGAAACAAACAAATTAACTATGAGAAATTCTGTTAAGAATCCACGCTAACAAAATCCTAGCTAACTGTTCCTAGCTAACTGATTACATTTTATTTATCGCAGTTTATTTATCGCAATTTAATTATCGCAATTTTATTTATCGTCATTTAATTTCTGTTATTTACTTTACGCACTTTATTTATCGGGACACGTATACAAGGTTTTGACATATCATATCGACGCATCTATATATATTATTTGGAATCGCCATAGACACTTTATATACAGTAATGATCGAGTTCTCTATACAGGGTTGAGGTTGATTCTATAATAATATATATACTTTGAGTTGTAATTGAGTCTGAGACGTATACGGGTCACGACATGTATTAATTAATTCAAATATGATATATTAAACTATATATGAATTATTGAACTGTCAACTGTGGACCATCGACTGTGGACTAATAAGAGTGGACAATTAAAAATGAATTAAAATACTGATTATAACATATGAAACTAAACAATTCTTCAAGTTTGCCACTTGATTTCATCTTAAACCTCATTGTATCTTGACAATTACAATCTGCGTTCAAACCTTTCATGATTCTTGAAAACACCTCAATCAAGAGGATGAACCAACCGTACTTCATCTACGGAGGGAAAGATTTATGCATTTAGTTATGCACCTGGAAACTCTCGGCAACTGAGTAAAAGTTTAACACGTAGCCGCGTCAGATCCTTTGGCATTTATTAGCAAAAATAACTTTGCGATCTCTTTTCAAAGTAGCAAATTTTGTCACAGCTTCAGCAAATCAACTTCGACTTTTCGTTCGAAACAACCTTATTATCACCTTGATTATTATGTATGTTCTTTTATTGTTACCGGGGAACCTTCCATATTTTACCATATTGCTAGCAGACGTACCAACAACCTCGTTGCTTCCTGGTTTAAATCTCTCCGATAAATCATTATATTTCTTCATTGAAACCCTATCATATACTCATCCGCATCTTGTAACGAGAACTGCCATAACAATTACCTGGAATCAGCAATCAGTACTTTGAAAACTCACAGCATATCTACATCAACAGTTATATATATATGACATTTATCTCTTAGAATTATGATCTCTCATTCTGAAATTCTGAAAAGCACTCAGTCACAAATCAATACTCTGAATGTTGAAAAAAAAAAAGCTGAATGAAGCAGCAGAAACTGTAGATAACCGTAAACGACCATAATCATCGAAAGTTTGATGATAAAGAATAGTATGCTGGAAAAACTCAGAAAAGTTGGAACTGAAAAACGGATTGAGCTAACCATGAAGGAGATCAATGACAAATACAAGGACCAAACCCTATATTCAAAGAATCCAGGAAATTCTGGATCCGATGAAATCTTTAGAGAATATCTTGCTCCGAAGTCATGTTAAAATCTTGCGGAAAATCTTTCTCCATCAACCATCGAACTTAGAAATTCCAAAATATCATCATCAATATCTTCGATATTTCTGAGGATATTTTCATAAATATTCTCGTCCGAAATTATATATCTCTTCGTGCTTCCTGTGTATCATTATATTGGAAACATTCAATAGAAAATTTAGTGCCGAAAAGCAGATTATGCGAAACTATGAAGAATGTCGTGGACAAATCGCAAAGAATAAGTTTGACTTCAAAGAATCCAAATGATTCTGTTTCTGATGAAATTTTTAGCGAATACCTTGCTTCCGAATCTAAACCGTTACGGATAAATCTTCTTCATCATCCATCGATATTAGAAATTCCAGGATATCATCGTATCTTTCATTATAAATATCCTCCATATTTTTGGAGATATTTTTATAACTATTCTTATCTGAAATCATTAATCTCTTCGTGCTATCAGTATTACATCATATAGAAACTATTAGTTTCTATTTTCTGTAAATTTTCGAGCTTAAAATATGAATGTTATTGAAGTAATGTTGGGAATTGATGCATGAGTTAGTATAATATAATGACACTTGATCAACGTGATTATATTACAGTAAGTCATGCTGAGTTTCTAATGGGACGTGATGATTCACAGATCATAACGTCATCATGCACCATGTTACATAACTCTGTCATTCTGCTTAACTTCTGAACATATCAAGAAAGTATATTCTTGATAGTTCTATTCTCAGTGAATCTGGCAATTTTACAAATCAAATCATGCTATTACGTTCCTTCTTATTTAGAACATTAATAATGTTCATTCTGAAACTTATATCTGTGAATTCTGGACCATTACAAGAGATGCCAAATCGCCAGAAGAAGAAACGAAGGGACAAAGCTCTGAAATAGAAATTGGAGTATAAATTGCAGCAAATAGGAGGGAGTATTAACTGTGGATGACAATGATTATAGGAAACAGAAAGAGAGACATTGAAATATAAGGAGAGATATAAAGCCCAATAACAACGCATAAATTACAAACCGTGTATATCAATGTTTATAGCAATATAAAGACACGGGAGGATTATAAATACAATAATCCCTAGAGCATAATAGAAATAAACAGATTCTTCAGGTGGGAGTTGGAAAAGAAGAACGATCATTGCGATAGTTAGAATAAGAACAAGGATCAGAACATGGTTAAGCATTTTCATAAATCCTTTGAATTTGGGAATTGAGTATAGAAGTGGTGAAAATAAATGAAATGGAAAAGGTAAATTTATAAAGGAAATATCAAACGTAGTAATCGGGGCAGATCACCGTATTTAATTAAAGAGATCTTAATTTCCATAAATCCCGAAGAATCAGATCTTATAGATCTTAAAAATTTTCTTTAAATCCCTTAAATTCTGGAATTCAACCAAGACAACGTCAAAAGTTAAAACGAAACTTCATTTATCCATCTCACTCTTTTGTGATAACTTCATTCGTGCCCTTCGAATAATCGAATTATTTTATCTGTATTATTCAATAATGATAAAACTCTATTTATCAGCTCTTATTCGTCAGGAAAATATATTTATTGTTAGCCATGACGACCTCACTCAAATTTCGGGACGAAATTTCTTTAACGGGTAGGTACTGTGATGACCCGAGAATTTCCGACCAAATTTAAACTAAATCTTTATATTACTTCTACACGATAAGCAAAGTCTGTAATATTGAAGTCTCAAAAACTTTGAACTGTGTTCATGTAATTATTTGACCTTTAACTATGCCCGACAATTCACGAACAATTGTTTGTAAATAAATATGTATATAAATATAAATGTAAGTGTATAAAAAATTTGAATTAATAAACTACACTTTAATCAATTAAGAATTTGAAAATGCAAATTAATAGTTAGAATTATTAAGTTGTTATCAAAATATATATATAAATATATATATATATATATATATATATATATATATATATATATATATATATATATATATATATATATATATATAATCCATGCTTGTGTATTAAATATTTAGTGTAAATATATATACTACATAATCAATAATATGTAATAACAATATTTAATATAATAAGTTTAATTACAATTAAATTATAGTTGTTATAGTAAAATTATAGTTAAATTTTTTTAACATCTAATTAGTATTATTATTAGTATTTCAATAGCATTATTATTAGCTTTATTATTAGTACTAATATTTATAACATTAACAATAATAAATTTATGAACTACATATATCATCAAGAATATAAACAAGTATATATAAATACATATATTCACGTATTCTTTTGATGTCACGATCTTCCTAATCAAGCTGTCTAACTAATTGATATGGCTGTCGATTTTATTTCACAGTTAGGACCCACAAATTACTACAAGCCAATTTCCAAGTTTAATTGTATCTGATTCTATTACGAGTCTTATTCTCCTTTTAATTTTTTTTGTACTCTTCTTCCTGGATGGTATTTTCTTGTCGAGAGTTACAATTTATATTTTGATTCGATTAAGCTTGTGTTGATAAGAAACGATTCATTCAACTCTCTGTCATCTTCACACATCTACACCAAACGCCACCATTGAATACCCAAAACCACCTTCACCACCATAACCGTCAATCACGTCATCTAAACAAAATGTGTATCTATTTTCTGTCATGAAGAAACAAACCACCTTGAACCAACATAAAAACCGCCATCTTCACTCTCAAATAACCCACCATCGTGAGACTCTCACCACCTTTAGAATCCCTGTCATCACCAATACTTTTACTAGTATTACCATCGAGGTTTCTGTTTCAGTTTAAAAGGAAAAATAGCTAGACAAACTACCATCGAGCTTCCTCCATGTACAATCACCAATATGAAACTAGTACGCTGCAATTACAGTTGTTACACTTCTGTTCCAGATGACAAACCACAGCTGTAAATCACCTTCGTTACTGCAGCTACGACTGCCATGAACAACCATAAAAAGCCCTATCGATCATTGTTTTCCTCCTCTATTGAAACCCACGAACTACGTCGATATTCGAGGTAAAACAGTCACTTGCAGTCTGCTTCTGTTTCCCTTTACCATTCTATATCTTTGTTATTTAACAATACAAAAGTCAACTCAAAACAATCATCAAAGGAACACTCAATATCGAATTCTCGTAAATTAAATGCATGCGAATAAAGTAGCAGCATTATGTGTTCTTTGTTTTGATCGATAACCTTTAAAGCAACAATACCCCACATACTATTATAATTGACTAGTGGGTTACAAAGGGTTTACTTATTCAATAAAGGAAGATGCAGGGGACAAAAGCAAGTGGAAAGTAACTAGCCCCATAATTAAGCATCATTCCTACGCAATTTTTTTTGTATGTTCGATAATGTTAAGGCCAAGTGGGACATGATTAGGAAGAGATTAGCGTAAAGTAGAAAAGAGGATGATGGTAATGAACGATATAAGTAAAGATTGATAAAATAAAATGATAATGATGAATGAGTCGATGATGAGTTGTTATTGAAGATGAAGAATGATTAATGATGATAATTAGATGATATATTGATGATAAAAACCGAATCCTACATATACCGCCGCTTAATTTTTTTTTTTTTTTTTTTTTGTTTACGGCTATTTGGTAAATTCTATTCAGACTCATTAAATTGAACTTGGGCCTATTGAATTCACTAAATGGATTTAGCTTCTTGGGCTTGAGAGCCTACTGATGGGCCGAGAGTTATCATGATATTCGGTTGGGCCGAGACCGATAGGAAGAGATATATACAAATGGGTTACAAACTTATTTAGTAAAACCGACTTGGACTATTGGATATGGGTGTTGTCGGGTGTGCGAGTGGTCGGGGGTTCGAGACTCAACTAAGCCATTTCTTTTTATTCCTAATATTGGAGGTTCGTGAATCCGAAGCCAACCCTGCATTGTTCTGTATAGTCATATGTATTTTTACTACAAAATACATTAGGTGAGTTCATTTAATTCCCTTTTACTCTTTACATTTTTGGGACTGAGAATACATGCGCTATTTTTACAACTGCTTTATTAAATACTTTTGAAATGTATTTAGAACTGAGAATACATGAAATGCTTTTATAATTGTTTTACGAAATAGACACGAGTAAATGAAACTACATTCTATGGTTGAATTATCGAAATCGAATATGCCCCTTTTTATTTAGTCTGGTAATCTAAGAAGTAGGGAACAGACACCCTAATTGACGCGAATCCTAAAGATAGATCTATCGGGCCCAACAAGCCCCATCCAAAGTACCGGATGCTTTAGTACTTCGAAATTTATATCATGTCCGAAGGAGGATCCCGAAATGATGGGGATATTCTTATATGTATATTGTGAATGTCGATTACCAGGTGTTCAATCCATATGAATGATTATTTTTGTCTCTATGCATGGGACGTATGTTTTTGAGAAATGGAAATATGAAATCTTGTGGTCTATTAAAATTATGAAATGATTATTTGATGATAAACTAATGAACTCACCAACCGTTTGGTTGACACTTGAAAGCATGTTTATTCTCAGGTACGAAAGAAATCTTCCGCTGTGTATTTACTCATTTTCAAGATATTACTTGGAGTCATTCATGACATATTTCAAAAGACGTTGCATTCGAGTCATTGAGTTCATCAAGATTAGTATTTAGTCAATTATAGTTAGATATATTATAAAATGGTATGCATGTCGTTAACTTTCGATGAAATGAAAGATTGTCTTTTCCAAAAACGAATGCAATGTTTGTAAAATGTATCATATAGATGTCAAGTACCTCGCGATGTAAACAACTGTTGTGAATAGTTTATAATCGATATGGACTTCGTCCGGCTGGATTAGGACGGGTCCTTTCAACATAAATCTTCTATTGATCCTACCCAATCAAGGAAAAACGCTAAATTTCAGACCATACATTCACTCGGTTATGATGAACCACAACCGCAACAAACGAAGGAAGACCAAAATCCTAATTTCGCACAAATCTTTAATCGATTTTAACCAATCAAGGAAAAACCACGATTTCTTACCATACATTCACTCAATTATAATAAATCGCAACTGCAAAAAACGAAGGAACACTAACCGTTCAAAGAATCAGATAGACCTCCACTACCGCTAGCGTAATAATCGCCGGCATCGCAACCAAAAAAAGGATAAGACGAAACCCTAATTTATGTCCTTAAGCTTCAATCGGTGCGTACGTTCAACCGGCAAAGGAAAAGAATGGAAGGTGGAGAGGGAAAACCCCATGGCGATGATGGTGAGTAAAGAGCGATCTGGTGAAAGAGGGATGAATAGTGAAGAGGTGGTAGGTGGTGTTGTACCGGTGTTGAAAGAGGGAGAATAACGTGAAGGCATAAGGTGGGAAGTTACAAAAATACCCATGTACTATTCATTGCCTCATTGGTCTGGGCTGATATACTTATTATAGAATGGGAGTTCAGGTTGAGGTAATCAACTGCTTCTTTAGGTTGTAACATGTGCTTTCAAAGTTGTAACATGACATGTACTTAACAATGCTTATGTCATAAAATTATTTAATTAAATACTGTAAATACAGAGTATATATACATGATCAACACGGAGTAGTACAGTAGCTTTTTTCCTTGAGATAAGTGAAAAATTAAAAGCTTTATTACGAAGTACGGAGTACTTTTTTTAGCCTTATTACGGATAGTGAAAGTCTGAAACGTACTAAAGAAGCTTAAATTTGTCATACTCCGTATTTAATAGCAATTCCCTAGAAAACACTTTCTTGAAAATCTTCATTTATTCAAATTTATTTTTCTTGAGATCTTCTCTCCTTATCTTCTTCCATCTGTTACACTATTTTCTCAATCTTCATTTGTCTCAAATATATATAGGAGTAATTGTTACTTGGTGTATTTTTGGTTAAATTTTTGCAGGTTACGAACACACTTGATGAAAGGTTGTTTTTTTTTTCTTTAATAAATCATCTTCTTTTCTTTTATTTTGATTTTAAGTTCTTAGTGTTAATTTGTGGGTTTGATTTGATACATGGATATTTAATACGGATTAACTAATTTTGTATTTTGGTTATTCTTTACAGTTAGAAATCGAAGGTAAAGCTAAGCATCTATATAAGACTCCGTATAACTACTTATATATCTGATATTATTTGCATTACATGACTATTTTGTCTCTTGAATGAAGACAAAGAATCTTATGCAAGTACCATATGTAAAGGAAAACTTGTGATTTAAAGTAATCCGGGTAAACAAAAATTCTGGTTAGTTCTCATTGTAGATTTCTTACCAATGACTAACATTTTTAATTATTATATACTTCGATTAGTTTTTGAGTTAGCACTAAATTAGTTGTGTAAACCAATGATAAATCAGTATATGCTTTTGTTGGGTGTTTCTTTAACTTTTATGGTTTAAAAAAGAGAGGATGTTAGAATGTAATCCAGATGTTTGTTAAAATGTCTAGGTTAAGATTGAAGCACAACCATGCCATATTTTCATCTTCTAGATGTAAATGTTGTGAAATTAATCAGTTATTGGTTTAGACAGTGAGTACATTAGATGTAGAAAATTTTGCTAACATATCAATTAAGCTTTAAGGAAATTGAATGCTTTTTATAAGACAGTATGAAACAGAACATAATATATTCTTTGTCATACATCACAATCACAATCATATCACAAGTACTATTATAGAGGAGATAAAAGTGATGCCAACCAACTATCTTCCTGAGTTCATCTTATGGAGATCAAAATACATTACTCTTGTTATAATTCAGTAGGCTTATAACTACCTTTAGTGGTTTGATTCTTGATGTTATAATTCAGTAGGCTTATAACTACCTTTAGTGGTTTGATTCTTGATGTTATAATTCAGTAGGCTTATAACTACCTTTAGTGATTTGATTCTTGATTTAGAATACTAATAATGAAGTGTAAGAACAAAGATGATAATGGAGAGAAAGAAAGAAACACTTTGTAAGTGTGAGAAATGGTGCCAGTTTAATGCTTGCATTCATGAGTATTTATAGCCTAAAATCTCAATATAAAAATACATACTTTGTGTACCAAAATTGACTATATGTATACACCAAAATTGACTATCCATATCTATATTATTATTATTATTATAACACTCCCCCTTGGATAGCAATTTTATTTTGTTGAAGATCAACTATAAATTACTGCCTCGTTAAAAACCTTGCTAAAGAAAACCCAGTGGGAAAAAAACTTTAGCTAAGGGAAAAAGAGTGCAGCATGGAGTTGACTCCCCCTCAAGTAGACATCGCTTCAGCTGTTACATCTTTTGAACATGTCTCATGCCAATGTTATGAACGTGTGTTCTGAAAATAGCAGTTGGAAGTGCTTTCGTGAAAAGATCAGCAGAGTTTTTGCTAGATTGCACATATCTCATTTCAATCTGGTTGTCCTTAATGAGATTTTGAGTGTATGAGAAGAATCTAGGTGGTATGTGTTTTGTTCGGTCACTTTTGATATACCCTTCTTTCATCTGTGCTATGCAAGCTGCATTATCTTCATAGATAGTTGTTGGACTTTTATCGCGTTCTAGTCCACAATAATCAGTAATGAGTTGTGTCATTGATCTCAACCAAAAACATTCTCGAGTAGCTTCATGTAATGCAATCACTTCGGCATGATTTGACGATGTAGCAACAAGTGTTTGTTTTTGAGAACGCCATGATATTGCAGTACCTCCATTTAGGAATACATATCCAGTTTGAGATTTAGCTTTATGTGGATCAGATAAATAACCTGCATCTGCATAACCAACCAAATCTTGTTTTGATTCGTTAGAATAAAATAATCCTAAATCAGTAGTTCCTCGAAGGTATCGAAATATGTGTTTGATCCCATTCCAGTGTCTTTTGGTAGGAGCAGAGCTGAACCTTGCCAACAAATTAACTGCAAAAGAAATGTCAGGTCTTGTACAATTTGTAAGATACATAAGAGCTCCAATTGCACTAAGATATGGTACTTCTGGTCCAAGAATGTCTTCTTGATCTTCACATGGACGAAATGGATCAGCTTCAACATTGAGTGATCTAACAACCATAGGAGTACTTAATGGTTTTGCCTTGTCCATATTAAAACGTTTCAAAATCTTTTCAGTATATGTTGTTTGATGTACAAGTAAACCATTAGGCATATGCTCAATTTGTAAACCAAGGCAATACTTGGTTTTTCCGAGATCTTTCATTTCAAATTCTTTCTTTAGAAGTTGAATGGCTTCATGGATCTCTTTATTTGTACCTATGATGTTAAGATCATCAACATAAACAGCTATGATCACATATCCGGATGTTGTTTTCTTAATGAAAACACAAGGGCAAGTAAGATTATTTGTATACCCTTTGCTTATCAAGTAATCACTTAATCGGTTATATCACATACGTCCCGATTGTTTTAACCCATATAAAGATCTTTGTAATTTAATCGAATACATTTCTTTGGGTTTTGCATTTGATGCTTCTGGTACCTTAAATCCTTCAGGTATCTTCATATATATATCACTATCAAGTGATCCATATAGATAAGCAGTCACAACATCCATGAGATGCATTTCTAAATTTTTAGAAACTGCCAGACTGATTAAGTACCTAAAAGTAATTGCATCCATAACAGGAGAATAAGTTTCTTCATAATCAATTCCCGGTCTTTGAGAAAAACCTTGAGCTACAAGTCTAGCTTTATATCTTGTAACTTCATTTTTCTCATTTCTTTTTCGGACAAAAATCCATCTGTATCCTACAGGTTTCACATCTTTAGGAGTGAGAATGATGGATCCGAAAACTTTTCTTTTATTGAGTGATTCTAATTCAGCTCGTATTGCTTCTTTCCATTGAGCCCAATCATGTCTATTTTGACATTCAACCATAGATGTTGGTTCTGGATCATCATCATTATTCATGATGTCATATGCAACATTAAATGAAAATTTCTCATCAAGATTTTTCATTTCATTTCGGTTCCATAATATTTTTGAATATGCATAATTGATTGCAATTTCTGTATTGACATCATCAATCTCCTCTGCAGTAGGAGTACTGATTTGTGGTTCTTCTTGAACACTTTCTTTTACTTCATTATCAGCTGATTTTCTTTTTCGAGGATTTTTATCCTTTGAACCGATTGGTCTTCCACGTTTCTGACGTGGCAAAGATTCATGAGTGACGTTATTGCCAGCTTTTGAAATTTCAATTCGAGCTGGAGTATTTACTGCTGGTATATATGATTTTGTCACCGTTTTTGTATCTGTAAATGCATCAGGCAATTGATTTGCAAGTTCTTGTATATGCATTATCTTTTGAACTTCTGTCTCGCATTCTTTTGTGCGAGGATCAAGATACTTTAATTGAGGTTCACACCATGAAACATCATTTTCTTTATTTTTCATTTCTCCCCCTAATCTAGGGAACAATGTTTCATTAAAATGACAATCAGCAAAACGTGCTGTAAAAACGTCACCTGTCATAGGTTCAATATACCTTAATATTGAAGATGTTTCATATCCAACATATATTCCCAACCTCCTTTGAGGACCCATTTTTGTACGTTGTGGTGTCGCAATTGGAACATACACTGCACAACCAAATGTTCTAAGATGGGAAATATTTGGCTCTTGACCAAAAGCAAGTTGTAGGGGGGAATATTTATGACTTGCACTTGGTCTGATGCGAATCAATGCAGCAGCATGTAAAATTGCATGACCCCATATAGATACAGGGAGTTTTGTTCTCATTATCAATGGTCTAGCGATTAACTGTAAACGTTTAATCAATGACTCGGCTAAACCATTTTGTGTATGCACATGAGCAACAGAATGCTCAACAACAATTCCTATAGACATGCAATAGTCATTAAATGCTTGAGATGTAAATTCACCAGCATTATCAAGTCTCACCCTTTTAATGGTGTAATCAGGAAAATGAGCTCTCAATTTAATAATTTGGGCAAGAAATTTTGCAAATGCCACATTACGGCTTGATAACAGACAAACATGAGACCATCTGCTAGATGCGTCTATTAGAACCATGAAATATCTAAATGGTCCACATGGTGGATGAATTGGTCCACATATATCACCTTGAATTCTTTCAAGAAACATTGGTGATTCTTTCTCAACCTTAAGTGGTGAGGGTCTAGTTATCAATTTTCCAAGAGAGCAAGATGTACATGGAACCATTGTATCATGATGGATTTTTCTATCCTTTAGTGGATGTCCATGAGTACATTCAATAATCCTTTTCATCATTGTTGATCCTGGATGGCCTAATCTGTTATGCCATAAACTGAATACACCAGGATCAATATATTTTTCGTTAACTACCATATGTATTTCTGGTACATTTATATGTGTATAATGTAATCCAGAACTAAGTCTTGGCAGTTTTTCAACCACATGACTCTTGTCAGTGATACTTAAATATTTCTCATTTTCTGTTGTCACTGACTGATAATCATACCCGTTAAGGTATATGTCGGAGAAACTCAATAAATTTCTGCTTGACTTGGGAGAAAATAAGGCATCATTTATTAAAAATTTTGTACCATTTGGTAGTATGAAATTTGCCTTTCCTATCCCTTTTATCAAGTTAGCAGGTCCTGATATTGTATGTATAGTTCCTTCCGTTGGTTTTAGATCAATAAAATATTTCTCGGATTTAAGTATAGTGTGTGTAGTTCCACTGTCTGCTATACAGAGATCTCCACCACTTGATTGATGTTGTATTCCAGCAAAATTCATATTGAACTTCATATATAAGAAATAAATAGTGAGTACATTAATATTACACAATATTTTAAACGCAAATAGATAGTACTGAAACATTTAGCAAACATAATGACAAAGACAGACGATATTAAATCGTTTATTTTTCAAAAGACACACAACTTAAACATTCAAGAAATCTTCATATAAATCAGATGGTTTCTCAGTGACTGTTGGATCAATATTATCCACAAAATTTACTTCCTTTTCTTTACCTTTCAGCGAATCCTGATACATCTTAACAAGATGTTTAGATGTTCGGCAAGTATTAGCCCAGTGGCCCATTCTACCACATCTGTAGCAAGATTCTTCAGAATTTTTAGAAGAATTTTCTTCAACATCTTGTTTAATGGGCTTGTTTTGTGGTTGATATTTATATTTTCTTGGATTACTATTTCTTTGACCACCACGGCCACGACCACGACCACGTCCACGCCCATTACCATTACCATAAGGATGGTTTCTACCATAGTTATGGCTTTTGGCATGATGATGGTGATGGTTATTATAACCACGACCTTGCCCGCGTCCTTGTCCCTGTTTATAATTATTTGCAGTATTTGCTTCAGGGATTGCAAGTGTACCAGTAGGACGGGATTGCTGATTTTTCATTAATAGCTCATCATTTTGCTCTGCAACTAAGAGATATGAATTAAGTTCAGGATATGTTTTGAACTTTAGCATTCTCAAATTTCTTTGCATTGTGATGTTTGCAGCATTCATTGTGGAGAAAGTTTTCTCCATCATGTCTGCATCACTAATTTCATGTCCACAGAATTTAAGTTGTGAACATGTATTATACAGAGCTGAGCTGTATTCATTTACTTTCTTAAAGTCTTGGAACCTTAATGTTCTCCATTGTTCCATTGCAGCTGGAAGTAAAATTTCTCTTTGATTATTGAATCTGCTTTTGAGACCTTCCCATAAAACATGGGGATCTTCTACAGTCACATAATTATTTTGTAAGCATTCATCAATATGTTGATGAATAAAGCAACATGCCGTAGCTTGTTCTTTTTCAGAACAAGTGTTGTTTTCATTTATGGTTTCAAGAATGCCCATTGATTTAAGATGCATTTTTACTTTTATAACCCATGGCATGTAGTTGTTTCCAGTTGATTCTAAAGGAGTAAATTTAAGCTTTTCCAGATTCGACATTTTCTATTATCAAAAATTAAAACAAACATCATGATAAATTAGAGTCAATTTATATTCATAAGTATATAAACATTAAACATAAATTTAATATAACATAAATGATAAGTAGGTGACAGTGTCGACCATGTGTAAGCAATCATAAATAAATGTTATATAACAAAAATATAAATATTAGTAAACATAAATGAAAATTTGGCGACAGTGTCGACCATATATTTTTTCAGGTGGTATAACCGACCTATATCATTCTGGTGGTATAACCGACCATATATCATTTTGGTGGTATAACCGACCATATATCATTTTGGTGGTATAACCGACCATATATCATTTTGGTGGCAGAGCCAACCATATTTAGTATTAAGATTATCGTGCTGATAACGTGTTATAATTCAGTAGGCTTATAACTACCTTTAGTGGTTTGATTCTTGATGTTATAATTCAGTAGGCTTATAACTACCTTTAGTGGTTTGATTCTTGATGTTATAATTCAGTAGGCTTATAACTACCTTTAGTGATTTGATTCTTGATTTAGAATACTAATAATGAAGTGTAAGAACAAAGATGATAATGGAGAGAAAGAAAGAAACACTTTGTAAGTGTGAGAAATGGTGCCAGTTTAATGCTTGCATTCATGAGTATTTATAGCCTAAAATCTCAATATAAAAATACATACTTTGTGTACCAAAATTGACTATATGTATACACCAAAATTGACTATCCATATATATATTATTATTATTATTATAACAACTCTGTATTTGTTATAGATAGTATAAATGTATGGATATAATTATTATTATTATTTTGAGCAAATGCAGTTGCCAAAGCATGTAAAAATTGCGTGTTTGTTTGGTATGGAGATGTATATGTGACGATCGCTCCAAATCCATATGGACAATACGTCATTCATTGATTTCATTGCGAGGTATTTGACCTCTATATGATACGTTTTGTAAACATTGCATTCTTTTCTCACACCATAAATGAATATTTAAATCAAAGGTTTTCGACATCTGATGATTTCTACATATAGACAATCAATGTAAATAATAGTTTACAATAGTACTTCCGTTGATAATGCAGTCAAAATAAGATACATGGTGATGATTTGGTGAATGCAACGTTTCCTTGAAAAATATGTCATGTATAACTCCATGCACATAGCTTGTCTAACATATAAGCAAACAGCGAAAGACTTCTAGGGAACCTGAGAATAAACATGCTAACAAGTGTCAACACAAAGGTTGGTGAGTTCATAGTTTTAGTGTTTCGCATAATCTGTATATAAAAGTGGATCACAAGATTTAAGTTGTTCAATCCAGAAACGTTTATCAAAATATTCTATGAAATTGAGCACCCTGGTAACTAAACTTAACGTATATATAATTTGTACCCTTTGTATAATCATCTTAATAATACACGCAAACCAACGTGTACGCTTCTCAAATAGCATACGTCCGTTAAAAGGCTAGTGCTCTAGCTCGGACGGGGATATCAAGCCCTATGGATCCATATACTACTACTCGCGCCCACCAGTTCTTATAACTGGCAGTTACTAGTTACCAAAGCTAAGGGATTTTCGGTTCAAACTCAGTGTAGAATTTAGTATGTACTTGTATCCATTGTGTTTAAAATAAAGTGCATGTATTCTCAGCCCAAAAATATATATTTCAAAAGCAATTAAAAAGGGATCAATGAAACTCACGCATATAAATCTAGTATTTTCAGTATTTATAAACAGTCGCATGTATTCTCAGCCCAAAAATATATTGAGTAAAAGGGATCATATGAAACTCACGCATATAAATCTAGTATTTTCAGTATTTATAAACAGTCGCATGTATTCTCAGCCCAAAAATATATTGAGTAAAAGGGATCATATGAAACTCACCTTAGCAGCACATAAAGTTGTTCATCGTAATGTGACCGAAACTCGGAATATCAAATAATCGTAGATCTCAACGTATCAATATTGAGATTCAATATTGTAGGAAAGTACGTAGACGCAACGGAGATGATAAACACTAGGTTTGATTCATATATATACCCCCGAACATTACCCATAACCTCCTTGGCAATAACCCATAATTTCCTTAGCTCTAGCTTGCTCGTAAACCATTTTTGAAATCGTTTAGACATAACCTCGTCGTAGTATTTTATGTATAATACTAATAATTATTATACTACTGATAATAATAATAATAATAATAAGATTAATAATAATAATAATAATAATAATAATAATAATAATAATAATAATAATAATAATAATAATAATAAATATAAGAGTGTGAGAGAGAGAGATGGATGGAATGCATCAAAAATCATAAACGATCGAGCTTTTATACATGTTTGCTGAATCTGATGCCCATGCAATCGCATGGGCTTTCAGTGCAAATGCCATGCGATCGCATGGCCTGTCTGGACAGCTCACTTTCGTTTGTTTTCTTGCTTGTCGACATATTATTTAATTATATATATATAATATATTTAATTTATATAATTAATTATATATTATATTAAATTCACATGCATATTTGACTTGTACTTTTTGTTCCGATAAGTCGTACATCATCACTCGACTTATGTCCCGGTTCCGGTTTTTCGAACGTCCTTTCGTACGCTGAGAAAACTTGTACATTACGTTTCGCGACTCGTACCTTTGTGAAAATATAGTCTTAAATTTTCCATAAACTATACCACTCGAGATATAACTTATACTTTTGAGTGTTTTGGTCATTTACTTCTATAAATCATCTTCTCGTTATTTGTTAATATATATATATATATATATATATATATATATATATATATATATATATATAATAACAATTTGTTTTATGACCAAGTTAATATTATATTTTATCGTATTGTTAAATATATATTTTCAATATTAATAAACACGTTTTAAAATACATATCGCAAGTTTATTCATATCTAATTCCAATAGTTAATATTCCTTATTATTGTATGTGTCCAAATTACGTTATTTAAATAAACACTTTAATATTTATTTCGAATATCGTTAAAAATGAACGATTTCTTAAATCAACGTGGACCTCACAACAGAGACTCGTAATAATATTATAATCCTTAAGGGATTCAATAAATATCTTTTAATTCAATCGTTTTGCATAATCTTTTATCTCCGTAGTTAAATATATCGATCAGGTAATCAAACCAATAAATTTTAATTCACAGTATCATATACTCAACACTTTGTTACGTTTTCAAGTTATAGTATATGTATCTATTTACATATAATTGTTCACGAATCGTTGAGAACAATCAAAGGGTAATTGAATAGTTCAAAATTTTGAGATTCAACTTCATAGACTTTGCTTATCGTGTCAGAAATATTAAACCATATTGAGAATTTAGTTCAGAATAAGTCGAAATTTTCCGGGTCATCACAGTACCTACCCGTTAAAGAAATTTCGTCCCGAAATTTGAGTAAGGTCGTCATGGCTAACAATAAAAATGTTTTCATGACGAATATGAGTCGATAACTAGAGTTTTATCACTGTTGAATAATATGGATAAAACAGTCCAATTACTCGAAGCGTATGAGAGAAGTTATCGTAAAAGAGTGAAGATGAGTAAATACATGTTCACCTTAGCTGGTGACGTAGTCACGGTTGATTTCCGGAATTTAAGGAATAGAAAAACTTCGTAATCTGAATAAGATTTGATTCTTCGGGAATTAAGGAGATTAAGATCTTCTTTAATTATATGCGGTCATCTGTCTCGATTTCTCTGTCTGTTATTTTGCTATAAATTGACCTCTTCCGTTTCATTATTTTCACCACTCCTACATCTTCTTCCTCATTTCATACTTCCAAAAGATCGTGAAATGCTTCATCCAGTTCTGATTCTTGATATACTTCTAACTTTCATATCTGTCATTCTTCTCTTTCATCTACCACCGGAGGATTTTATTTACTTTTACTTTTACCTTGGGGTTATAGTGTTTTTAATTCTCCCGTGTCTTTATGTTGCAATACATATTGATATATACGATTTGTAATTTATGTGTTGCTGTTGGGCTTTATATCTTTCCTTATTTTTCAGAGTCCCTGCTTCTGTCTTTCTATAATCATCGACATCCACAGTTAATGCTCTCTTTTATTTGCTGCGATTTATACCCCAATTTCTGTTTCGGAGCTTTGTCCTTTTGTTTCTTCTTCTTGCGATTAAGCACCGCTTGTAATGGTCCAGAATTCGCAGATTTAAATTTCGAAATGAACATTGTTAATGTTCTAAGAAAGAAATGGTAATGGCACGATCTTGATTTGTTAAATTACCAGAATACCCTGGAAAAGACCGAATCATCAAGAAAATACTTTCTTGATATTTTTAGAGGTTAAATAGAATACAAGAGTCGTGTGACATAACACATGACGACGTTATGATCTGTGAATCATCACGTTCCATTTAGAAACTCAGCATAACTTACTGTAATATAATCACGTTGATCAAGTGTCATTATATTATACTAACTCATGCTTCAATTCCCAACACTACTTCAAAAACATCCATTTTTCGAAATTTTCAGAAATTAGAAACTAAAATAGTTTCTTTTATGATGTAACACAGATAGCGTGAAGAGATAAATGATTTCAGATAAGAATAGTTATGAAAATATCTTCAGAAATATGGAGGATATTTATAATGGAAGATACGATGATATCTTAGAATTTTTAATATCGGAGGATGATGCGGAAAATCTGTCTGTGAAGGTTTAGAATAAGAAGTAAGATTCTTACTAATGGTTTCAGCAGACACTGAATCATTTGGATTCTTTGAAGGTAGATTTCGTCCTTGTGATTTGTCTACAGCTTCCTTCATACTTTGCTCAACCCGTTTTTCAGTTTCAAACCTTCTCTTTTTCTATGCTTTTCCAACACACTACTCTTTATCATCAAACTTTCGACTGTTAAAGTCGTTTATAGTTTTTGCTGATTCATCAGCATTTTTCCAAAATTCGTAGAACTAGTTTCGTAGTTTGGGTGTTTTTCAGAAACTTCACATTCGAAGTATGTAAGTCTAGAAGATAGACATTATATGTATATATATATATAACTGTTGGCGTAGAATTGCTGCGAAATTCAAAATACTGGTTGCTAATTCCCGGTAGTTGGTATGGCAATTATTGTTACAAGATGTGGATGAGTACATGATAGGGTTTTAATGAGTATAATGATTTTTCAGAAGGTCAAGGATTAATGAAGTTGTTAGTAAATTTACTGCTAATGTGGTGGAACATAAAAGGTTCCCCGGTAACAAAAACGTATATGTCAAGGTTACAATAAGGTTAATCTGAAAATTCGAAGTTGACTGGTTGAAAGTGTGATAAAACTGGATACTTTGAAAAGGATGGCAAGATTATTTTTAGTAATAACAATGCTAAAGGATCTTTCACATTTTTGAAGTCAAAGTATAGCTTTGAAAGATGTAGAGATCTAAGAATGATGTCACCCGTTAAATCTTGACTTGGATTCTGATCCGTCAATATCAGAATATGTAATTGAATTTGTATGGAAACGATTGTATATCGCTGTGAGCATAGTTAATAATTTTTGAATCAAAGTTGAAGAATGTACAGTGTAACATATTAATTGTGAACTTATATATTCCCGAGTATTACCTACCCGTTAAAGATTTCACAATTAATATTTTGTACAAAAGAATTTTTAGTACAGTCTTTATGAAAATATATGTATGTATATTTCTTCAGATGTAATACAGATTTAATGAGTTAATATCATATTAAGCTCATTTGATTTTTAACTTGAATTAGAAATGAATAATCTCTAAAACATTAGAGATTACATAATCTTCGCGGAGTATTTCACTAATGAAATCAATACTTCATTATTTATTCTTATTGATATTCCTTGGTGAAGGGTGTTGATATTCGTGGAATTCTTGCAAACTTCGCAAGGTGCAAATGATGTTTTCTAGAAAGTTTCGAGTGCATCGAAGATGAAAGTGTAAAATCAACCATGTTATTGAATAATACACTTGGTTTATTATGAAATGAAATTCATTGAATTGAAACAGAGATTGTAGTTATCGATGATTAAGCCGTTAATGAAGGATGTACATCATTGCATATTAGTAATATGAACTAACCGAGTAGTACCTACCAGTTAAGATTCACACGTAATAGCTTAGTACGAAAATATTTATTTTGATTTCAAAATTCATATATATTAAATATACATAAAATTTCTTCAGGGGAAATGAGTTAATACTTCATCGGTTATTGTTGCTGGTATTTCTTGGTAACTACGGTGCGTATGACGTTGATGCTCGTGGAACAGATTGTGAAGTTGAGGTTTGCGATGCGGATGTTGTTGGTGGTGGTAATGGTACTGTTGGTGTTGTTGTCGGTGGTACTGTTGATGCCGGTGATGCTGCCGGTGCTTGTAACCTTTGCACCATATTCTCCAAAGCCACTACCCGAGCACGAAGCTCGTTGACTTCTTCTACTACACCGGAATGATTGGCGGTTCGGACGCGCGGATGAATAAGATCCAGAATTTGAGATAGTATATTATCATGACGAGATACTCTGGAAATGAGAGAGAAAATGGTGTCTCGAACAGGTTCACCGGTAAGTGCTTCAGGTTCTTCGCCAAGAGGGCAATGTGGTGGGTGAAAGGGATCGCCTTCTTCTTGTCTCCAATAATTAAGTAGGCTACGAACCCATCCCCGATTCATCCAGAATAGATGATGGCTAATTGGTTGATCCATTCCGGTTACACTGTCTTCGGAATTCAGGTGAATATCCATATCGGAATAGCTGTCAGAGTTTGAACTAGATACGGGATCCATCTTGTATAAATAGGGAGATGATTTTTGATATGAATTAGATTATAGAATTTAGTTTGGTATTCTTCAATACATAATTTACATATGTATATATAATACCAAATTTCATAAATCACGGAGAAATTTTCGGAAGATATCAGGAAAAGTTTATAGTAACAGATACGCTAAGATATGAATTTTGTCTATACACTATCTATGCAATCAATGCAATAAGACGCGTTTAGACTTAAGATGATAAACATGTAATTTCCGACAAGAAATGATAAGCAAAACTTTTAACATGTAGACACGGTCGAAGTCCAGACTTACTAATGCATCCTAACCACTATCAGTTAGACACATTCATGCAAGACCTGGTTCACTAGGACCAACGCTCTGATACCAACTGTGACGATCGCTCCAAATCCATATGGACAATACGTCATTCATTGATTTCATTGCGAGGTATTTGACCTCTATATGATACGTTTTGTAAACATTGCATTCTTTTGAAAAGGCACACCATAAATGAATATTTAAATCAAAGGTTTTCGACATCTGATGATTTCTACATATAGACAATCAATGTAAATAATAGTTTACAATAGTACTTCCGTTGATAATGCAGTCAAAATAAGATACATGGTGATGATTTGGTGAATGCAACGTTTCCTTGAAAAATATGCCATGTATAACTCCATGCACATAGCTTGTCTAACATATAAGCAAACAGCGGAAGACTTCTAGGGAACCTGAGAATAAACATGCTAACAAGTGTCAACACAAAGGTTGGTGAGTTCATAGTTTTAGTGTTTCGCATAATCTGTATATAAAAGTGGATCACAAGATTTAAGTTGTTCAATCCAGAAACGTTTATCAAAATATTCTACGAAATTGAGCACCCTAGTAACTAAACTTAACGTATATATAATTTGTACCCTTTGTATAATCATCTTAATAATACACGCAAACCAACGTGTACGCTTCTCAAATAGCATACGTCCGTTAAAAGGCTAGTGCTCTAGCTCGGACGGGGATATCAAGCCCTATGGATCCATATACTACTACTCGCGCCCACCAGTTCTTATAACTGGCAGTTACTAGTTACCAAAGCTAAGGGATTTTCGGTTCAAACTCAGTGTAGAATTTAGTATGTAATTGTATCCATTGTGTTTAAAATAAAGCGCATGTATTCTCAGCCCAAAAATATATATTTCAAAAGCAATTAAAAAGGGATCAATGAAACTCACGCATATAAATCTAGTATTTTCAGTATTTATAAACAGTCGCATGTATTCTCAGCCCAAAAATATATTGAGTAAAAGGGATCATATGAAACTCACGCATATAAATCTAGTATTTTCAGTATTTATAAACAGTCGCATGTATTCTCAGCCCAAAAATATATTGAGTAAAAGGGATCATATGAAACTCACCTTAGCAGCACATAAAGTTGTTCATCGTAATGTGACCGAAACTCGGAATATCAAATAATCGTAGATCTCAACGTATCAATATTGAGATTCAATATTGTAGGAAAGTACGTAGACGCAACTGAGATGATAAACACTAGGTTTGATTCATATATATACCCCCGAACATTACCCATAACCTCCTTGGCAATAACCCATAATTTCCTTAGCTCTAGCTTGCTCGTAAACCATTTTTGAAATCGTTTAAACATAACCTCGTCGTAGTATTTTATGTATAATACTAATAATTATTATAATACTGATAATAATAATAATAATAAGATTAATAATAATAATAATAATAATAATAATAATAATAATAATAATAATAATAATAATAATAATAATAATAATAATAAAAAATATAAGAGTGTGAGAGAGAGATGGATGGAATGCATCAAAAATCAGAAACGATCGAGCTTTTATACATGTTTGCTGAATCTGATGCCCATGCAATCCCATGGGCTTTCAGTGCAAATGCCATGCGATCGCATGGCCTGTCTGGACAGCTCACTTTCGTTTGTTTTCTTGCTTGTCGACATATTATTTAATTATATATATATAATATATTTAATTTATATAATTAATTATATATTATATTAAATTCACATGCATAGTTGACTTGTACTTTTTGTTCCGATAAGTCGTACATCATCACTCGACTTATGTCCCGGTTCCGGTTTTTCGAACGTCCTTTCGTACGCTGAGAAAACTTGTACATTACGTTTCGCGGCTCCTACCTTTGTGAAAATATAGTCTTAAATTGTCCATAAACTATACCACTCGAGATATAACTTATACTTTTGAGTGTTTTGGTCATTTACTTCTATAAATCATCTTCTCGTTATTTGTTAATATATATATATATATATATATGTATATATATATATATATATATAATAACAATTTGTTTTATGACCAAGTTAATATTATATTTTATCGTATTGTTAAATATATATTTTCAATATTAATAAACACGTTTTAAAATACATATCGCAAGTTTATTCATATCTAATTTCAATAGTTAATATTCCTTATTATTGTATGTGTCCAAATTACGTTATTTAAATAAACACTTTAATATTTATTTCGAATATCGTTAAAAATGAACGATTTCTTAAATCAACGTGGACCTCACAACAGAGACTCGTA
Source organism: Rutidosis leptorrhynchoides (assembly GCF_046630445.1). Classification (NCBI taxonomy): domain Eukaryota; kingdom Viridiplantae; phylum Streptophyta; class Magnoliopsida; order Asterales; family Asteraceae; genus Rutidosis; species Rutidosis leptorrhynchoides. Next base: position 98,960,601 of record NC_092336.1, on the reverse strand, counting down.
ATAATATTATAATCCTTAAGGGATTCAATAAATATCTTTTAATTCAATTGTTTTGCATAATCTTTTATCTCCGTAGTTAAATATATCGATCAGGTAATCAAACCAATAAATTTTAATTCACAGTATCATATACTCAACACTTTGTTACGTTTTCAAGTTATAGTATATGTATCTATTTACATATAATTGTTCACGAATCGTTGAGAACAATCAAAGGGTAATTGAATAGTTCAAAATTTTGAGATTCAACTTCATAGACTTTGCTTATCGTGTCAGAAATATTAAACCATATTGAGAATTTAGTTCAGAATAAGTCGAAATTTTCCGGGTCATCACAGTATATATGTTAAGATTTATCTTTATGTGTTAGTATATGTTTTAGTTAAGTTATTTGGCCCTTTGTGTTAGATGTTACTCATCAACATAAGATTGTACGTCATATAATTTAGTTGATGTTTTGCTTGACCGGTTATGGGTAATCTCTCTGGAAAACCATGTTCCTCAATTATGAACTATGAACTTAGAGGTATTTAATATCAAAAACATTAAGATTCACAATGATAGTCTATCAGTGGAAGAATCACGTACAAGTAGTTGTTTATGTCCATGTTTGTCAATGACCAATTTCAAATGCTGCCTTAATGACAACGCAGTTGCTTATGTCCATGTTTTGCCCAACATGAGAATGAAACATGAGTAGAAGAGTGTTCATATGATAGAAATATGGCTGTTGCTGTACATTGACTACCAATATATATAATACATATTTCTTCAACAAACCCGTGAATTCACGGGTCACTAAACTAATATTTAATTAAGAAAGGGTATTTTGGTCTTTTACCTCCTTAAATATTTGTTGGTTGTTTCTCTGATTCTCTACAACATTCTGGAGTTTGGACCGATCTATTCTCTTGCCCCAGCCATTATATATAAATTTGCAGGTTTACTATTTACTTTGGTGCTGTTATAAACAAAAGTAAGCAATGGTTCAGTGGTTGGCCAATTGGTATAACTGACTAATGCTCCAGGGCTTATCACTTTTTTTTTTTTTTTTTTTTTTTTTTTTTTTAGTTCTTACTTCTTACTTTCTCCTTTTTCCCACACTTTTTTCCGAAACTTTTTTCCTTTCTACTTCAATCTTCTCACTATCTCATCGAATTTAATTTTTCATTTTAATCTCTCTCATTTTCTTAATTTACCTTTCTTACAATTTCTTTGACCACTTTTATCTTTGTTCTTCACAAACATTAATCATTATCATTAATAGTCATATATAAACGAATGGAAAAAAACTTCAACTTTTTGTAAAAAACATCTTAAATAACTTTTTTTTTTTTTACCCGCATTATAACATATATACAAATAGTTAGTTATCTAACTAAAAAGATAAAACAAAAACGATGTTACGTGTTATTTACAATTGAAATAAGTAAGTGTTTCGTTTGTCTAAAACGACTTATTGTCTTTTAGATTATATTATGCTCATCTTTAAAATATTTTTATTATATAGTTAAATAATACAAAAGAGGTATTCTGTAAACAACATGGGGTGGCCGCCGCAACGCGCGGCTGACCACCCTGCTTGTTTTTTTTTTAAAAAGAAACAAACATTTCAACTAGAAAACAAATACGGACTATGAATTTCAAGTTGGGCTTGGATTAAAATGCCCTGGGTTGTATTTGTATCTTTTAATATATTCTTGCCTTTGAAAAAAAAAAAAAAAATGGCCCAAATTAATATGTTGCTGGCGACTGGACAAACTTTTCGTCAAATATATGTATCCAATCCAAATTTATATATTAACTAACAAACAAAAGTTATGAATAGTAACTAGGGGCCTTTTCGACTTTTTATCTTTTTTTTTAAATTTTAACTAAATTTTATTTTACCAACAACGCCCCCACACTTTTTTGAAAAATTCAAATCGACCCCCCAGACAGGGGGGTAAAGTGTCAATTAACCATTTTCATAAAAAATATTAAATAAACTCCACCCAAATATTCAACGGTTTATATCTTCTCACTCGCAACGAGTTAAATTTTTCCGACACCATCGTTAAACTCGAAATAATTTTAGGAACACAATGTCACTAGCTATACGCAAAACGGACGCTTTTTAAAAAATGCTAAATATTTGGGGTACTTTTCATACACATTTTGCGTTAAATTTTTAAAAGTCGACAATTCCATAGCGAAACGCGGAGATGCACATATATTGTTAATTTAAAATAACATTTAAATCTCTCACGGGTTATACCTTTTAGTTCGACTCGAGTTGCGCTTCCACGACATCATCGTTAGCCACAAAATAATTTTACTAAACGCAATAAAATACATTGAAAACCGAACCCCCGGCGCGAATCGAGGGTTCGATAACTAGTATTAACTAATAGACAAAAGTTATGAATAGTATCAGGGGCATTTTCGACTTTTCACCTTTTTAAAAAAAAAATTTACTAAATTTCATTTTACCAACAAAGGCCCCCACATTTTTTTTGAAAAATTCAAATCGACCCCCCAAGCAGAGGGTTAAAGTGTCAAATAATCATTTTCATAAAAAATCTTAAATAAACTCCACCCAAATATTCAACGGGTCATGTCTTTTCGCTCGCAACGAGTTAAATTTTTTCGACACCATCGTTAAACTCGAAATAATTTTAGGAACACAATGTCACTAGCTATACGCAAAACGGACGCTTTTTAAAAACGCTAAATATTTGGGGTACTTTTCATACACGTTGATTTTGCGTTAAATTTTTAAAATTCGACAATTCCATAGCGAAACGCGGAGATGCACATATATTGTTAATTTAAAATAACATTTAAATCTCTCACGGGTTATACCTTTTAGTTTGACTCGAGTTTCGCTTCAACGACACCATCGTTAGCCACAAAATAATTTTACTAAACGCAATAAAATACATTAAAAATCAAACCCCCGGCGCGAAGCGAGGGTTCAATAACTAGTTAATACTAGTAGTAAACAATACGTTTAGGTAATCGATGAAGAATTAAACCAAACCTTATTTTCGGGCCCCAAATGGAAATGGGGCCTGTGCAGTTGAACCTGTTGCACACCCTTAAATCCATACCTGAACATCAATGTGAGATTCCATGAGCAACCAAATAAATGGCTGAGAGATCTTTTTAATACTATAAATTTGTTACCATCCTTTGGTGTGTGTTTATTATATTATGACCTCGTAATCAAGTTGATCAATAAAAAACATCTAGCTGGAGAATTTGTGACCACACGACAAGAACGTACGATCTGCTGGGAGACATTACGATCTGCCGGGAGGTACTGCAACCTGCCCAAACACGTTATTATCTTTCTCGAGGCATAATGAGAGCACTAGGAGTCGTTCAGTGTTAAATTTAACACTGAATTTAACACTGAGGTCAAAACAGAGGAAATCGTTCAGTATTAAATTTCAGTGTTAAATACAATTTTAATTTTTAGATTTAAATTTAATTATTTATTTTAATGAATATTTATTTTATTTAATATATAATAAATATTAAAAAACCATAAAATAAAAACTAAAAGTCCATTACATTAATTTAAAAATAATACAATAAAAAAACTAAATTAGAACCATAAAATAAAAACTAAAAGCCCATTACATTAATTTAAAAACAATACAATAAAAAAACTAAATTAGAACTTATTGAAAAAAAAAAAAAAAAAACAAACAAACTAGATTATCCGTCGTCTACTCCGATTCGGTGCATTCGTCGTCATTCGCACCCGATCCCGATTGTAAATCCCTACGGGCATCACGTCGAATTTTCTCCTTAAGGTCATAAATTAGTTCCATGTCAGCTTCGGTGGGAGCAATGTTTAAAATCCTTAAACGCATTTCAAGTTGCTTATCTTGATAATACTTCTTTTTAAGGTGGGACGTTTGACTCACGAGATGAATCTGACGACTTTTTCCTTGATTTTCTTGGCTTCCCTTTTGGACGTTTCAATTGATCGGGACCATACATTCCCGCATTCGGATTTTCATCAACACTTGCAACATCTTCGTTCAAATTAATTGGCTCACCAATATCTTCAATAACTACGGTCTCACGTCGTTTGTTTCTCGTACCGATAACAACGGGATCAGGATTTAGCCACTTTGACTTGTCCTTTAAAAAATTCCACGTTTGATAACTACAAAACTTCTTTCCCATGTTCTCGTCGATATATTGTTGATCACACCGCATACGAAAATCAAGGTCGTTATCCCCGCTTCGCCAATCTTTCTTTAAACGACTAACAATCCCATTATACTTTTGACATTCGCCATTCATTTTCGTCCACTTCGACGACAACGCATCCTTAGATTGAGTACATGGCGGATTTCGTGAGTTGTAGTCGTCCGTAACCAAAAACTAAAACAACGCTCCTACAAAATTATATAATGAATTATAACATAAATACATATATATATATATATATATATATATATATATATATATATATATATATGTCAACAGTATATGTATATGTACATAATATAAAATATAAATATAATATATATGTATATGTATATGTTTAGAGTATATATATGTACATACATATATAATATATATTTATTTAATATCACAAAAATATTTAACTAATCTAAATATTTAACTCAAAAAAATATAAAATAAATATATACCGGTTTGGTCATTGCCTTGAGTGAATCTTCGGAAGTATGAACCCAAGCCTTCGCCAAACGTAACTCATCTAGCTCGGACCACGGGTTCATCATGACTCTAGTACGTCTTGCCCTCTTTTTTTTGGTCGGTTCTTCCTCAACCATCTTTCCCTTTCCTTTTTCGTGAACACGTTGAGACGTTGGTGTTGGGACTTCGTCTTGAACCGATTGCATGTTTGATTCGCTAAGTTGTTGACTAGACTTCCAAGCCAAAAATTGTTTCATGTCTTCGGGACTCATAAATGGGGTTTTGGGAACTTGAGTTTGTGGAAGTTGTATTGGATGAGCGTAATTTTGAAACGCGTTTGATACGTTTTGAAAAGGTGTAAACGGATTCCATTGACTCGAGTATGGGTTTGAGGGATCGTGTAAATTGTTTGGATGGTTTGGATGGTTTGCGGGTAGTTTGGATTGCCTCGGTTGGAAAAGTTCGGATTAATTTGATTGAGAAAGTTGGAATTTTCTTGATTGCTAGACATTTTTTGTGATTTAATGGTAATTTTGAAGTATAGAAATGTAGAGAAAAAGAGTGAAAGATGTGTGAAAAAATGATAATAAATGTAGAGTATATATAAGATATAAAATAAATAATAATAAAAAAACACAAATTGACCGTTGCAAACGGCTCAATTTTTGGCAATGGATATATTTTACACAGTTATGTAGGCAACGGTGGCCTTTAACGGTGGCATTTAATGCCATTTTAACGGCGGGACGGAGTGGTGTTTTCCACCGTCCCACCGTTAAATTTGTTTAACGGCGAAAATTATATCCGACTCCTAGTGCTCTGATACCCGGATATGTTACAACCATTGTTTTGTCGTGCTCATTCCAATCAACAATTAATTGTAAAAATAATAGTATCAAACCACAACACACAGTGACTAATGAATTCAGTGTTATTTTATTATTTAATTGATTGTAAGGATACTATAAATAAATACCGTACATAACAGAAAACTTACAAGCAAATCTATGAAGTTGAGGCTCTTGTTTATTTCTCTATGAAAGCACCAAACGATCAAACATATTTTCACTGAGGGACAAATACATATTTGATTGTAGAAGAGAAGGTTTTGGGATCAACAACTTTAGTACTCTGATCTAGCTACCATGAATAATCTTAGTGAAGATGGAGGTTAAAGGCTAGATCACCAGGCGATCGAAGGGACCGATAGTCGGCAACGGAAAAAACCATACATATGACACCGCAAAAATCTTTTTTTTATACGTGGCGGAAGCATTAATTTAAAGCAACACGATTTATCGGATAACCAACATTAATAGAGTTCAACCGATGTCACGTGTCATTATAACAAAATGCAGGTTTAACCGGAAAAGACATATCCATATTATATTTACAAAAATTCGGTTCAATATTAAATCTGGTCACAGCCAGTCATTAAAACAAACTAAGTCAACATCAGAGTTCAGTCTGGTCAAACACAACATCTTCAAGCTCGTCTTCTCCCAAAAGTAATATCTATAAAAGCTAACAACCTGCAGGGAAGAGTGTAGTGACCCGAACTTTTCCATGTTTATATATATATTAAATGAAATTGTTATTTACATGATTAAGTGTTTCCAACATGTTAAGCAATCAAACTTGTTAAGACTTGATTAATTGAAATAGGTTTCATATAGACAATTGACCACCCAAGTTGACCGGTGATTCACGAACGTTAAAACTTGTAAAAACTATACGATGACATATATATGGTTATATATATAGTTAACATGATTTTATTATAAGTATGTATCTCATTAGGTATTTTAACAATGAGTTATATACATAAAAATGAGACTATTAATTTAAGAAACTCGAAAACGATATATATAACGATTATCGTTATAACAACGTCTTACTAGGTATATATGAATCATATTAAGATATTGATACACTTGGTTAATTATGTTAAATGATAAGTAAATATATTATTAAGTGTATTAACAATGAAATACATATGTAAAAATAAGACTACTAACTTAATGATTTCGAAACGAGACATATATGTAACGATTATCGTTGTAACGACATTTAACTGTATATATATCATACTAAGATATATTATATATCATAATATCATGATAATATAACAATTTAACTTCTCATTTGTTATAATAAACAATGGGTTAACAACATTCAACAAGATCGTTAACCTAAAGGTTTCAAAACAACATTTACATGTAACAACTAACGATGACTTAACGACTCAGTTAAAATGTATATACATGTAGTGTTTTAATATGTATTCATACACTTTTGAAAGACTTCAAGACACTTATCAAAATACTTCTACTTAACAAAAATGCTTACAATTACATCCTCGTTCAGTTTCATCAACAATTCTACTCGTATGCACCCGTATTCGTACTCGTACAATACACAGCTTTTAGATGTATGTACTATTGGTATATACACTCCAATTATCAGCTCTTAGCAGCCCATGTGAGTCACCTAACACATGTGGGAATCATCATTTGGCAACTAGCATGAAATATCTCATAAAATTACAAAAATATGAGTAATCATTCATGACTTATTTACATGAAAACAAAATTACATATCCTTTATATCTAATCCATACACCAACGACCAAAAACACCTACAAACACTTTCATTCTTCAATTTTCTTCATCTAATTGATCTCTCTCAAGTTCTATCTTCAAGTTCTAAGTGTTCTTCATAAATTCCAAAAGTTCTAGTTTCATAAAATCAAGAATACTTCCAAGATTGCAAGTTTACTTCCAAGTTTTCTAAATCCATTCCAAGTAATCATCCAAGATCAAGAAACCTTTGTTACTTACATTAGGTTATCTTTCTAATACAAGGTAATAATCATATTCAAACTTTAATTCAATTTCTATAACTATAACAATCTTATTTCGAGTGGAAATCTTACTTGAAATTGTTTTCGTGTCATGATTCTGCTTCAAGAACTTTCAATCCATCCAAGGATCCTTTGAAGCTAGATCTATTTTTCTCATTTCCAGTAGGTTTATGCAAGGAACTTGAGGTAGTAATGATGTTCATAACATCATTCGATTCATACATATAAAGCTATCTTATTCGAAGGTTTAAACTTGTAATCACTAGAACATAGTTTAGTTAATTCTAAACTTGTTCGCAAATAAAAGTTAATCCTTCTAACTTGACTTTTAAAATCAACTAAACACATGTTCTATATCTATATGATATGCTAACTTAATGATTTAAAACCTGAAAACACGAAAAACACCGTAAAATCGGATTTACGCCGTCGTAGTAACACCGCGGGCTGTTTTGGGTTACTTAATTAAAAACTATGATAAACTTTGATTTAAAAGTTGTTATTCTGGGAAAATAATTTTTATTATGAACATGAAACTATATCCAAAAATTATGGTTAAACTCAAAGTGGAAGTATGTTTTCTAAAATGGTCATCTAGACGTCGTTTTTTCGACTGAAATGACTACCTTTACAAAAACGACTTGTAACTTATTTTTCTGACTATAAACCTATACTTTTTCTGTTTAGATTCATAAAATAGAGTTCAATATGAAACCATAGCAATTTGATTCACTCAAAACGGATTTAAAATGAAGAAGTTATGGGTAAAACAAGATTGGATAATTTTTCTCATTTTAGCTACGTGAAAATTGGTAACAAATCTATTCCAACCATAACTTAATCAACTTGTATTGTATATTATGTAATCTTGAGATACCATAGACACGTATACAATGTTTCGACCTATCATGTCGACACATCTATATATATTTCGGAACAACCATAGACACTCTATATGTGAATGTTGGAGTTAGCTATACAGGGTTGAGGTTGATTCCAAAATATATATAGTTTGAGTTGTGATCAATACTGAGATACGTATACACTGGGTCGTGGATTGATTCAAGATAATATTTATCGATTTATTTCTGTACATCTAACTGTGGACAACTAGTTGTAGGTTACTAACGAGGACAGCTGACTTAATAAACTTAAAACATCAAAATATATTAAAAGTGTTGTAAATATATTTTGAACATACTTTGATATATATGTATATATTGTTATAGGTTCGTGAATCAACCAGTGGTCAAGTCTTACTTCCCGACGAAGTAAAAATCTGTGAAAGTGAGTTATAGTCCCACTTTTAAAATCTAATATTTTTGGGATGAGAATACATGCAGGTTTTATAAATGATTTACAAAATAGACACAAGTACGTGAAACTACATTCTATGGTTGAATTATCGAAATCGAATATGCCCCTTTTTATTAAGTCTGGTAATCTAAGAATTAGGGAACAGACACCCTAATTGACGCGAATCCTAAAGATAGATCTATTGGGCCTAACAAACCCCATCCAAAGTACCGGATGCTTTAGTACTTCGAAATTTATATCATATCCGAAGGGTGTCCCGGAATGATGGGGATATTCTTATATATGCATCTTGTTAATGTCGGTTACCAGGTGTTCACCATATGAATGATTTTTATCTCTATGTATGGGATGTGTATTGAAATATGAAATCTTATGGTCTATTGTTACGATTTGATATATATAGGTTAAACCTATAACTCACCAACATTTTTGTTGACATTTAAAGCATGTTTATTCTCAGGTGAATACTAAGAGCTTCCGATGTTGCATACTAAAATAAGGACAAGATTTGGAGTCCATGTTTGTATGATATTGTGTAAAAACTGCATTCAAGAAACTGATTTCGATGTAACATATTTGTATTGTAAACCATTATGTAATGGTCGTGTGTAAACAGGATATTTTAGATTATCATTATTTGATAATCTACGTAAAGCTTTTTAAACCTTTATTTATGAAATAAAGGTTATGGTTTGTTTTAAAAATGAATGCAGTGTTTGAAAAACGTCTCATATAGAGGTCAAAACCTCGCAACGAAATCAATTAATATGGAACGTTTTTAATCAATAAGAACGGGACATTTCAGTTGGTATCCGAGCGTTGGTCTTAGAGAATCAGAAAATTTGCATTAGTGTGTCTTATCGAGTTTGTTAGGATGCATTAGTGAGTCTGGACTTCGACCGTGTTTTCTTTAAAAATGATTGCTTAACATTTTTGTTGGAAACTATATATTATTAACATATATATATTATGTGATATATTAATCTCTTAACATGTTTGATATTGTGTGATAGATGTCTACCTCTAGCACAAATTCCATTGACTCACCTAATAATAACGAAGTGTCGAATATATATTGGACTGATTCACAAGTTCCCGAAGAAGAACCGGAAGAAGAATCAGAACCGGAAGAAGAATCAGAACCAGAAGAGGAGGAACCGGAGGAGGAAATAGAACCGGTGGGGGAAATAATAAAATGGTTAAGTAAAAGAAAATCCTCAACCAACCGACTAAGGTTAATTATGGTCAATGGTGTTTCCGCCAAGGAAGCAAAATATTGGGAGGATTACCAATTCTCCGATGAATCGAATTTCGACGAGAATTCCGATGATGTTATAGAAATTACCCAACTGAATTTAAAAAGGCAAAAGAAAATAATAAGGAAAAGGGCATAAAAATAGAGAAATCTAATTCCAACCCCGATGAACTTTATATGTATCGTCAACCCCCGAAGCCCTTAAGTTGTAACAATGACCCGGGAACCTCTAAACCACCAGGTTTTTCTAAACCGTTGTGGAAAACGACAGCTCGTATTAGGGGAACATCATATATCCCTAGAAACTTGGCAAAACGAACCAAAACCGAAGAAGAAACGAGCGAGTCGGAATAAGATAGTTGTATTCGTGTGGTGTAATATATGTAATATAGTGTGCTTATGCTTTATGATATATGTAAAAATTGCTTGTATTAATAAGTATTTTTTTTTATGAATCTAACTCTTGTCTATTTTACAGTATAAAAACACAAAATGGATAGACAACCTAATATTTTAAGAGACCTACCTGGTTTATAATTTTACTGTACTCTTGGTTTTATAGTATTTTTAGTTCTCCCGTGTCTTTATATTGCTATATGCATCGATATATATGGTTTATAATTTTCGGGTTGTCATTGGGCTTTATATCTTCCCTTATATTTCCAAGTCCCTGCTTCTGTCTTCTATAATCATTATCATCTACAGTTAATGCTTCATTCTATTTGGTGCGATTTATACTCCCATTTCTATTTCAGAGCTTCATTCTTTCATTTCCTCTTCTTGCGATTAAGCACCGTATATAATGGTCCAGAATTCGTAGATATGAATTTCGGAATGACCATAGTTAATGTTCTAAGAGTAAAATTGAAATGGCACGATCTTGATTTGTCAAATTACCAAAATTCAAGAGAAAATATAGAATTATCAGGAAGAATATGTTCTCGATATGTTTGGAGATTAGGTAGAATGTAAGAGTCGTGTAACATGGCACATGATGACGTTATAATCTGTGAATCATCACGTTCCATTAGAAACTCAGCATTACTAACTGTAATATAATCACGATAATCAAGTGTCATTATATTATACTAACTCATGCTTCAGTTCCCAACACTACTTCAAAACATTCATAATTTAAACTCGAAAGTTTATAGAATATAGAAACTAATAGTTTCTTATATGATGTAACACTGATAGCGCAAAGAGATAAATGACTTCAGATAAGATTAGTTGTGAAAATATCTTCAGAAATATCGAGGATATTTATAATGAAAGATATGATAATATCTTAGAATTTCTAATATTGATGGATGATGATGAAGATTTGTCTGTAAAGGTTTAGAATAAAGAGTAAGGTATTCGTTAATGACTTTAGCAGACACTGAATCATTTGGATTCTTTGAAGGCAGGTTTAGTCTTTATGATTTGTCCACAGCCTCCTTCATACTTTGCTCAATCCGTTTTCCAGTTCCAAACCTTCTCTTTTTCTGAGCTTTTCCAACACACTATTCTTTATCATCAAACTTTTTACTGTTAAGATCGTTGACAGTTTCTGCTGCTTCATCAGCATTTTTTAAAATTTCGAGAACTAGTTCGCAGTTTAGCCATTTTTTAGAAACTTCACATCCGAAGTATGTAAGTCTTGGAGGCAGACGTTATATGTATATATAACTGTTGATGTAGACATGCTGCGAGATTTCAAAATACTGATTGCTGATTCTCAATAATTGGTATGGCAATTCTTGTTACAAAGTGCGGATGAGTATATGATAGGGTTGTAATGAATATATCGATTTTTCTGAAAATCAAAGATCAGTGAAATTGTTGGTAAGTTTATTGCTAATGTGGTGGGACATAAACGGTTCTCCGGTAACGATGGCGAAAGGGCATCGTATATATCGAGATTATAATAAGACCGTTTTAATTGAAAAGTCGAAGTTGACTTGTGGAGCTGTGACACAACTGTCTACTTTGGTAAGGAATTGAAAAGTCATTTTAGCTAATAAATGCCAAAGAGTCTGACACGAATACGTGTTAAACTATGACTTTAGTTTCGAGAGTTTTTCAGGTGTATACTGTGGGTAACATGTGGTTGGATCATCATCTCGATTGTTCATTATTTGAAGTGTCTTCAGGAATTTCGAAGGGTTTGGACACAGATTGTAATCGTTAATATACCTATGATGTTCTAACACAGTTTTGAAGTCAAAGTATAGCTTTGAAAGATGTAAGGATTTAAGAGTGATGATTTTTAGCTATATCTCGAATTAAATTTTGCGATTTCAAAATCAGAATATGTAATTGAATTTGAATGAGTATGGTTATTTTGATTTCTATAAAAGAATGTATATTGTTATGACAATAGTGAGTATAGTTGATGATTGCTGAATCAGATTCGAAGAATATAACATATTAATTGTGAATTTATATATCTCTTGGGTATTACCTACCCGTTAAAAAAAAATTTCACAATTAATATTTTGTACAAAAGAATTTTATTACAGTCTTTATCAAAATATACATGTGTATATTTTCTTCAGATGTAATACAGATTTGATGAATTAATACTAAATTAAGTTCATTTGATCTTAGGCTGGAGTTAGAAATGAATAATCTCTAACATTAGAGATTACATAATCTTCACAGAGTATTTCACTACTGTGATCAATACTTCATTATACGCGTTGTTGATTAGTAATGATGTCCACGGTAATTCTTGAACTGACGGAGCTTGTGATGTTATAGGTGCTGCTGATTCTGACAATGCTGACGGCAGTGACTATGCCGGTGATGCTAATGGTACTGCTGATGCTGTTGGTAAAACAAGTAAATCACGCACCATTCTTGCCAGGGTTTCTACTCTTCCTCCTATCATTTTGGTTCACTCATCTGATTTATGGTTAGGGCTAGAGTAGATAATTTCTAAGACTTTAGAGACTACATAATCGTCGCATAATGTTTCTTCAATGAAATTATGAATCAATACTTCATCGTTTATTGTTGTTGGTATTCTTTGGTATCTACAGAGCGTATGACATTGGTGCTCGTGGGACAGATTGTAAAGTTGAGGTTTATGACGCAGTTGTGGTTGGGGGTGGTAATGGTACTATTGGCGTTGATGATGGTGATACTGGTTATGCTGCAGGTGCTGCTGCTGGTGTTTGTAACCTCTGCAACATATTCTCCAAAGCCGCTACCCGAGCGCGAAGCTCGTTGACTTCTTCTATTACACCGGGGTGATTGTCGGTTCGGACGAGCAGATAAATAAGATCTAGAATTTGGTGTAGTATATAATCATGACGAGATACTCTGGAAATGATAGAGAAAATGGTGTTTCGGACAGGTTCGCCGGTAAGTGCTTCAGGTTCATTGCCAAGAGGGCAATGTGGTGGATGAAAAGGATCACCTTCTTCTTGTCTCCAATGGTTTAGTAGATTACGAATCCATCCCCAATTCATCCAGAATAGATGATGGCTAATTGGTTGATCCATTCCGATCACGCTGCTTTCAGAGCTCATGTGGAAATCCATATAGGCATAGCTGTCGGAATCCGAGAAACTCGAACTGGTTGAGGGATCCATCTTGTTTGATCAGGGAAAGAATTTTTGGTATGAAAAGATTGTAGAATTTAGATTTGCTATTCTTCAATACATAATTTACATATGTATATATAATACCAAAATCCCATAAATTACGGAGGAAAGTTCACAGGAACATATATGCTAAGATAAGAATTCGTCTATACACTATTATGCAATAAATGTAGAAAAATGCGTCTAGACTTAAGAATGATAAGCAGGTAATTTCCTAAGGATGGTAAGTAGATGATTTTCGACTAAAAATGATAAGCAAAACTTTTGACATGCAGACACGGTCGAAGTTCAGTCTCACTAATGCATCTTAACAACTATCAGTTAGACACACTAATGCAAGACCTGGTTCGCTAAGACCACCGCTCTGATACCAACTGAAAGGACCCGTTCATATACATTATAAACGATTCACAATAGTTGATTACATCGCGAGGTATTTGACCTCTATATGATACGTTTTACAAACATTGCATTCGTTTTTAAAAGACAAACTTTCTTTACATCAAAAATTGACGGCATGCATACCATTTCATATTACATCCAACTATAATTGACTTAATATTAATCTTGATGAACTCAACGACTCGAATGCAACGTCTTTCAAAGTATGCCATGAATGACTCCAAGTAATATCCTTAAAATGAGCTAATGCACAGCGGAAGATTTCTTTAATACCCGAGAATAAACATGCTTTAAAGTGTCAACCAAAAGGTTGGTGAGTTCATAGGTTTATCATAACAATCATTTCAATGTATTAATAGACCACAAGATTTCCGTTTATAAATATATGTACACTCGCAAGTGTATAAAAGTATTCTATAAGTTGTAGGCACCCGGTAACAAGCCTTAACGTTCATGTTTTACCCTCTGAAGTACACCAGATCAGGTGTGTTTAAAATAACCTCGAAGTACTAAAGCATCCCATAGTCAGGATGGGGTTTGTCAGGCCCAATAGATCTATCTTTAGGATTCGCGCCTACCGTACATAGACAAGTAGTTTAATGTTACCAAGCTAAGGGTATATTTCTGGTTTAAACCCACGTAGAATTAGTTTTAGTACTTGTGCCTATTTCATAAAACATTTATAAAAACAGCGCATGTATTCTCAGTCCCAAAAATATATATAAAAGGGAGCAAATGAAACTCACCATACTGTATTTCGTAGTAAAAATACATATAACGTCATTTAACAAGTGCAAGGTTGGCCTCGGATTCACGAACCTATATTAATTATATATATTTATATGTTGGTCAATATTTGTCTAACAATTTTTGGTCAAGTCATAGTGTACCACAATCCTAATGCTCGAGACTAATATGCAAAAGTCAACAAAAGTCAACTTGACCCAAAATGACTTCTAAAATTTATACGTGTTTATTATATAACTTAACTATAGTCGTTTTATATATTTAAATATATTTATTAGATTTTATAATAATAAAAGTCATTTATTAATAAAAATTTATATTAACGTTTATATATGATAAAATATACTTTTATATATCTTAAGTAGTAAAATTTATAAAGTTCACTTAATATCGTAAAACTATAGTGGTAAGTATTATTAATGTAACTATATTACGCGTGGTGAAAAATATCTTTATATCCCCTATTTATTTGATAAAATAATATTGATCATAATAATAATAAGTAAAAGTTGTATTATTTTGTAATAATAATTATTATTATTCTATAAAAAAATAACAATATTTATATTTACTAAAAATGGTATTATGATAAAATGATAATACTAACATAATAGTAATAATGATATTTTATAATAACAATGATATTTCTATTAAAATAATAACGACGATAGTAATAATAATCATTTTAACAATGATACTAAAATTCAGTTGACTATAACTTCTAATCCGTTCATCGAAACCATTCGATGTCTAAATGAAAAGTTCTTAATTTTTTACTAGCTTTCCAATGATATGCATATCATATACCCTATCTCAGTAGCATATGTATCTAATTCAGGATTCAACAAACCTATCTAAGGACAATATCGAATGTACAAGCATGCATAATCCTATATACTCGAGCACTAGTCAGGGATACACTATTGATATATAAAAGTTAAGTTATGAGTGCTCACGTATCAATATTGTGATTCAATATTGCAGGAAAGTACGTAGACGCAACAGAGATGATAAACACTAGATTGACCTCACGAGCATACCCATGAACCACACCCATCACCTCCATAGCTATAACCCATAATTTCCTTAGCTTCGACTCATTCAAAAAACTATTTTGAAATCACTCGGACATCACTCCGTCGTAATATTTTATGTATACTAATAATATCTTGAAATAATACAGAGCAAATATATATATATATATATATATATATATATATATATATATATATATATATATATATATATATATATAAATCGATTGAGAGAGTTTAGAGAAATATATTTTCAAGTTTCTATGAAATAATGAAACCTATTGAATTCTATTTATAATAGATTCTTGAATTATTAAAATGAATTATTAAAGTATGAATTATTAAAGTGAATTATTAAAGTATGAATTATTAAAGTGAATTATTAAAGTATAAATTATTAAAGTGAATTATTAAAGTATGAATTATTAAAGTATCGATTATTAAAGTTAAAGTAAAGTAAAAGTAAAGTAAAGGTAATGTTAAAGTATAGTAAAAGTATAAAACTATGTACGTATAATACGCGTATAAATATATATAATAATAATTTAAATCGTTATATCATAAAACATTTTAGAAAATTAGAATTATATATATTCATAATAGGTTTCAAGTTTTTACAGTCTGTTGGTGAAGCATGGGATAAAGTCCAAAGGTTAAATAAATGTATGAAATCATCTTAATGAAAAATGTCGAGTTACTTAACTTGTCGATATCCAACATCTAAGTTATTTACACTCCACGTTTTTATTTCATATTAAATAAAATGAAATTTAACATAGTTATCTTATCAAGGTCACGAGGAAAATATTATAAAACATGAATGTAGTTCCAAACTTTTTGAGATTCAACATTACAAATTCTGTTTATCGTGTCGGAAACATATAAAGGTTAAGTTTAAATTTGGTCAGAAATTTTCGGGTCGTCACAAGTACCGTCCCAGAACCGAGGTCAATAAGCTCAAGACAGAACTTAGAGGGTTACGAACCCAAGGATTTGATATTATCACATACGAAAGACGTTTCACAGAATTATGCCTATTGTGTCCGGGAGCGTTCGAAGATGAGGAAGAGAAGATCGACGCTTTTGTGAAAGGATTATCGGAAAGAATCCAAGAAGATATAAGTTCACACGAGCCCGCCTCCATACAACAGGCATGTAGAATGGCTCACAAACTAGTGAACCAGATTGAGGAAAGAATTAAAGAACAGACGGCTGAAGAGGCCAATGTGAAGCAAGTCAAAAGAAAGTGGGAGGAAAATGGTGATAAGAATCACCAATACAACAACAACAGCAATTACAATAATAATCGCAACAATTATCCCAACAATCACAACATCAATCGCAACTACAACAAACGACCCAACAACAACAACAACAACAATAACAACAACAACAACAATAACAACAGTAACTACAACAATCATCCCAACAACAATAACAACCGCAATAACAACAACAATCAGAAGCAGCTATGCCAAAGGTGTGAAAAGTATAACTCGGGGTTCTGCACCAAATTTTGCAACAAGTGTAAAAGAAATGGTCATAGCGCGGAGAAGTGTGAGGTCTACGGACCAGGGGTTAACAGAACGAAAGGAACAAATGGTGTCGGAACGAGTAATGGCGGAGCAAGTAGTGTCGGAGCATGCTATGCCAATGTAGTTTGTTATAAATGTGGAAAACCGGGCCACATTATTAGAAATTGCCCGAACCAGGAGAACACGAATGGACAAGGCCGCGGGAGAGTTTTCAATATTAATGCGGCAGAGGCACATGAAGACCCAGAGCTTGTTACGGGTACGTTTCTTATTGACAATAAATCTGCTTACGTTTTATTTGATTCGGGTGCGGATAGAAGCTATATGAGTAGAGATTTTTATGCTAAATTAAGTTGTCCATTGACGCCGTTGGATAGTAAATTTTTACTCGAACTAGCAAACGGTAAATTAATTTCAGCAGATAATATATGCCGGAATCGAGAAATTAAACTGGGTAGTGAAATATTTAAGATTGATTTGATACTAGTAGAGTTAGGGAGTTTTGATGTAATAGTTGGCATGGACTGGCTGAAGAAGGTGAAAGCAGAGATCGTATGTTATAAAAATGCAATTCGCATTGTACGAGAAGAAGGAGAACCCTTAATGGTGTACGGAGAAAAGGGCAACATGAAGCTACATCTTATTAGTAATTTGAAGGCACAAAAACTAATAAGAAAAGGTTGCTATGCTGTTCTAGCACACGTCGAGAAAGTACAAACTGAAGAAAAGAGCATCAATGATGTTCCCGTCGCAAAAGAATTTCCCGATGTATTTTCGAAAGAATTACCGGGACTACCTCCACATCGATCTGTTGAATTTCAAATAGATCTTGTACCAGGAGCTGCACCAATAGCTCGTGCTCCTTATAGACTCGCACCCAGCGAGATGAAAGAACTGCAAAGCCAACTGCAAGAACTATTAGAACGTGGTTTCATTCGACCAAGCACATCACCATGGGGAACTCCTGTTTTGTTTGTCAAGAAGAAGGATGGTACATTTAGGTTGTGTATTGACTTCAGAGAGTTGAACAAACTTACCATCAAAAACCGTTATCCACTGCCGAGAATTGACGACTTATTTGATCAACTACAAGGCTCGTTGGTTTATTCGAAGATCGATTTACGTTCTGGATATCATCAAATGCGAGTAAAGGAGGATGATATTCCAAAAACTTCTTTTAGGACGCGTTATGGTCATTACGAGTTTATGGTTATGCCGTTTGGATTGACTAACGCACCAGCTGTGTTTATGGACCTTATGAACCGAGTGTGTAGGCCATATCTTGACAAGTTTGTCATTGTTTTCATCGATAACATACTTATTTAC
Source organism: Rutidosis leptorrhynchoides (assembly GCF_046630445.1). NCBI lineage: Eukaryota > Viridiplantae > Streptophyta > Magnoliopsida > Asterales > Asteraceae > Rutidosis > Rutidosis leptorrhynchoides. The sequence goes on along the minus strand of NC_092336.1, from coordinate 98,941,867 downwards.
TCAAAGAATGATCAAGAGCACGAAGAACATTTGAGAAAAGTGCTAGAAGTATTGAGGAAAGAAAAACTGTACGCTAAGTTTTCAAAGTGTGCATTTTGGTTGGAAGAAGTTCAATTCCTCGGTCACATAGTGAACAAAGAAGGTATCCAGGTGGACCCGGCAAAGATCGAAACCATTGAAAAGTGGGAAACCCCAAAAACTCCGAAGCATATACGTCAATTTTTAGGATTGGCTGGTTACTACAGAAGATTCATCCAAGATTTCTCCAAAATAGCAAAACCCTTGACTGCATTAACGCATAAAAGGAAGAAATTTGAATGGAAGGATGAACAAGAGAATGCGTTTCAATTATTGAAGAAAAAGCTAACTACGGCACCTATATTGTCATTGCCTGAAGGGAATGATGATTTTGTGATTTATTGTGACGCATCAAAGCAAGGTATCGATTGTGTATTAATGCAACGGACGAAGGTGATTGCTTATGCGTCTAGACAATTGAAGATTCACGAGAAAAATTATATGACGCATGATTTGGAATTAGGCGCGGTTGTTTTTGCATTAAAGACTTGGAGGCACTACTTATATGGGGTCAAAAGTATTATATATACCGACCACAAAAGTCTTCAACACATATTTAATCAGAAACAACTGAATATGAGGCAGCGTAGGTGGATTGAATTGTTGAATGATTATGAATTTGAGATTCGTTACCACCCGGGGAAGGCAAATGTGGTAGCCGACGCCTTGAGCAGAAAGGACAGAGAACCCATTCGAGTAAAATCTATGAATATAATGATTCACACTATCTTTACTACTCAAATAAAGGAGGCGCAACAAGGAGTTTTAAAAGAGGGAAATTTAAAGGATGAAATACCCAAAGGATCAGAGAAACATCTTAATATTCGGGAAGACGGAACCCAGTATAGGACTGAAAGAATTTGGGTACCAAAATTTGGAGATATGAGAGAAATGGTACTTAGAGAAGCTCATAAAACCAGATACTCAATACATCCTGGAACGGGGAAGATGTACAAGGATCTTAAGAAATATTTTTGGTGGCCAGGTATGAAAGCCGATATTGCTAAATATGTAGGAGAATGTTTGACGTGTTCTAAGGTCAAAGCTGAACATCAGAAACCATCAGGTCTACTACAACAACCTGAAATCCCGGAATGGAAATGGGAAAACATTACCATTGATTTCATTACTAAATTGCCAAGGACTGCAAGTGGTTATGATACTATTTGGGTAATAGTTGATCGTCTCACCAAGTCAGCACACTTCCTGCCAATAAGAGAAGATGACAAGATGGAGAAGTTAGCACGACTGTATTTGAAGGAAGTCGTCTCCAGACATGGAATACCAATCTCTATTATCTCTGATAGGGATGGCAGATTTATTTCAAGATTCTGGCAGACATTACAGCAAGCATTGGGAACTCGTCTAGACATGAGTACTGCCTATCATCCACAAACTGATGGGCAGAGCGAAAGGACGATACAAACACTTGAAGACATGCTACGAGCTTGTGTTATTGATTTCGAAAACAGTTGGGATCGACATCTACCGTTAGCAGAATTTTCCTACAACAACAGCTACCATTCAAGCATTGAGATGGCGCCGTTTGAAGCACTTTATGGTAGAAAGTGCAGGTCTCCGATTTGTTGGAGTGAAGTGGGGGATAGACAGATTACGGGTCCGGAGATAATACAAGAAACTACCGAGAAAATCATCCAAATTCAACAAAGATTGAAAACCGCCCAGAGTCGACAAAAGAGCTACGCGGACAGTAAAAGAAAAGATATAGAGTTTGAAATTGGAGAAATGGTCATGCTTAAGGTTTCACCTTGGAAGGGCGTTGTTCGATTTGGTAAACAGGGGAAACTAAATCCAAGGTACATTGGACCATTCAAGATTATAGATCGTGTCGGACCAGTAGCTTACCAACTGGAGCTACCTCAACAACTCGCGGCTGTACATAACACTTTCCACATCTCAAATTTGAAGAAATGTTTTGCTAAAGAAGATCTCACTATTCCGTTGGACGAAATCCAAATCAATGAAAAACTTCAATTCATTGAAGAACCCGTCGAAATAATGGATCGTGAGGTTAAGAGACTTAAACAAAACAAGATACCGATTGTTAAGGTTCGATGGAATGCTCGTAGAGGACCCGAGTTCACCTGGGAGCGTGAAGATCAGATGAAGAAGAAATACCCGCATTTATTTCCAAAAGATACGTCAACACCTCCAACTGCTTAAAATTTCGGGACGAAATTTATTTAACGGGTAGGTACTGTAGTGACCCGAACTTTTCCATGTTTATATATATATTAAATGAAATTGTTATTTACATGATTAAGTGTTTCCAACATGTTAAGCAATCAAACTTGTTAAGACTTGATTAATTGAAATAGGTTTCTTATAGACAATTGACCACCCAAGTTGACCGGTGATTCACGAACGTTAAAACTTGTAAAAACTATACGATGACATATATATGGTTATATACATAGTTAACATGATTTTATTATAAGTATGTATCTCATTATGTATTTTAACTATGAGTTATATACATAAAAATGAGACTATTAATTTAAGAAACTCGAAAACGATATACATAACGATTATCTTTATAACAACGTCTTACTAGGTACATATGAATCATATTAAGATATTGATACACTTAGTTAATTATGTTAAATGATAAGTAAATATATTATTAAGTGTATTAACAATAAAATACATATGTAAAAATAAGACTACTAACTTAATGATTTCGAAACGAGACATATATGTAACGATTATCGTTGTAACGATATTTAACTGTATATATATCATACTAAGATATATTATATATCATAATATCATGATAATATAACAATTTAACATCTCATTTGTTATATTAAACAATGGGTTAACAACATTCAACAAGATCGTTAACCTAAAGGTTTCAAAACAACATTTACATGTAACGACTAACGATGACTTAACGACTCAGTTAAAATGTATATACATGTAGTGTTTTAATATGTATTCATACACTTTTGAAAGACTTCAAGACACTTATCAAAATACTTCTACTTAACAAAAATGCTTACAATTACATCCTCGTTCAGTTTCATCAACAATTCTACTCGTATGCACCCGTATTCGTACTCGTACAATACACAACTTTTAGATGTATGTACTATTGGTATATACACTTCAATGATCAGCTCTTAGCAGCCCATGTGAGTCACCTAACACATGTGGGAACCATCATTTGGCAACTAGCATGAAATATCTCATAAAATTACAAAAATATGAGTAATCATTCATGACTTATTTACATGAAAACAAAATTACATATCCTTTATATCTAATCCATACACCAACAACCAAAAACACCTACAAACACTTTCATTCTTCAATTTTCTTCATCTAATTGATCTCTCTCAAGTTCTATCTTCAAGTTCTAAGTGTTCTTCATAAATTCCAAAAGTTCTAGTTTCATAAAATCAAGAATACTTCCAAGATTGCAAGTTTACTTCCAAGTTTTCTAAATCCATTCCAAGTAATCATCCAAGATCAAGAAACCTTTGTTACTTACAGTAGGTTATCTTTATAATACAAGGTAATAATCATATTCAAACTTTAATTCAATTTCTATAATATAACAATCTTATTTCGAGTGGAAATCTTACTTGAAATTGTTTTCGTGTCATGATTCTGCTTCAAGAACTTTCAAGCCATCCAAGGATCCTTTGAAGCTAGATCTATTTTTCTCATTTCCAGTAGGTTTATCCAAGGAACTTGAGGTAGTAATGATGTTCATAACATCATTAAATTCATACATATAAAGCTATCTTATTCGAAGGTTTAAACTTGTAATCACTAGAACATAGTTTAGTTAATTCTAAACTTGTTCGCAAATAAAAGTTAATCCTTCTAACTTGACTTTTAAAATCAACTAAACACATGTTCTATATCTATATGATATGCTAACTTAATGATTTAAAATCTGGAAACACGAAAAACACCGTAAAATCGGATTTACGCCGTCGTAGTAACACCGCGGGCTGTTTTGGGTTAGTTAATTAAAAACTATGATAAACTTTGATTTAAAAGTTGTTATTCTGGGAAAATGATTTTTATTATGAACATGAAACTATATCCAAAAATTATGGTTAAACTCAAAGTGGAATTATGTTTTCTAAAATGGTCATCTAGACGTCGTTCTTTCGACTGAAATGACTACCTTTACAAAAATGACTTGTAAATTATTTTTCTGACTATAAACCTATACTTTTTCTGTTTATATTCATAAAATAGAGTTCAATATGAAATCATAGCAATTTGATTCACTCAAAACAGATTTAAAATGAAGAAGTTATGGGTAAAACAAGATTGGATAATTTTTCTCATTTTAGCTACGTGAAAATTGGTAACAAATCTATTCCAACCATAACTTAACCAACTTGTATTGTATATTATGTAATCTTGAGATACCATAGACATGTATACAATGTTTCGACCTATCATGTCTACACATCTATATATATTTCGGAACAACCATAGACACTCTATATGTGAATGTTGGAGTTAGCTATACAGGGTTGAGGTTGATTCCAAAATATATATAGTTTGAGTTGTGATCAATACTGAGATACGTATACACTGGGTTGTGGATTGATTTAAGATAATATTTATAGATTTATTTCTGTACATCTAACTGTGGACAACTAGTTGTAGGTTACTAACGAGGACAGCTGACTTAATAAACTTAAAACATCAAAATATATTAAAAGTGTTGTAAATATATTTTGAACATACTTTGATATATACGTATATATTGTTATAGGTTCGTGAATCAACCAGTGGCCAAGTCTTACTTCCCGATGAAGTAAAAATCTGTGAAAGTGAGTTATAGTCCCACTTTTAAAATCTAATATTTTTGGGATGAGAATACATGCAGGTTTTATAAATGATTTACAAAATAGACACAAGTACGTGAAACTACATTCTATGGTTGAATTATCGAAATCGAATATGCCCCTTTTTATTAAGTCTGGTAATCTAAGAATTAGGGAACAGACACCCTAATTGACGCGAATCCTAAAGATAGATCTATTGGGCCTAACAAACCCCATCCAAAGTACCGGATGCTTTAGTACTTCGAAATTTATTTCATATCCGAAGGGTGTCCCAGAATGATGGGGATATTCTTATATATGCATCTTGTTAATGTCGGTTACCAGGTGTTCACCATATGAATGATTTTTATCTCTATGTATGGGATGTGTATTGAAATATGAAATCTTGTGGTCTATTGTTACGATTTGATATTTATAGGTTAAACCTATAACTCACCAACATTTTTGTTGACGTTTAAAGCATGTTTATTCTCAGGTGAATACTAAGAGCTTCCGCTGTTGCATACTAAAATAAGGACAAGATTTGGAGTCCATGTTTGTATGATATTGTGTAAAAACTGCATTCAAGAAACTGATTTCGATGTAACATATTTGTATTGTAAACCATTATGTAATGGTCGTGTGTAAACAGGATATTTTAGATTATCATTATTTGATAATCTACGTAAAGCTTTTTAAACCTTTATTTATGAAATAAAGGTTATGGTTTGTTTTAAAAATGAATGCAGTGTTTGAAAAACGTCTCATATAGAGGTCAAAACCTCGCAACGAAATCAATTAATATGGAACGTTTTTAATCAATAAGAACGGGACATTTCAAAGAGATGGAGGGGAATTAGCATGAAGCTAAGTGAGTACAACTAACTACAGGTAATAGCATACAGAACTGTCATACTAATCATGTCACAAAGGCTAACACATAAACATCACCCAGTAGTGCAGTCTACAGGGACTCCGGCGGTTCGGCCAAACCATTAACCACCAGTTGATCGGACTGGAGTTTACCGGAAGTTCCTTCTACATACCGTGTTGCATAAATCATCCACACGCGACAAACGCGTCATTCAAACAATTACCACACGGATGCAAATAGGCTACCACATGAGGAACCCAACCCGCAGATTGATCTCTCCTATCAAATTAGGCTACCACAAGATAGGGACGCACTGGGCTCCATCAACAAACAGCAACTAACACAGAATCATCACAGTAATAACTGACAGTAGTAGCATGTTAATTCTAACAAACATGGCAATCATAGAATAACAGGCTACTCTATACTATTAATCTCCAGTTAGTCCCACTCACCGATTACAAGCAAATGAGTAGATGTTCAGCTATCTAATCACTGAACCTTCTCTTTCTTCTTTTCTCCTGAGAAAGACATATACACAAGTTAGTTATAATATCATAATCATCAGTATATAAATGGGCAGCATAACGGCTAGAAATCAACACTTAGTAAAAAATTTCACTGCCAAAGACACTCGGTCGAGTGTCCAGTTACTCGGTCGATGGTCTCATACAGACACACTCAGCCATGTGTCTCACACACTATAACATCCTGTTACCGGGCCTAGCTGAAAAGACCCTTTTGACCTTGGGTGTGTTTGTGTGTTATTATAATAATTATATGTTTATAATTATTTGGTTGTTTAGTTGAAACTAGTTTGTGACAAGGGTCACAGAACAGGTTCGTTTATTTAATTTAAACCCTGTTAGGGCCACCTAACGAGGTACGTAAGATTTAAGATAACTGGTAAATACCCGTGTGTGATGGGGTATTGTGTTTAACACAAATATAAAAGGAAGTCATCAGCTCATTTTTGTGAAGTTTCCGGAAATTCTATTTCACACACACACACTTATACCTTTCACTCTCTAGAACCCTAATCTCTTGAATCTCAATTTAGAGTCTAAATTGTGTTGAATAATCTATTACTAGTGATTTCGTGCTCATAACAAGGTATGAATCATTAGTTTCCATGATGTAATCTGAGATTAAATGAGTTTTTTGGTTAGGTTTTGGTACAAATGGCTTTTTGGTCAAAATCAAGTGATTTGGGTGTTGTTTTGATATAATTAGCTGGGGTTTAGGTTTCTATAAGTGTTATAAATGTTTCCTAAATGGATTTTGGTGTCAAAACATTTAGAAATCGAGATTTGGGGGATTTTAGCTCGAAACCCGTCAATTTCTGCTGCTGCTGCTCGATGAACACAACCGTACGGTTGCAGCCTGCAACCGCACGGGTACATTGTGCAAACGTATGGGTGCATGTGCAACCGTACGGGTGCATGTGCAACCGTACGGATGCAGTGGTGTTGGTGCAACCGGACAGTGAGTGTGCAACCGTACGAATGGACTTGTAACTGTACGGATGTAGATCAGTGCTAATTGTAGTTGTTTAATAGCCAGTGATACTGTTGGTGATGCCGGCGATACTGTTAGTGCTGATGATGCAGACGGTATTGCTAGTGTTGATGATGCTGGCAGTACTGCTGTTAATGCTTGTGTAACATGTGTCGTTTTTAAATCACGTACTATTCCAGTCAGGGTTTCTACTCATCTAGTTTTTGATTAAGGCTAGAATAGGTAATCTCTAAGACTTTAGAGATTACATAATCGCCGCAAAATGTTTCTCCAATGAAGTTATGATTTAATACTTCATCGGTTATTGTGGTTGGTACTCCCTGGTATCTATGGTGCATATGACGTTGATGCTCGAGGTACAGGTTGTGATGTTGAGATGTGGGATGCGGAAATTGTTGTTGATGATGGTAATGGTACTGTTGGTGTTGATGATGGTGGTACTGTTGATGCCGGTGATGCTGCTAGTGCTTGTAACCTTTGCACCATATTCTCCAAAGACACTACCAGAGCGCGAAGCTCGTTGACTTCTTCTATTACACCGGGATGATGAAATGCCCCGTTCATATCGATTATAAACGTTACATAATAATTGATTTCATTGTGAGATATTTGACCTCTAATTGATACATTTTACAAACATTGCATTCGTTTTTAAAAGACAAACTTTCATCACATCGAAAGTTGACGGCATGCATACCATTTCATAATATATCCAACTATAAATGACTTAGGGGGTGTTTGGATTTGCGTTATGAAAATTGATTATGCATTTTGAATAATTATAATCAAATAATCAGATTTATCAAAACGTGATTTAAAATAATAGTGTTTGGATTTGATTATGCTGTTTGATATCGTAATAATCTAATAATCAGGTTTTTGAGTGTGTGGCAAAATTAAATTGTTTGATAATTTAACATGTAAATTACTAAAAAGGACATTCTTTTGAAATAATAAGTACACAATATGAACTTAATTTCTAACAATTTTATTTAAGAACTATCATAAACTATTAATTCCAATATAGTAACATATATAATAACTAAACATATAGCCAGTAAACCTAAAAAGTTTATGATAATGTCACGAATTATTTAAAAATATATATAAAACTTCGTATAGTATTAGAACAACTACAAAAAATTCTTTAATGAAGTAATATAATATATATATATACTTTTATCATCATGGATTCATTCAATAATAATAATAAAAAAATAAGCATCTGACCAAAGTAAAAAATTGGAAGTACTCAAAAGTTCATGGTGAATGAAGGGTACCATATATGAACAAGTACCGAGTATATACAGATGTTGTAAGGTTATAAATGGAAAATTAAACAAACAATATTTACTTAGAAATTGCGTTTTCCCAGCAGTGACATACTAGTCACTTTCTCATTTCCACGTTTTCAACCTTAGAAAACGTGATTAATCAAATTTGATTATATATTTGCCAAACACCAAAACTAGCTTATTTGCGATTATAAAACGTAATAATTAAAAAATCTAGTTTCAAACGCTAAGCCAAACACCCCCTTAATAATATTCTTGATGAACTCAACGATTCGAATGCAACGTCTTTTGAAATATGTCATGAATGACTCCAAGTATTATCTCTATAATGAGCAAATGCACAGCGGAAGGTTTCTTTCATACCTGAGAATAAATATGCTTTAAAGTGTCAACCAAAAAGTTGGTGAGTTCATAGGTTTATCATGATCATTCATTTTCATCATTTTAATAGACCACAAGATTTTCAGATATTTAATTGTACACGTATCCCGAGTACAAAATAATACGCGTAACCCATGAATTAAAAATCATTCGTATGGTGAATACCTGGTAATCGACATTAACAAAACGCATCTAGAATATCTCCATCATTCCGGGACTCTCGTCGGACATGATAAAATCGAAGTACTAAAGCATCCGTAACTCGGATGGAGTTTGTTAGGCCCAATAGATCTATCTTTAGGATTCGCGTCAATTAGGGTTTCTGTTCCCTAATTCTTAGATTACCAGACTAAAAAAGGTGATATTCGATTTCGATAATCCAACCATAGAATGTAGTTTCAATTACTTGTGTCTATTTCGTAAAACATTTATAAAAGCAGCGCATGTATTCTCAGTCCCAAAAATATATATTGCAAAAGCATTTAAAAAGGGAGCAAATGAATCTCACTCTACAATATTTTGTAGTAAAAATATTCATACGAAGAACTGAACAAATGCAGGGTTGGCCTCAGATTCACGAACCTATATCAATTATATATATTAAAACATATAATTGTAATCAAGCAATTATATATATTGTTATTAATAATATACTTGTTATATTATATGCTATTTAGGTAAATTTACTATATTTAATTTATATGTTTTATATAACTATTATTCATCATTAATAATAAAACTGTATATTAAAGTTTATATATATGATAAAAATTATATTTTTATATATTTAATTGATAGATTTTATATATAGCTTAATTAATATCTTTTTAATAATAAAAAAATATAGTGTAATGTATTTTAAAAAAAATCTATTTGTAATAATATTGATAGTTTTGGTAATAGCAAAATAATAATTTTAGTAAGAATGATAATAATGATAATTAAGTATAATAATAACAATACTAATAATCATATTAATAATAATAATAATGATTATATTAATAATCATACTTATGTTATTAATAATGATAATAATAATACTAATAATGATAAAATAATACAATTTCTAATTTTAATGATAAAAATAATAAATTTTTATTACTTTCATAGTAATATTAATAATCATAATCATAATCATAATGATGATAATAATTATAAAATGATAAGATTTCTAACAATAATATTACTAATACTTATAATAATAATAATGATAATGACTATAATACATATACATATAGTAGTAGTAATAATAATTTTAACACTAATAATAACATAACAATAACACTAATAACCATAACAACAACAATAATAATAATAATAATAATAATAATAATAATAATAATAATAATAATAATAATAATAATAATAATAATAATAATAATAATAATAATAATAATAATAGTAATAGTAATAATAATAATAATAATAATAATAATAATAATAATAATAATAATAATAATAATAATAATGATAATAATAATAATAAAAACAATGATAATAAATAAAATATGTTACCTTCCAAATAAGCTTTAAAAAAAAACGACGCCGCCCGGGCTCGAATCCGTGACCACTCGCTCACCCAACACCCCTCTTAACCATCCAATCTAATTCGTTTTTCTGATATATTTCACACCCGACTTTTATTTAACCCGTTTTCTTATTCCTTCTTCTTCTTCATCTTCATAACTTCAAACGACCAAATCCATATTCAATCATATCAACTAGTTAACGATTTGAATTATATTGTGAATTTGAAACATAAATGGTCTGTCGTGATTGTTTGAATTAACAGAAACAAAAATCAAAAGGAATTAAGCAGCAACATTTTAAAAAAACACGATGAACAACTCAAACATTGATTTTGAAATTGAGACTGTTTTAGACCATGGTTTCTTCATGAAATAGTTTTAAAATTATTCCTAAAATCTTTCTAGATCATCAATTGAACTCAAGACATTAAAATGACTTCGAATTTTGCCAAGAACTACTCGTTTGACTTTTTGAATATAATGTTTGACTTCAAAATTCATAATCAATAGATCAAATCGAGGTCTGAAAACTTACAGACAATATATTTAGACAATTCTTAACAATCTTGCATTTATAGATTTTGAAAACTGATTTGAAATCGAGCTTTGAATAAAAATTTACACGTACAGAGCAGTTTTCTGTTTTTCTCTCATTCTTATCTTTTTAATTCATGAATTGCAGTGTTTGATACATATAATTTGATCTTGGATGATTGCTACAGCATTAAGATTCGATTACAATTGTTTTGTAGTTAAGGTTGGGTCGACAGGTAGTTCAATCAGAAACAGAAGAAGGAGAAAAAATGAAAACAGATAAAGTTTTCTAATTGAATTCGTACGTAATTGATTCAGATATCTAATAATACTAGACAGAAAACAAAATTTACAGAATATTGATGTGGACATGAAACGGTTTCAGTATCTATCCGTATCATTTTTCAACTAATTAATGAATATAAATATTATATTAATAATACTTTTAATATTAATAATAATAATTAATAATACTAATAATAATATATATATAATAAATAATTTCTGTTAATAAAAAAAATAGAAAAAATTTTTGATAATATTTATAATAATAATATTACCAAAATAATACTAATAATTATAAAAATGATTTTTAATAAGTTTAATGATAATACTCATAATAAAAATGGTAACAATAAATTTTTTAATAATGCTATCATTAACACTACTTATAATAATATTAATATTATTAATGATAATAATAATATTAATAATATCAATAGTATAACAACTTATACATATCAAATTTCATATATATATATATATATATATATATATATATATATATATATATATATATTAGAATAATAATATTAATAATACAATTATTAATATTAATATTAGCATTAAATAATGAAAGTAATGATAATAATATTAATATAACAATTTATTCAAAATCATTTTATTAAAAGGTTTTAATAAAGATTGTTATATCATAAAACGTTTTTTTTATTTAAGAAAGTAAAATCACATATAAAGTATCACGGGTTACATGTCTTTAAGTTTCAATTTATTCATGACTCGTAGGGTTAAGTCCAATGAATAGTTAAACGTATGAAATCATCTTAATGTATCATGTCAAATGGGTTTATTTTATCGACAATCATTATCGAATTTATTTACTTTACATGATTTCACTTTTACATAAATGAAATTTAAATAATTAACTTATCAATAGTCACGAGGAAATTATTGTAAAACATGTTTAGAAAATTAAGCAGGAATCTCCACTAATAATTGTCTAGTTGCTGTCAATTGACACTTTTTTTCTTATAGATTTCATTACCATTTTCCGAATGTTGTTAAAAGAAACAGATTTCTTAAATCATAGTGGATCTCACAACAAAGACCTGTAATCATATCACAATGTATCTGATAATTCAATCATTTGATATTATCTTTTAATTCCGTCGATAAATATATTAAACATATATGGAAACAATTACGTTCATCTAAAGTATTATACATCTAGTACTTTGTTAACGTTTTTAATTAATATAACTATATATTATATATACATATCTATATACACATAAATGTTCGTGAATCGTCGAGCACAATCAAAGGGTAATTGATTACATGAATAAAATTCCAAAATTTTCGAGACTCAACATTACGTACTTTGCTTATCGTGTCGGAAACATATAAAGATCAAGTTTAAATTTGGTCGGAAATTTCCAGGTCGTCACAGATGATCGGTGGTTCGGACGAGCGGGTGAATAAGATCTAGAATTTGAGATACTATATAATCGTGACGAGATACTCTAGAAATAAGAGAGAAAATGGTTTCTCGAACAGGTTCGCCGGTAAGTGCTTCGGGTTCATCGCCAAGAGGGCAATGTGGTGGATGGAAAGGATCACCTTCTTCTTGTCTCCAATGATTAAGTAGACTACGAACTCATCCCCAATTCATCCAGAATAGGTGATGACTGGTTAGTTGATCCATTCCGATTACACTGCTTTCGGAGCTTGAGTAGAAATCCATATCGGAATCCGAGGGACTTGAACTAGTGACGAGTTCCATTTCATACGATTGAATAAAGGATTTTTCGATATGAAAGGATTTTCGGCTATCGAATGGTATTCTAATTGCAGAGAATATCTATATATATAGAACAAAAGATTTCGTAGATTACAGAGGAATTTACGGAATATGTCAGGCAAAGTTTACAGTAACCGATACGCTAAGATATGAATTAACAGATACGCTAAGATATGAATTTTGTCTATACACTATTCATGCAATCAATGCAGTAAGATGTGTCTAGACTAAGATTATAAGCATGTAATTTTCCGACAAAAATGATAAGCAAAACTTTTGACATGCAGACACGGTCGAAGTCCAGACTCATTAATACATCTTAATATCTATCAGTTAGACACACTAATGCAAGACCTGGTTCGCTAAGACCACCGCTCTGATACCACATGAAGCAACCCGTCCTAATCCATAAGGACGAATACAATAACATATGGTTACATCGTGAGGCATAAGACCACAGCTCTGATACCACATGAAGCAACCCGTCCTAATCTATAAGGACGAATACAATAACATATGGTTACATCGCGAGGCATTTGACCTCTATATGATAAATTTTACAAACATTGCATTTGTTTTTAAAAGACAAACTTTCATTACATCGAAAGTTGACAGGCATGCCAACCATTTTATAATATCCACTTATAAATGACCTAATCTGTCATTTACTTAATAATAATCTTTATTGAACTTATAGACTTGAATGCAACATCTTTTGAAATATGCCATGAATGACTCCAAGTAATATCTTTAAAATTAGCAAATGCACAACGGAAGATTTCTTTAATACCTGAGAATAAACATGCTTTCAAGTGTCAACTAAAAGGTTGGTGAGTTCAATAGTTTATCATAAATAATTATTTTCAATAATATAATAGACCACAAGATACTCATATTTCGAAAACAATCTGTGCAGGTCTGCCCACTGCTGTAAAAATCATTCATACGAAATTAACACCTGGTAATCGACATTAACAAAATGCATCTAGAATATCCCCCGCATACAGGCATTTCGCAAACTGCATGCAAACAACATACAAACAGACCACTCTTTTAAAAATGACGGTTGTGTACACCTCACAAATAGGTCATTCATTTTAAAGCTGACGGTTGTATACTAAAATCAAAGTACTAAAGCAATTCAAATTCTCTGAATGGGGCTTGTCAAGGCCCATAGATCTATCTTTAGGATTCGCGTCAATTTGGGGGTCTGTTCCCAAATTCTTAGATTACCAGACTATAAAGGGGTTATATCCGGTGTATTCGTAACTCAATCGTAAAATGTTTTTAAGTACTTGTTTCTATTTCGTCAAACATTTATAAAAGTATTGCATGTATTCTCAGTCTCAAAAATATATATTGCAAAAGCATTTAAAAGGGGAGTAATGAAACTCACAATACTGTATTTTGTAGCAATTATGCAAATGACGGCACCGAACAAGTGCAGGGTTGGCCTCGGATTCACGAACCTATATTAAGTATATATATTTATATATTGGACAATATCTGTCTAACAATTTAGGTCAAGTTGTAGTGTATCACAATCCTAATGCTCGAGATCGATATGCAAAAGTCAACAAAAGTCAACTTGATCCAAAATGACTTCCAAAATCTATACATGTTTATTATATACTTAAATATAGTTGTTTTTATATATTTAAATATATTTATTAAATTTTATTCGGTAAATAATACAAATCATTTATTAATAAATAAAAATTTATATTAAAACTGTATATGATAAAAATATACTTTTTATATATCTCTAGTAACAAAATTTATAAAGTTCAGTTAATATTATAAAAATATAGTGGTATGTATTATTAATGTAATTATATTAAGTGTGGTAAAAATATCCATGTATCACATATTTATTTGGTAAAATAATATCGATAATAATAATAATAATAATAATAATAATAACGAGTAAAAGATATATTATTTTGTAATAATAATAATAATTATTATTATTCTAATAATAATAATAATAATACTAATATTTATTTACTAATGATGATATTACTTATAATAAAATGATAATTCTAATCTTGATAATTTTAATAATAAAATACTTTTTAATATTAACTGTAATAATAATAATATTTTATATAAAAATAATAATTCTAAAAAATGATAATTTTTAATAATAATAATACTAAGATGATAATAATAATGATATTTTATAATAACAATGATATTTCTATTAAAAATGATAATTTTAATAAAAAAATGATAGTTTTAATATTAATGATACTTTTAATAATAATAATAATAATAATAAAATAATGAAAACGATATTTTTATTAATATTTTAACTGAATCATGATACTTATACTCAATATTTCCTAATCGACTTGTTTAATAGCTTTTAGTCCTCTTTTATATCGCATTCATAATAATGATATTAATAGTAATTATAATAATTAGATGATACTAGTATTAGTTTTAATGATAATGATACTAATAATAATAAATATTATAATAATACTAATTATAATACTAATAATAATAATAATAATAATAATAATAATAATAATAATAATAATAATAACCTTATTGATAATAACGATAATAATTGCAATAACAATTTTAATGATAATACTTATATTGATAACGATAATGATATTACCAATAATAATAATAATAATTAGATAATAATGATAACCATAATGACAATAGTAATAATAATAATAATAATAATAATAATAATAATAATAATAATAATAATAATAATAATAATATTAGAATTAAGGATAATTCAGTTGACCATATCTTTTAATCTGTTCATCGAAACCATACGATATCTAAATGAAAAGTTATTAATTTTTCGTCAGCTTTTCAACAACATGCATATCATATACCTTATCTCAGTAGCATATGTATTAAATTCATGATTTATCATAAACTATTTAACGACGAAATTAAGCATACAAGCATGCATAAACATATATACTCGAGCACTAGTCAGGGATACACTATTAATTTATAATAGATAAGATATGAGTGCTCACGTATCAATATTTTGATTCAATATTGCAGGAAAGTACGTAGACACAACGGAAATGATAAACACTAGATTCACGATCAAAACCCCCGAGCAATAACCATAACCTCCATAGCTATAACCCATAATTTCTTTAGCTCTATCCCTCTAGAAAAACCCATTTGAAATAACTCGCTCATGACTTCGTCGTAGTATTTTATGTATAATAATAATAATAATAATAATAATAATAATAATAATAATAATAATAATAATAATAATAATAATAATAATAATAATAATAATAATAATAATAATAATAATAATAAGATTAATAATAATATTAATCTTAATTATAATAATAATAATAATAATAATAATAATAATAATAATAATAATAATAATAATAATAATAATAATAATAATAATTTAAATAAATAAATAACATACGGAGTAATATGTTGATATAGAGAGATTGAGTGAATGAGAAAACAGAAAAACGATCGAGCTTTATAGGCCCTGACTGGATCCATAAGCTCCGCAATTGCGGCTCTTTTGAGAGTGTTTGGCCCGCGATTGCGGCATTCCACTTTCCAGCTCACAATCGATTTTCTCGTGGGCGGCCGACGGTTTTTATATTATTATATATATATATATAATATTTAATTTATATAATTATATATATATTATATTATATTCATGTGCATAGTTAACTTGTAAATTTTGTCCCGATGACTCGTACGTTGTCACTCAACTAATGTCCTGGTTCCAGATTCTCAAAAGTATTTTCGTACGCTAAGAAAACTTGTACTTTATATTTTGTATATTGTACCTTTATAGATAAAAAGACTCAAATCAATGAAAAACTATCTCAGTCAAAGTGTAACTTATTCATTTGAGTGTTTTGGTCATTTGCTTCTATAAATCCACTTCTCGTTATCTATTTAAAATATATTTAATAATATTAAATCTTTATTACAAGAAAATAACTATTATCAAAACGTTTATATTTAAGTTAATATTTTCTAGTAATCTATTTCGTTATGTTATAAAGTATTTTAACGTTTGAAAATGTATAACTTTTGTACGTCTTTAAATCATGATATATATATATATATATATATATATATATATATATATATATATATATATATATATATATATATATATATATATATATATATATATATATATATATATATATATATATATATATTTATATATATATATATTCGAAATCTTTATTTAATGATATAACATTTCGTTTTTCAAAACTAATTATGTTCAAAGTCATTAAAAGGTTTTTATAATAGAAAATGTTATATCATAAAACGTTTTCATTTAATAAAGTAAAATTATATAATACGTAAGTTATATGGATTTCTAGTTTTTAACCTACAGTTTATTCGTGAATCGTAAGGTTAAATCTAAAGAATGATCAAACGTGTGAAATAATTTTAATGCCACATATCCATTTGTTTATCATGCCAACATTCAATAATTAAATTATCTACATTCCATGTTTTAACTATTATAAAAGTTGAACAATTAATATATTAAAAGTCACGAAAAATTATTGTAAAGCATGTATTAGAAATCAAACAAGAAGCTCCACTAACTTTTGTCTAACACTCGATAATTGGCATTTTGTTCTCACTTGTAAATCACTTTACCAATTATTCCGAATACCGTTAAAAAGGAAATGTTTCCTAAATCAAAGTGGACCTCTCAACAGAGACCCGTAATTATATCACCATGTATCTGATAAATCAATCATTTGATATTATCTTCTACTTTCATCGATAAACATATTGAAACAAATACGTTCATGTAAAGTATTATACATTTAATACTTTGTTAACATTTTCAAGTTATAATATATATACCCATATATATATATATATACATATATAATCATATCCATTTATATAATGGTTCGTGAATCGTCGGAATTTGGTCGAGGTTAAATGAATGTATGAACACAGTTTAAAATTTTTGAGATTTAACTTAACAAACTTTGCTTATCGTGTCGGAATAATATAAAGATAAAGTTTAAATTTGGTCAGAAATTTTCGGGTTGTCACATTTGGCAACCCAAACGAAGTCCAAAATAAATAAACAAACATGTTCTGTGACCCTTGTCACAAAATGGTTCTAACCACATCATTGAATAATAATATACATTAAATAAAAATAAAAGCATATAATAACACAACACAAACTTAAGGACAAACTAGTAATCTTACAACTAGGTCCAGTAGAGGATGTTACAAATCTACCCCCTTAAGAAGATTCCGTCCTCGGAATCTGGTCAAGGTCAAACAAATGGGGATAGCGCACCATCATTAACTCCTCGATTTCCCACGTCAGGTTGGAACCTAAACTGTGCCGCCACTCCACTAATACCATTGGAATCTGCTTCTTTCTCAACTTTGTGACTTTCTTGTCTACTATTCTAATCGGTTCTTCGACTAATTTCTTACTCAAGTCCACTTTCAAGTCTTTCAACGGAAGAATCAAATTTTCATCATCTACTTTACACTTCCTTAAATAACACACATTGAACGTGTTGTGAACTTCTACTAACTCTGAAGGAAGATCTAAAACAACGGTTTGATCATTCAAAAACTCTTTGGTCAGAAATGGCCCAATAAACCTCAGCGCTAACTTACCACGTTTACCGAACCTGATTACTCCTTTCCACGGTGAAACTTTCATGTATACACGATCTCCTACATTAAATGTCACCGAACGTCTACGCGAATCAGCATACATTTTTGTCGATCTCTAGCTGCTTTTAACTTCTCACGTGCAATTTCAACCTTTTCTGTGGTTATCTAAAAAATTTCGGGACCTGCAAATTGTTTCTCACCTACTTCTAACAAACATGTAGGAGTTCAGCACTTACGACCATACAACATTTCATACGGTGGCATTCCGATACTCGAATGATACGTGTTGTTGTAAGCAAACTCTATCAATGAAAGATGCGAATCCCAAGAACCACCATATTCTAAGACACACGCTCTCAACATATCTTCTAGTGTCTGAATTGTTCGTTCGATTTGACCGTCTGTCTGTGGATGATAAGATGTACTTAGATTCACACGTGTACCCAAAATTTGTTGTAAACTGTTCCAAAAGTTTGATACAAACCTAGTATCTCTGTCAGAAACTATTGACAACGGCACACCATGCCGACTAATGATCTCTTTCAAATACAATTCTGCCAAATCACTTAACGAAGCGGTTTCACGAGTTGCTAAGAAGTGAGCACTCTTTGTTAGACGATCCACTATCACCCAGATCATGTCATGTCCTTTCTGGGTTCAGGGTAACTTTGTTACAAAATCCACCGTTATGTAATCTCATTTCCACTGAGGAATTTCTAACTATCGTAGAGACCCATATGGCTTCTTATGTTCTGCTTTAACTTGCGCACATATATGACACTTTTCGACGAAAATTGCAACGTCTATCTTCATTGTCGGCCACCAATACATAGCTTTCAAATCTCTATACATCTTTGTACTACCAGGATGTATTGTCAACCTAGATTTATGTGCTTCTGTAAGGATTAAATCCCTCAAATCTCCAAGCATAGGCACCCAAATTCGGTATTTATATGTCTTTAATCCTCTAGAATTATTGCATAGGTCAAATTTTATTTTGATCATTTGTTCAGTATTTAGGTTTTCATCATTCAATGCTACTAACTGAACGATTTTCAATCGATTGATCAAGTCTGAAACTATCTCAATTCTCATGAATCTGACATTTTCAACTGTTTTCTTACAACTCAGAGCATCTGCGAACACATTTGCTTTACCCGGATGGTATTTGATTTCACAATCATAGTCTTTAATTCATTCTTGCCATCGTCGTTGGCGCATATTCAATTCTTTCTGCGAAAAGATATACTGAAGACTCTTATGATCTGTATAGATTTCACATTGCGTACCATATAAATAGTGTCTCTAAAGCTTCAAGGCGAAAAAAACTGCGGCTAACTCTAAATCATGAGTAGGGTAATTTCATTCATGATCTTTCAACTGTCGTGAAGCATACGCTATAAATTTATTTCTCTGCATCAAAACACAACCCAGACCAGCGCGTGAAACATCACAATAGACCACAAAATCTTCTGACCCTTCTGGTAAGGCTAAAATCGGTGCTTGACATAACAACTGCTTAAGAGTCTGAAAAGTCTTTTCTTGTTCATCAGTCCATCGAAAGGCTACATCTTTTCTGGTTAACTTATTCAATGGACCTGCTATTTTAGAAAAGTCTTTGATAAACCGGCGTTAATAACCTGCTAAACCCAGAAAACTTTTGATTTCTGTCGGTGTTTTCGGTGAGTTCCAATTCATTACAGCCTCTATCTTAGACTGATCTACTTTAATACCCTGTTCACATATTACATGACCCAGAAACTGCACTTCCCACAACCAAAATTCACACTTTGAAAACTTAGCGTACAATTGTTCATGTTTCAGAAGTTCTAACACCAATCTCAAACGCGTAGCATGATCCTTCTCGGTTTTCGAATATATCAAAATATCATCTATGAAGACAATCACAAACTTGTCGAGATACTAATGACACACTGTGTTCGTTAGATCCATAAACACTGCTGGCGCGTTCGTTAACCCGAATGGCATAATCAGAAATTCATAGTGGCCATATCTTGTTCTAAACGCTGTTTTCGGTATGTCGGTCTCTGCAACACGTACCTGATGATACCTTTATCATAAATCAATCTTAAAAAAGTAAGAAGCACCTTGTAACTGATCGAATAAATCATCAAGTCTCGGTAACGGGTACTTATTCTTTATTGTTCTCTTATTCAGATCTCGGTAATCTATACACATTCGAAGCGACTCATATTTCTTTTTCACAAACAATACAGGAGCACCCCATGGTGAAGAACTTGGTCGAATAAACCCCTTATCTAACAATTCCTGAATCTGAGACATCATTTCTCGGATTTCTGATGGAGCTAATCTATAAGGAGCTTTTGCAACTGGTGTAGCACCTGGAACCAAATCAATTTTATACTCTACTTCACGTACTAGAGGTAACCCTGGCAAATCATCTGAAAACACTTCGGAAATTCTTACACAACTGGAATGTCGGTCACCTGCTTCTTTTCTTTCTTAATATCAATCACATATTCTAAGAACGAATCACACCCTTTCGATATCGCCTTCTGAGCTTTCATTAGGAAAACCATATGGAAGTTAAATCCATTGCGCTCCCCCTAGCAACTACCCGAGACCCATCGGCCAAAGGAAAATAAATCATCTTCTTATGGCACTTGATACTAGCCCGATTTGCACTTAAACAATTCATGCCTACGACTAAATCAAAGCTGGGTATATGTATCAACAAACAGGTTAAAGGAAAAGTATGGCCATCAATTTCGACGGTAACTCGTAACACAGATGATGTGCATGGAACCATTTTACCATCAGCTACTTCTATTCCCAAAGGCGCATCTAACATTCTAATAGGCAATTTCAATCTATCACATAAGCCTAAGGACATAAAAGAACGATCCGTTCCTGAATCAAATAACACACGAGCTGGCAAGGAATTAACCAAGAACATACCAGTAATGACGTCATCGGTAGCGGTTGCAGCATCTACCGTCATCTGAAACGCCCTTACCTCTGTTGTTGGAGGGTTCTTTTTCTTCTGCCCGGCAGTAGAAGCAGAAGATCCCCCAGAAGTTACTGACCTCGCCCCTGACCTGCCCCAGAACCGGTTCTTGACGCAGATGGACAACTTGCTAACCTATGCCCTTCCCGATGACAACTCCAACAAACATTGGATTTAAAAGAACAAGCTGTTGCTTCATGACCTAACACTCCACATTTCAAACATCTTATGGTCATTGGAGAACATGGGCCGGCATGGGTCGACTTACAAACATTACACCAACCAGACTGACTAGAACCCGATCCGCTCATACCAGACTTACTCTTCTGTTTAAACCCACCTGACTTTTTACCACGAAAATCCGATTGCTTACTTGACTGTTGAGTAGACTGGCCACCTGTCTGACCTTCTAATTTCCCCCCAAAGGATTCACCTTTCGAACTTTCTCTTTTTGCTGCCATGACGTCACCTTCAGTAATTTTGGCCATCTCATGAGCCTGTGCCAAAGTTGTTGCAAATCTCGCAACTGTTCTATATTCTGGCTTAAACACTCGCACAAAATGCTGAATTTTATCCTTCTCAGTCGGTACCCATTGATGGGCAAACATCAACTTAGATGTAAAATCTCTGAAAACCTCATCAATCGTCATGCTTTCCGTCATCTTCATACTCAGAAACTCAGTTTTCAATCTTTCCATTTCATACTCAGAACAATACTGCTCACGAACCTTAGCTGCGAACTGTTTCCAAGTTATTTGATTGATCTGTTCTTTGGGCAAATAGGCAGTAATAGAGTCCCACCATTCCATTGATTCACCCTTGAGTAATCTACTAGCAAATAACACTTTAGATTCAGGTTCACAAAGATAGGCTTCTAATGCCTGTTCCACTTCTCTTAACCAATTAAGTGTCGTTGTATGGTTCGTGTGACCGCTGTACTCTGGAGGTTTACAGTCTATAAACTGTTTATATGTACACTTCTTTCGCGTCTCGAGAGCTTGGAACGGATATATCATTTGATTCGAAAATGACAGGTTATACTGGAATGGCATTTGAAGATGTTGATAGGAAGTTTGAGGAAACTGTGACTGAGAACTGCCTCCATCAAATTAATTATTATTAAACTCTAATTTCTAAACCCTAATTTCTAAACTCTAATTACTAAACTCTAATTACTAAACCCTAAACACTGTTTTTTTTAATCAAAAGTCATTTTTTCTTTGTTTTTTGTTAAAATGCATCTGCTGCATGAAAGGCAGTTAACATGCATCAAATAGCATCAAAACATCGGATAACATGCATCGGATGCATCTTAACGCTCCAGTTGAAGAAAAAAAGATTTCTGAATCTGCACACTGAAAATAGATACTAGCAATTTTTTTTTTTTAAATCGGAGCTGTAGAACTCGAGATATAAAAATCATAAAATCATTTATCCTCTTATCCCACTTATATTCATTTAGCGCTGGATCTTCACCTTATAATAATAATAATAATAATAATAATATATTAAAGATTCTCATCTAAAGCGTGGCATATATATATGTTTCTAATATGTGGCTACAAATATTGGCGATTAATAATCCGGCAGCCGAGCGCTAACAAACTTAACCGCTACAATCAACCTCTTTCTCTAATCACGTCAACGTACATGCACCGGTATCTTTAACCACATCATCACTTGATCATCTTTCTCGTTCTGTAGTGCTCCTATGAAATGTCCATATTACCCTTTATAAATTTCCGTATGTATACACGCGGGTCAGCTAATCGTGTTCCCTTTCTAGAATAATATTCACATACGAAGAAATTAGAAGCCTGTAAAGTAGTCTACCATGTTGATCTTGCTTTTAACCATTCACACTTGTTTGACTTTTTCATTTGCCAATTCGTTGACTCCTGAAACTAAAAAGCCCGTCTATCGACTTAATGATTGATATATACTTCATATATATATCTGAAAGTCTAGATCCTTCGTTTTAGTATGTTTAATTACTATAATTTTTATTTTTGACAAAAACAGGTTACATATGCATTGTGTAACGATGATTCATGATTCTAAGCGGCTAATTGTTCAACTATATCAATCTAATTGAAAAATACTATAATGATTTATTGGCGATTTGACTACCACTTAGAGTCTAAATTGAACTTCATGCAGGTTTAAAAATCCATGAAAAATTGATTCTACCATTTTCATGGCGTCTCGCACTTTTTTTTTCCTTTTTTTTAACCTACTTATTGGCCGGAAGTGCATTCGGAAGCAATCTCTCTATCCTTAGAACATTGAGAGAGATGACTTTCTCTACTCTTGGACTGTTTCTCTTTGGGTGGAGAAATGACTTCTCTTTATTCTAAGATAGAGGAAGGATTGTATATATCTTACCTTCTCTATACTCTACTTTCGTGAGATTGTGTTTAGTTGATGTTGTTGTTGTAAAATGATTTATTTGACCCTTTATTTATATAAAGTAACAATACAATTGGTCGAAAATCTTAAAGTATAGATATGTTCAATCCTCACTAGTTACATTTGTAATTCCCTTTTTAAAGGAAACAATACACCCACACTAATATTATCACTAATACTATATATGTCTATCATAGGACCTTTTTTTTTTTTTTGAAAAACAAGAAGATATTTTATTAGATAAATACATGATTACATGACTGATAATGAGAATACGAGATCGAGATATAATGGGCAAACACAACGAGGCCCATATGTACATTCCTTAACTATAGAGAACAATACAAATTTAAATTATTTTATATGCAGACGACTGATAATGCTAAAAACGAACATATATTTCATAGGATTATCCTTTCAGAAAGACAAACTTTTAGTTGCAATAGTTCTATTTCCAAGTAATATTCGTTTAAATAAATAAGTGCGAAGACAAAAGACAGAATTGAAGATTTGAAGACGCAAATGACCAAAAAGCTCAAATATACAAGATACAATCCAAGTGGTTCAATTATTAATGAAGAACGTCTAAATATTGATAAGAGTGCAAGTCGCGGAACGTAAAGTACAAGATATTAAAGCGTATGAAAAGACGTTCGAAAATTCGGAACCGATACATAAACCAAGCATCAACGCGCAAGTCAACGGAGCTAAAATTACAAGTCAACATTGCACAAGAATATAATATAATATATATATAATTATATAAAATTATATATATTATATTATATATATTAAATAATCGAGCCGCCCACGTTTTGAAGCAAAAATATCTGCACCCAGCTGGCCATGCGATCGCATGGAGTGAAATTCCTGGCCAAGTCTATAAATTGCAACATTTTTCGGACGAGTTTACACACACCTTTTCCAATCTCTCAACCTCTATATGTAATATATTTATATTATAATTTTAATTTTAATTTAAGATTAATAATAAATTATGGTTTAGTTGGGTTATTGTAAGGAATGTTTTAAGTTTTAAAGTCGGAGTTCTGTCCGTGTAAAGCTACGCGATAAATAATCACTGTAAGCCATGTTCTTCCTTTTTAAATTAATGTCTCGTAACTAAGTTATTATTATGCTTATTTGAGCCGAAGTAATCGTGATGTTGGGCTAAATATTAAGACGGGGTTATTGGATTTTGTACCATAATTCGGGTTTGGACAAAAGACCGACACTTGTGGACATTGGACTATGAACTATTAATAGATGGGGGGTATTGTCTAATCGAATGACAACTCATTGGAATCTGTCGAACCTAACTTCAAATTAGTTAATCTAATAATTATTAAATGATTATGCATGTCCTATTTAGTGACGTTTATACGACATCTTTTACGATCATTTAATTAATTATTCGGGTTGGGTAATTGATTATTCAAACTGATCAAGTGGGTAAACTAATGTTCATATCTTATTAAAATAGGGGTGGATTACATACAAGGGTAATTGGTGTAATTGTTAACAAGGTATTAAAACCTTGGATTACACGCAGTCGATAACCTGGTGTAATTATTAACAAAGTATTAAAACCTTGTTACAGTTTAAATCCCTAATTAGTTGGAATATTTGATTTCAGAAATAAGGTTAATTTGTCGAGCATTTTATAATTATGACCGATGAACTATTATGGACAAAAACCAGATAGGTTTCAAATAAATTTAAGATAAAGGACAATTAACCCAGAGTAATGAATAAAAATCAAAGCGTCAAACATCATGATTACGGAAGTTTAAATAAGCATAATACTTTTATTTCATATTTTATCGTACCTTTATTTACTGTCATTTTAATTACTGCAATTTACTTTATCGCAATTTAAATTCTGTCATTTATATTATCGTCATTTATCTTTACGCTTAAAATATAAAATCGACAAACCGGTCATTAAACGGTAAAAACCCCCTTTTATAATAATAATAATACTACTTATATATATATATATATATATATATATATATATACACAAATATAGTTAATAAAAATATAGCGTTAAACTCAACTGTATCCCTGTGGAACGAACCGGACTTACTAAAAACTACACTACTCTACGATTAGGTACACTGCCTATAAGTGTTGTAGCAAGGTTTAGGTATATCCATTCAATAAGTAAATAAATAACTTGTGTAAATTGTGTCGTATTTAATAGTATTTCGTAATAAAAATAATAGTATTTCGTATACACCTCTGCACACATTAAGCATTTTTGGCACCGCTGCCGGGGACTCGGTGAAAAACGCTATATTTTATTTTTGTAAAAATATATAATTTCTTATTTTGTAAAATATATATATATATATATATATATATATATATATATATATATATATATATATATATATATATATATATATATATATATATATATATTGTTTTTGTAATAAGTGTTAAAAAATTTAAAAATAAGAATATATATATATATATAAAATTTATCTATAAAAAGTATTTTTAGTTTTAGTTTTTTAAAATATAAGTTTATTTTTATTATATATATTTTTTTATCATATATTTAGTTAAAAAAAAAACTGAAACTGCCTGATTTGAAGATGCAAAAACATCAAGTTTTTGAACCTGCATAACAATTTGAGCCTGCATATATCAGTAAAAAAATAATAATAAAAAAATTAATTAAAACTGAAACTGGGCCAAACCCGTCAAAGCCCAAAACCATTTCTGGAATTACAGGCCATGCGACCGCATGGCTATAAAACCCTCAACTCATGTGATCGCATGAGCTGAGGTGACAGGTCAGTTTCCTAGTCTGATCGATTAGGGTTAAGGTTTTAATTATTATTATTATTATTAATTAATTAGTAATTATGGTTTAGTTATTTAATATTTAGTTTTAGTTTTAGTTAATTTTATATCTTAAGTTTTAATTAGTTTTATTAATTTATAAATTAGTACCCTTTTTAATAAATAATATAAAAATAATATTTTTATAAAAATATGTAATTTTATCATTTTTTTTGTTTCTTTTTATAAATTGTATATTTTTATCGTTTAATCGTAATTTGTATTTTTATCGTTCGTAATTAGTTTTAAACTTAGTTTTTACCGTAGTATTTTATATTTCTAGATTTTTAGGCTTTGCCGTAAAATCCCTTAAGTGCTTTTTCTTTAGATTAAGATTTAAGCGCTTTAGAATTTTGCGACGCCGTTTATAAATTTTAGTGCCTATTTAAGTAATTGCCGTTTTTCGTTTAGAATTCCTTTTAAGCTTTAATACCTTTAGACGCAAGTTTTAATTCTTAGTTTTTAGACTTTTAAGTTTCGACGCTTTTCTTTCTTATCTTTGTTTTTCGACCTCTTGTTTTTCTACGCGCTTTTTTCTTTCTCATTTCTACGCTCTAGTTTTTAGGACATAAAATTTTCTTTATTTTCTTTAAATCGCGACGAAAAATTATTTTAAGCGATTAAATCAATAGACATCCAAAATTTTCTGGTTCATAGTAATAGTTGGATTTGTTAGTGGCGAGTTGTGGGCTTCCGATTTAAAGGGTCCTGGCTACCTGCTGCATCTATTGGCTATTCGAAACGTGGGCAAAATCAGAAAAGTCTATTAATTTGATAACTTATATAATTTTTATCTTTATAACTAATAGGATATTCAGTGAATGCACCGAGCAAAACGTACACCTCCTTTCATACGTTCACCACCTGTAACTCGATCAAGACATCTAGCCAATATTGTCGCCGTTGATTTTTCTTTAGAATCATCATCTAGTCGAACGAGTACTCCAATTCAAATTTTCGATAATCTATTTTTTGAACCCGACTTCACAATTGAGAACCCGAAGGATATTCAAGGACAATTCCAAGATCCTGAACCACTAATCATTCCTCCTGAACCACAATGTAGTGACCCAAACTTTTCCATGTTTATATATATTAATTGAGATTGATATTTACATGATTAAATGTTTCCAACATGTTAAGCAATCAAACTTGTTAAGACTTGATTAATTGAAATATGTTTCATATAGACAATTGACCACCCAAGTTGACCGGCGATTCACGAACGTTAAAACTTGTAAAAACGACTTGACGATATATATATGGATATACATATGGTTAACATGAGATTATGATAAGTAAGTATCTCCATAAGTATATTAACAATGAGTTATATACATATAAACAAGACTACTAACTTAAGGATTTCGAAACGAGACATATATGTAACGATTATCGTTGTAACGACATTTAAATGTATATATATCATATTAAAATATATTAATATATCATAATATCATGATAATATAATAATTTAACATCTCATTAGATATAATAAACAATGGGTTAACAAATTAATTGAGATCGTTAACTTAAAGGTTTCAAAACAACACTTACATGTAACGACTAACGATGACTTAACGACTCCGTTAAAATGTATATACATGTAGTGTATTTAGATGTATTAAAATACTTTTGGAAGACTTCAAGACATATATCAAAACACTCATACTTAACGAAAATGGTTACAGTTACTTTCCCATTCTTTTCTTTCATCAAGAATTCTAGTCGTATTCTTACCCGTATTATACACAGCTTCAAAACGTACTTACTATGGGTATATACCAATAGGAACTAGCATGGGATTCCACTCTTGATTATGTCATGTATGACTAATCAATTTTAACTTCTACCATGAGCTAGTCAACTAACTAGAACTCCTTTTAACCCCACTCACCACTCACCAATTAACACTCATCATTCACTCCATTTCACTTCCAAATCTCTTTCTAATTCTCTCTCAACACACCCACACTATTATGAACGTATTTTTCCAGTAGTTAATCATCATCTTCATCAAAAATCACTTCAAGAATCAAGCTATAATCATCATAGGAAGAACACTTCAAGAATACTTCAAAAATCCCTTCAAGTTTACTAATTTACTTCCAAGCTTTCTAATCCATTCCAAGTAATCATCTAAGATCAAGAAACCTTTGTTATATACAGTAGGTTATCTTTCTTATTCAAGGTAATATTCATATTCAAACTTTGATTCAATTTCTATAACTATAAACTATCTTAATTCGAGCAAAAATCTTACTTGAACTTGTTTTTGTGTCATGATCCTACTTCAAGAACTTTCAAGCCATCCAAGATCCTTTGAAGCTAGATCATTTCTTGTCACTTCCAGTAGGTTTACCTACTAAACTTGAGGTAGTAATGATGTTCATAACATCATTCGATTCATATATATAAAACTATCTTATTCGAAGGTTTAAACTCGTAATCACTAGAACATAGTTTAGTTAATTCTAAACTTGTTCGCAAACAAAAGTTAATCCTTCTAACTTGACTTTTAAAATTAACTAAACACATGTTCTATATCTATATGATATGCTAACTTAATGATTTAAAACCTGAAAACACGAAAAACACCGTAAAACCGGATTTACGCCGTCGTAGTAACACCGCGGGCTGTTTTGGGTTAGTTAATTAAAAACTATGATAAACTTTGATTTAAAAGTTGTTATTCTGAGAAAATGATTTTTATTATGAACATGAAACTATATCCAAAAATTATGGTTAAACTCAAAGTGGAAGTATGTTTTCTAAAATGGTCATCTAGACGTCGTTCTTTCGACTGAAATGACTACCTTTACAAGAACGACTTGTAACTTATTTTTCCGACTATAAACCTATACTTTTTCTGTTTAGATTCATAAAATACAGTTCAATATGAAACCATAGCAATTTGATTCATTCAAAACGGATTTAAAATGAAGAAGTTATGGGTAAAACAAGATTGGATAATTTTTCTCATTTTAGCTACGTGAAAATTGGTAACAAATCTATTCCAACCATAACTTAATCAACTTGTATTGTATATTATGTAATCTTGAGATACCATAGACACGTATACAATGTTTCTACCTATCATGTCGACACATCTATATATATTTCGGAACAACCATAGACACTCTATATGTGAATGTTGGAGTTAGCTATACAGGGTTGAGGTTGATTCCAAAATATATATAGTTTGAGTTGTGATCAATACTGAGATACGTATACACTGGGTCGTGGATTGATTCAAGATAATATTTATTGATTTATTTCTGTACATCTAACCGTGGACAACTAGTTGTAGGTTACTAACGAGGACAGCTGACTTAATAAACTTAAAACATCAAAATATATTAAAAGTGTTGTAAATATATTTTGAACATACTTTAATATATATGTATATATTGTTATAGGTTCGTGAATCAACAGTGGCCAAGTCTTACTTCTCGACGAAGTAAAAATCTGTGAAAGTGAGTTATAGTCCCACTTTTAAAATCTAATATTTTTGGGATGAGAATACATGCAGGTTTTATAAATGATTTACAAAATAGACACAAGTACGTGAAACTACATTCTATGGTTGAATTATCGAAATCGAATATGCTCCTTTTTATTAAGTCTGGTAATCTAAGAATTAGGGAACAGACACCCTAATTGACGCGAATCCTAAAGATAGATCTATTGGGCTTAACAAACCCCATCCAAAGTACCGGATGCTTTAGTACTTCGAAATTTATATCATATCCGAAGGGTGTCCCGGAATGATGGGGATATTCTTATATATGCATCTTGTTAATGTCGGTTACCAGGTGTTCACCATATGAATGATTTTTATCTCTATGTATGGGATATGTATTGAAATATGAAATCTTGTGGTCTATTATTATGATTTGATATATATAGGTTAAACCTATAACTCACCAACATTTTTGTTGACGTTTTAAAGCATGTTTATTCTCAGGTGATTATTAAGAGCTTCCGCTATCGCATACTTAAATAAGGACGAGATTTGGAGTCCATGCTTGTATGATATTGTGTAAAAACTGCATTCAAGAAACTTATTTTGTTGTAACATATTTGTATTGTAAACCATTATGTAATGGTCGTGTGTAAACAGGATATTTTAGATTATCATTATTTGATAATCTACGTAAAACTTTTAAACCTTTATTGATGAAATAAAGGTTATGGTTTGTTTTAAAATGAATGCAGTCTTTGAAAAACGTCTCATATAGAGGTCAAAACCTCGCAACGAAATCAATTAATATGGAACGTTTTTAATCAATAAGAACGGGACATTTCACACAAACCGTTAAATAAGAATCCTCTAGTGATTCGTATTCAACAAATTCAATTATGGAAGTAACTGAACCTCAAAGTATGGAAGACCGAATGAGAGCCACACGCACGGGCCAAGGTCATGCCATTATTAAGCCAGATGTTAATGCGCCAGATTATGAAATCAAAGGACAAATCCTACACATGGTAACTAATCAATGCCAATATAGTGGTACGCCAAAAGAAGATCCAAACGAACATCTTCAAACCTTTAATAGGATCTGTACTCTATTCAAAATCAGAGAAGTTGAGGATGAACAGATCTATCTCATGTTGTTTCCCTGGACTTTAAAGGGAGAAGCCAAAGATTGGTTAGAAACGTTACCCGAAGGACCAATTGATACATGGGATGTTTTAGTTGAGAAATTTCTTAAAAGATTCTTTCCGGCATCTAAAGCCGTGAGACTTCAAGGAGAAATTGTTACGTTTGCGCAAAAGCCAAATAAAACATTATATGAGGCGTGAACAAGATTTGGGAAGTTGTTAAGAGGATGTCCTCAACACAGTCTAGATACTTATCAAATAGTGAAAATACTCTACCAAGGTGTCGAAGTTGCTACACGAAAAGACATTAACACAGCAGCTGGTGTTCCATTATGAAGAAAACCGCAACCGAAGCTCACAAAATTATTGATAATACAGCCTCCTACTCTCATTAGTGGCGTCAAGAAAAAAATATTTTTCGTTCATCTAAAGCGGCTAGAGCCGATTCTAGCCATGACTTTGATTCCGTTTTCGCAAAAATAGATGCTTTTGAAAGAAGAATGGAAAAGATGACAAAAGATATTCACGCAATACGAATCAGTTGTGAGCAATGCGGTGGACCACATTTAGTGAAAGATTGTCACATTGAGCAAACGATGGAACAACGTGAGAATGTTTCCTACATGAACCAAAGGCCGGGAAATAATTATCAACCGTCAAGGCCAAACTTCAATCGAAATCAAAACATTCTTTACAATCAAAATGGACCCAACAATAACTCGTATAATCAACAAGGTCCAAATAACCAACCAACTCAAAACAACAATTTCAATCAACAAAGACCTGGCTTGTATAAACCACCACAACAAACCGAAGAGAAAAAGCCAAATCTGGAAGAAATGATGGCAAAGCTAATGGAATCTCAAACACAATTTATTACATCTCAAACCCAAACAAATGAGAGGTTTGATCAGTCATTAAGAACTCAACAAGCTTCCATTTTAAATCTAGAAAAACACGTAGGTACTCTTGCTAGCATGATGAGTGAGAGGGAACAAGGAAGGCTACCGAGTAATACTGAAGTAAATCCTCGGAATGAGAATGTTAATATGGTGTCAACAATTTTTGAAAAACCAGCACCAGAAGATGGAAAGGTTTTAGATGTGAGTAACAATGAAGAAGTTACAACACCACCACCACCCTAGTATGTAAAGCCAGAGGTGGCACCATACAGACCACCCATCCCATTTCCAAGAAAAGGAGTTGAGTATGAGCAAGTGATAGGTAATAAAGTTTGTGATACCTGATAAGGCTAAAAAGGAACATATATTTCATAGCAATATCCCTCCTAAATAATAGGTTTTCATATGTAATTGTATTATATTTTCATTGTAATTGTTTAAATAAATAAGTGCGAAGACAAAAGGCGAAAACGAAGATTTGAAGACACAAACGTCCAAAAAGCTCAAATGTTCAAGATACAATTCAAAAGGTTCAATTTATTGATGAAAAACGTCTAAAAATGACAAGAGTACAAGTTACAAAACGCAAAGTACAAGATATTAAATTGTACGCAAGGACGTTCGAAAATCCGGAACCGGGACATGAGTCAACTATCAACGCCCGACGCAACGGACCAAAAATTACAAGTCAACTATGCACAAGAATATAATATAATATTTAAATAATTATATAAATTATTTATATATTATATATATTTAAAAATTATGTCGACAAGCTATGAGACAAATGATCCTGAGCTGGATTTTCAAACTCCGCGACTCGCGGAGTTTGAAGGCTAAAAACTCCACGACTCGCGGAGCTGTCAGAAATCAAAATTCCTATAAAAGGTCCCGAATTCTGCGAGTAATATATACATAATAATAATAATACTCCCTAGTATAATATAAATAAATATATATATGTATATATAGTATAGATTAGTGTTATATTAGATTAGTTTGGGTTATGTAAAAGTTATTTTTACGGGTTTTTAAAGTCGGAGCTCTGTCCGTGTAACACTACGCGATAAATAATCAATGTAAGCTATGTTCTCCTTTTTAAATTAATGTCTCGTACTTAAGTTATTATTATGCTTATTTGAGCCAAAGTAATCATGATGTTGGACTAAATATTAAAGACGGGGTAATTGGGTTTTGTACCATAATTGGGGTTTGGACAAAAGAACGACACTTGTGGAAATTAGACTATGAGCTATTAATGGGCTTTATATTAAATTAACGATACCTCGTTAATTTAATATAAAGGTTATGATTTGAAGTATCTATATATAACCACATACGCTTAATCGGACACGATGGGCGGGATATTTATAAGTACGAATTATTGTTCATTTGACCGGACACGGGGATGGATTAATAGTCAATGAACTCATTAAAACAGGGGTGGATTACATTCAAGGGTAATTGGTGTAATTGTTAACAAAGTATTAAAACCTTGGTTTACACACAGTCGATAACCTGGTGTATTCATTAAGCAAAGTATTAAGACCTTGTTACAGT
The DNA here is from genome assembly GCF_046630445.1 of Rutidosis leptorrhynchoides. Lineage (NCBI taxonomy): Eukaryota > Viridiplantae > Streptophyta > Magnoliopsida > Asterales > Asteraceae > Rutidosis > Rutidosis leptorrhynchoides. The sequence goes on along the minus strand of NC_092336.1, from coordinate 98,907,824 downwards.
TCGAATCCCCAGTTAGTTGGAATATTTTACTTCGGGTATAAGGTTAAATTTGCCGTGCAGTTTATAATTATGACCGATGAACTATTATGGACAAAAACCAGATAGGTTTCAAATACATCCAGGACAAAGGACAATTAGCCCAGGACAATAAATTAAAATCAAAACGTCAAACATCATGGTTACGGAAGTTTAAATAAGCATAATATATTTTATTTCATTTTTCCTCGTACTTTTATTTATTGTCATTTCAATTATTGTTATTTATTTTATATTGTTATTTAAATATCGTCATTTACTTTACGCTTCGCTTAAAATATAAATCGACAAACCGGTCATTAAACGGTAAACCCCCTCTTATATATTATTATATATAATTATATATATTTTGTACAAATATAGTTGTTTAAAAATATAGTGTGCAATAAGCCCGCTCCCTGTGGAACGAACCGGACTTACTAAAAACTATACTACTCTACGATTAGGTACACTGCCTATAGTGTTGTAGCAAGGTTTAGGTATATCCCATTTGTAAATAAATAATTAAAACTTGTGTAATTTGTAACGTATTTCGTAGTAAAATATAGTACTATCACGTACCCCCACGCTACCACATCAAGTTTTTGGCGCCGCTGCCGGGGACTTGGCGAAACGCTATATTTTTAATATATATTTGTATAAATATATTTTTAGAAAAACAATATAAAAAAAATAAAAAATAAAAAATAAATAAATATATATATATATATATATATATATATATATATATATATATATATATATATATATATATATATATATATATATATATATATATATATATATATATATATATATAAATCTAGTTTTACGATTTTTATTTATAAAATTATAAAGTAGTTCTATTTTTATTTTAGTTTTTAAATATAAGTTTTTATTATATAAATATTTAGATTTTAAAACAGAAAAATAAAAAATAAAATAAAAAAAAACACGTCGAATTAAAAACTGTACCAGAGTTGAATTTTGGAACCCCGCGACTCGCGGGGTTTGCTGCTTGAAATACCGCGACTCGCGGAGACACTCTGACACACGTGACAGAACCCTTAATTTCACATTAATTACGGATTTTATTATTATTATTATTAATAAACCCTAATTAGTTTAATTATTATAATTAGTTTAAGTTTTTTTAATTAAATTGTATTTTAAATTTTAATTAGTTTTATTATATGTAAAATTAATAGTTTTAATAAATAAATAATATAAAAATAATATTTTTATAAAAATTTTACTTTTTACAACTTTTTGTATATTTTTATATTTTGTCCCTTTTTAATCGTTTTAGCGTAATATTTGTATTTTTAGCTCATATTTAGTTTTAAACTTAGTTTTTGCCATAGTTATTTTTACTTCTAGATTTTTAGGCTTTGCCGTAAAATCCCTTAAGTGCTTTTTCTTTAGACTAAGATTTAGGTGCTTTAGAATTTTGCGACGCCGTTTTTATATTTTAGTATCTTTTTAAGTTATTACCATTTGGGATATAGTTTTTCTTTTAAGCTTTAATATTTTTAGACGCAACTTTTAATTCTTAGTTTTTAATTCCTTTTTAAGTTACGACGCGCTATTTTCTTATTTTTATTTTTCGACGTTTTTCGATGCGCATTCTTTTTCTTTCTTATTTCTCGACGCTTTAGTTTTTAGGACTTAGAAATTTTCTCTATTTCTTATCTAATATCTCAAACAGAAAGAAAAATTATTTAAGTGGTTAAATTAATGGACGTTGACAATTTTCTGCTTCGTAGTAATAGTTGGATTTGTTAGTGGCTGAGTTGTGAGCTTCCGATTTAAAGGGTTCTGGCTCCCTGCTGCATCTTTTGGCTATTCGAAACGTGGGCAAAAGCAGAAAAGTCTATTAATTGGACAACTTATATAAGTTTTTCTATTTTTATAACTAATAGGATAATTAGTAAATGCACCACATTGTAGCTAAAATTTGGCCATCGCAATAAAATGGAAAATTTTGAAAACAAGGCTATGGAAACTCTTTTTGATATCCAAAATCAATTAAATCAATACTCTCAAACGAGTGTTGATGACAATTCGTTCGGTCAATCTTGGATCACGAATGACGAAACAATAACTGGTTGTGAAATCTGTGGAGATTATCACTCAACATGGGAATGTTATTATTACGTTCCTATGAAAAATTACGCACCCACGGAACCTGAATGGAATGATTATGAAGAATACAATTCAAATTGGGATTATTCCCAAGAATATATCCAAACTCAACAACCAGTAGACGAGGAAAATTACGTGTCTGAAAATTTATTAGACAATATGAAAATCAAACTCGAAGAACTCAATGCTCAAAATGAACAAATGAGAGAGTTTGTAAACCGGCAAGCTGAAACTCTATCAGACTACACACCTGTTGATCTGAGGAGTCGTGTGCAAGAAAATCTCATATCATCGAATTTTGATGAATTCGAGAGCTCCGAAATCACCAACTATCCCGATGATACTTTTTATTCAGTCTTACCAATTTCACAACATATCGACACATTAGCCTCTACCGACGAAATCATCGATCCATCAATGGATAAAGAAGAAGTAAGGGTAACAAATTGGTACTCTTGGGAATACGATAATGTTGAAAATTTTACCCCCAAGGCCAAACCGAACTTCACCATTCCACAACCTTCCAACCCAATATTCTCAATAGACGAGTCATCCACCGGAAATGAACTACGAGCTGTAATAGATAATGACACCTCGAATTTCACCCAATTGGGTAATAGAGGTGAAAACTTTGACGTCGAGAATAAAATGAAGGAAACGTTAGAAATTGTCCACCCTATAATATGTATGTCGGTGTATATCGATCCATTTGACCAAGAACCAGAAAAGAGACATATCCATTTACTAAAAGCTACACTTAAAAAAGAATTAAGTAGTGACAATCGGGCGAGTCTAAACTTTAAACCCATTGATATATTATACACCACCCGAGATGTAAATAACTGGCTCACTACTCTAATTCGTGGAACTTATTCTACCGACTTCACATGTCGTCAGCTAAGTGTGGGGAAGTTTAACCCCACTTAATGTTAAATTAGGGGTTCGGGTTAGTGCATAACTCGTTAACAAAAATGCATGATAAGTTAGGATAAAAGACGTTTTTTCAAATATTAGTAAACAGTTCTGAAAAGCAACCGTTTTTGAAGAAAAACATGTGTGATAAAACAAGAAGGAATGAACGATGAGGTGCACCATCTATCATCCTGCAATTTTATGGTATCTTTAACTACTTTCTACACTAATCACCCTCATGAATTTATAATTAGAGTCTGATTTCATGCAAATGAGGGCATTGCATGATCTTAAGTGTGGAGAAAGGTTATAAATTCTCTCGGATCTATTCTTGGCTTATTTTCTAAATTTTGTGAAAATTTAAAAAAAAAAAAAAAATAAATTCAACTAAATGAATTCAAAATCATGTTTATACATATTTATGAACGGTGAAAACTAGGTGTTAATATCGAAATTATCGTTATCTCGGAAAGGACATAAATTGAGAAACACCCTAAAACAATTGAATTCATTTAAAATGGAATATAGGAGAATAAAAAGGCAAAGAAAGAAACTAAGTGTGGGGATAATGTACCAAGTTATTCAATTAAAAACTATATATCACATGTTTCTGTAAAGTTATTGCAGGTTCTTTTGTTTTGGACTAAATTAACTGTTTTACCCGATTTACTGTAATATATTTGAAAGAAAAGATGGATCTACACGATGAATCAATTCCATCATTAAAAGGAAGTAAAGTCTTCCGAAAAAGACACGCGCTTCTTGATTTAGGTCATGAAGTTGTCGTCCAGACCAGCTGTAGGTTGACGAAAAATCTAGAAAAGTCATCTCTAAAATCAGCAGGAAATCCACGGACCTCAGCATCAAACAGGGTCGCCAAGTGGTCAGATTTATCCTAACCATGAGAAGGATTTATCTCGTACAATGGGGGGCACCGTGAAAATTAGCTTGATAAGACTAATGAATCAGATCCCCAGAAAGGATAATCTCCTTAAAGATCAAAAATCAGCTTTTAAGCCTGATATTACTCAATCCTTGAGATTGACCTTAAAGATTGAGAATTACAAACTCATGGAATTCAATGATATCTAAACTCGAGCATGAACGAGAAAATATTTTGATCAAAAATAAAACCGATTTGTTTTCTGAAAACCCATTTTCAATGCGTTCATTACCTTTGAACGTAAAATCCTAGGAATTCACCTGGAATTCATTAGGTCACCTGAACCAAATCGGGTGTCAACCGTAAGAACGGTGGTTGCATAGCATGGTCGGAGACAGGACCTTGTGCCAGACCGAAAAATCATAGGATGATCTTTACTATTGCTCCTACAAAGGATAGTAATAGCATCCGACACGTTTATAGACCATAATCAAAAGCAAGTCATGGGACATTGCCTTAACAGTTTCTTGTTCATCGCTTTCCTTTACAACCGGACGGTAGTTTACCGAAAGGTAATATACGGAGCAAGTATACTGGACGTGTTGCTTTCCCAATACAAGGTTAGCAAGTGGGTAACACAAAACCACAAGTGTTGAGCTAAAATTTTCAAATCTGAAACCCACACAACCCACAAAAATAATTTGCAAACACCGGTGAAGGGTTATTCCGGAAAACTTATCTAGGGTAAAAACTAGATTGAATTTTCAAAAGATCAAATGTTTTCATAAAGATCCAATTTCCTTACGGATCTAAATTTTCATAGTCATGTGAGACTGTAAACCGCCTTTCAAATGTGCACTTTGCTTTGGAAACCGAAAGTAAATCGGCTATTTGATTGCAAGTGTCGTTGACCTAAACCCGAGGCAACTGTGGATGACACACCCACCTTTAACCATGGTTCTATCGTTACTATCATTGTTTATACCACCATATCAAAATCACTGATGTACAAAGTGTGATGAATAAAAAAGTGATTCATGTATGTTTTTATTTCAAATTCTGTATTGCTTGAGGACAAGCAACGCTCAAGTGTGGGGATGTTTGATAAGGCTAAAAAGGAACATATATTTCATAGCAATATCCCTCCTAAATAATAGGTTTTCATATGTAATTGTATTATATTTTCATTGTAATTGTTTAAATAAATAAGTGCGAAGACAAAAGGCGAAAACGAAGATTTGAAGACACAAACGTCCAAAAAGCTCAAATGTTCAAGATACAATTCAAAAGGTTCAATTTATTGATGAAAAACGTCTAAAAATGACAAGAGTACAAGTTACAAAACGCAAAGTACAAGATATTAAATTGTACGCAAGGACGTTCGAAAATCCGGAACCGGGACATGAGTCAACTATCAACGCCCGACGCAACGGACCAAAAATTACAAGTCAACTATGCACAAGAATATAATATAATATTTAAATAATTATATAAATTATTTATATATTATATATATTTAAAAATTATGTCGACAAGCTATGAGACAAATGATCCTGAGCTGGATTTTCAAACTCCGCGACTCGCGGAGTTTGAAGGCTAAAAACTCCACGACTCGCGGAGCTGTCAGAAATCAAAATTCCTATAAAAGGTCCCGAATTCTGCGAGTAATATATACATAATAATAATAATACTCCCTAGTATAATATAAATAAATATATATATGTATATATAGTATAGATTAGTGTTATATTAGATTAGTTTGGGTTATGTAAAAGTTATTTTTACGGGTTTTTAAAGTCGGAGCTCTGTCCGTGTAACACTACGCGATAAATAATCAATGTAAGCTATGTTCTCCTTTTTAAATTAATGTCTCGTACTTAAGTTATTATTATGCTTATTTGAGCCAAAGTAATCATGATGTTGGACTAAATATTAAAGACGGGGTAATTGGGTTTTGTACCATAATTGGGGTTTGGACAAAAGAACGACACTTGTGGAAATTAGACTATGAGCTATTAATGGGCTTTATATTAAATTAACGATACCTCGTTAATTTAATATAAAGGTTATGATTTGAAGTATCTATATATAACCACATACGCTTAATCGGACACGATGGGCGGGATATTTATAAGTACGAATTATTGTTCATTTGACCGGACACGGGGATGGATTAATAGTCAATGAACTCATTAAAACAGGGGTGGATTACATTCAAGGGTAATTGGTGTAATTGTTAACAAAGTATTAAAACCTTGGTTTACACACAGTCGATAACCTGGTGTATTCATTAAGCAAAGTATTAAGACCTTGTTACAGTTCGAATCCCCAGTTAGTTGGAATATTTTACTTCGGGTATAAGGTTAAATTTGCCGAGCAGTTTATAATTATGACCGATGAACTATTATGGACAAAAACCAGATAGGTTTCAAATACATCCAGGACAAAGGACAATTAGCCCAGGACAATAAATTAAAATCAAAACGTCAAACATCATGGTTACGGAAGTTTAAATAAGCATAATATATTTTATTTCATTTTTCCTCGTACTTTTATTTATTGTCATTTCAATTATTGTTATTTATTTTATATTGTTATTTAAATATCGTCATTTACTATACGCTTCGCTTAAAATATAAATCGACAAACCGGTCATTAAACGGTAAACCCCCTCTTATATATTATTATATATAATTATATATATTTTGTACAAATATAGTTGTTTAAAAATATAGTGTGCAATAAGCCCGCTCCCTGTGGAACGAACCGGACTTACTAAAAACTATACTACTCTACGATTAGGTACACTGCCTATAGTGTTGTAGCAAGGTTTAGGTATATCCCATTTGTAAATAAATAATTAAAACTTGTGTAATTTGTAACGTATTTCGTAGTAAAATATAGTACTATCACGTACCCCCACGCTACCACATCAATACCTCTGGAAAGAAGAAGAAGAAGAAGAAGAAGAAAGTGCAAGAAACAAAAACCCTAAAAGTAAACTCGGTGAAGACAGTTCCACCGAAACTTCCACCCAGGTTGGGTGATCAGGGTGAATTTATTATTCCTTGTCTACTTAGTGATTGTGTCATGTATGATGCACTAGTAGATTTAGGTGCAAGTGTGAGTGTTATGCCTCTTTCATTATATAAGAGATTAGGAGTAGGTAAGTTAAGTCCAACGGAAATGAGTGTTCGACTCCTTGATAAAACTATTAAGCACCCAGTTGGAATTGCTGACAACCTACCCGTTCAAGCAGGTAATTTACCCTTTCTAGTCGAATTTATTGTCATTGACATAGAAGAGAACTCAAACATTCCTCTAGTTTTAGGTCGATCATTCTTAGCATCCACCGGGGCATTATTTGATGTAAGAGAAGGTAGAATGACACTTAGTAATGGTGACAAATCGGTCACCTTTATGATTCGAAAGTCTAAATCTCCACCAACCAAAACTGTTGAACCAATAAAGACGATTGGTAAGAACAATATTGTTTTACCAACTCCAACGGTAGTGCTTAACAATAATAAAACGCCCAAGTGTGGGGAAGATGAAGTAACACCTAATGAGGACCTGATAACAAAGAATCCCGTTATTGATACGAAATTAAATGACCCTGTTATTAACAGTTCAATGAAGAAACTTATCAAACGGATTCGCGATGCTAGAACCAAGGGGAACTTTAAGTTATGTAACCGGTTAGTATCCAATCTGTCGCCTAAAGAAAAGGCGAAACTAGTTGAATTTGTGGATATTACACAGGAATCCGACCAATGGCTTAAAGCAAAAGTCACATATATGCAAGTTGATTATGGTCCAAGAGAAATTGAAGATGAAGTTATTCACAATTTCGACACCACAGCTACCTAAGTGTGGGGAGATTCAAAGGTTCTAAAAAGAAAAAAATGCTGTCTAGAGTTAGTTGTTCTGTTCTCATGTAGTTTCGAGAATGGAATCTGATTGGTCTTTTCCACTAGCAGACACTAAAGAACTAGTTTTCTCCCCCCATTCTGAATTTTTTGTTTTGTAGGTTTTGTATGAAAATAATACACTTTTAAAATTTAAGTTTTGTGTGAATTTAAAAACAAAATTTACTTTATTTCATTAAGTTTAAAAAAAATTATTTCTAAAATTCGTCGTGAGTTAAACAATAGGTCATAGAACCGAAATTGCTTTACCCGAGGGCGGGGCAAAAATTTTTATTATCATTATTTTAATTTTATTGATCTAAAGTATGCAAAAAAATAAAAAAAAATAATAATAATATATGTATATATATGTTTGTAGTTTATCTTATGTAAAACGGGGTAAAACAGCGCACTTTCAAAGACTGGCATTAAGTTCAGCAAAAACTACTAATTTTGACGATAAGATGCAAAACATATGTGAAATTACAACAAAAGGAATGAACGATGAGGCGCGCCATCTATCATTCGACGAGCTTAGTAATTACAAACTGGGTATTTTTAATCACTTTTCTACACTAATCACCCTCATGAATTTATAATTATAGTCTGATTTCATGCAAATGAGGGCATTGCAAGATCTCAAGTGTGGGGAAGAGTTATAAATTCTCTCGGGTTTACACTTGGTTTAATTGCCAAATTTGGTGTAAATTTGAAAAAATTTCAACTAAATGAACTCAAAATTATGTTTATACATATTTATGAACGATAAAACTAGGTAATAATACCGAAATTATTGTTACCCTAAAAAGATGACATAAATTGAGAAACAACTAAAACGCTTGAATTTATTTATTAGAAATAAAAAGACGCATAAAAAAGCTAAGTGTAGGGAGAATGTACCAAGTTATTCAATTAAAAATTGTCTATCACATGTTTCTGTAATGTTATTGCAGGTGCTTTTGTTTTGGACTAAATTAAATGTTTTACCCGTAATATTGTAATAAAGATGAAAGAAAAGATGGATCTACATGATGAATCAATTCCATCATTAAAATGAAGTAAAGTCTTCAGAAAAAGAAATGCGCTTCTTGATTTAGGTCAAGAAGTTGTCATCCAGACCAGTTGTAGAGTCTACGAAAAATCTTGAAAAGTTTTCTCTAAAATCAGCTAGAAATCCACGGACCTCAGCATCAAACAGGGTCGCCATGTGGTCAGACTTATCCTAACCATGAGAGGATCTGTCTCGTAAAATGGGGAGGGCGCCGTGCAAATTAGCTTGATAAGACTAATGAATCAGACCCTCGGAAAGGATGATCTCCTAAAAGATTAAAAATCAGCATTTAAGCCTGATATTACTCAATCCTTGAGATTGACCTTAAAGATTGAGAATTACAACTCATGAAATTCGATGATATCTAAACTCGAGCTCGAACGAGAAAAATATTTTGATCAAATTAAAACCGATTTATTTTCTGAAAACCCATTTTCAATGTGTTCATTACCATTGAACGTAAAATCCTAAGAATTCATCAGAATTCATTAGGTCACCTGAACCAAATCGGGTGTCAACCGTAAGAACAGTGGTTGCATAGCATGGTCGAAGACAGGACCTTGTGCCAGACCAAAAAAATTATAGGGTGATCTTTGCTATTGCTCTTACAAAGGATAGTAATTGCATCCGACACGTTGTAGACCATGAACATCTGCATGTCATTAGACATTGCGTTAACAGTTGCTTGTTCATCGCTTTCCTTTACAACCGGACGGTAGTTTACCGAAAGGTAATATACGGAGCAAGTACAATGGATGTGTTGCTTTCCTAATACAAAGATTAGCAAGTGGGTGACATAAAACCATAAGTTTTGAGCTAAAATTTTAAATATCTGAAACCAACAAAACCCACAAAAATATTTTGCAAACACCGGTGAAGGGTTATTCCGGAAAACTTATCTAGGGTAAAAGCTAGAATGAGTTTTCAAAAGATCAAATGTTTTCATAAAGATCCAATTTCCTTAAAGGATCTAAATTTTCATAGTCAGATGGGACTGTAAACCACATCGTTACTATCATTGTTCATACCGCTGTATCAAAATCACTGATGTATAAAGTGTGAGAATAAAAAAAATGATTCGAGTGAAATGTGATTTAATTACAAGTTCTATATTGCTTGAGGACAAACAACGCTCAAGTGTGGGGATATTTGATAATGCTAAAAATGAACATATATTTCATAGCATTATCCTTCCAGAAAGACAAGCTTTTAGTTGCAATTGTTCTATTCCCAAGTAATATTCGTTTAAATAAATAAGTGCGAAGACAAAAGACAGAATTGAAGATTTGAAGACGCAAATGACCAAAAAGCTCAAATATATAAGATACAATCCAAGTGGTTCAATTATTAATGAAGAATGTCTAAATATTGATAAGAGTACAAGTCGCGGAACGTAAAGTACAAGATATCAAATCGTACGAAAAGACGTTCGAAAATCCGAAACCGATACATAAACCAAGCATCAACGCGCAAGTCAACGGAGCTAAAATTACAAGTCAACATTGAACAAGAATATAATATAATATAATATAATATATAATTATATAAAATTATATATATTATATTATATATATTAAATAATCGAGCCACCCACGTTTTGAAGCAAAAATATCTGCACCGAGCTGGCCATGCGATCGCATGGCCTGGAAGAACAAATTCCATGCGATCGCATGGAGTGAAATTCCTGGCCAAGTCTATAAATTGCAACATTTTTCGGACGAGTTTACACACACCTTTTCCAATCTCTCAACCTCTATATGTAATATATTTATATTATAATTTTAATTTTAATTTAAGATTAATAATAAATTATGGTTTAGTTGGGTTATTGTAAAAAATGTTTTAAGTTTTAAAGTAAGAGTTCTGTCCGTGTAACGTTACGCGATAAATAATCACTGTAAGCCATGTTCTTCCTTTTTAAATTAATGTCTCATAACTAAGTTATTATTATGCTTATTTGAGCCGAATTAATCGTGATGTTGGGCTAAATATTAAGACGGGGTTATTGGATTTTGTACCATAATTCGGGTTTGGACAAAAGACCGACACTTGTGGACATTGGACTATGAACTATTAATAGATGGGGGGTATTGTCTAATCGAATGACAACTCATTGGAATCTGTCGAACCTAACTTCAAATTAGTTAATCTAATAATTATTAAATGATTATGCATGTCCTATTTAGTGACGTTTATACGACATCTTTTACGATCATTTAATTAATTATTCGGGTTGGGTAATTGATTATTCAAACTGATCAAGTGGGTAAACTAATGTTCATATCTTATTAAAACAGGGGTGGATTACATACAAGGGTAATTGGTGTAATTGTTAACAAGGTATTAAAACCTTGGATTACACGCAGTCGATAACCTGGTGTAATTATTAACAAAGTATTAAAACCTTGTTACAGTTTAAATCCCTAATTAGTTGGAATATTTGATTTCAGAAATAAGGTTAATTTGTCGAGCATTTTATAATTATGACCGATGAACTATTATGGACAAAAACCATATAGGTTTCAAATAAATTCAGGACAAAGGACAATTAACCCAGAGTAATGAATAAAAATCAAAACGTCAAACATCATGATTACAAAAGTTTAAATAAGCATAATACTTTTATTTCATATTTCATCGTACCTTTATTTACTGTCATTTTAATTACTGCAATTTACTTTATCGCAATTTAAATTCTGTCATTTATATTATCGTCATTTATCTTTACGCTTAAAATATAAAATCGACAAACCGGTCATTAAACGGTAAAACCCCCCTTTTATAATAATAATAATACTACTTATATATATATATATATATATATATATATATATATATATATATATATATATATATATATATATATATATATATATATACACACACACACACACAAATGTAGTTAATAAAAATATAGCGTTAAACTCAATTGTATCCCTGTGGAACGAACCGAACTTACTAAAAACTACACTACTCTACGATTAGGTACACTGCCTATAAGTGTTGTAGCAAGGTTTAGGTATATCCATTCAATAAATAAATAAATAACTTGTGTAAATTGTATCGTATTTAATAGTATTTCATAATAAAAATAATAGTATTTTGTATACACCTCTGCACATATCAACGACACCGAGAATCATGGGGTATATCATTCAGTTAAAGTTCGAGTCTCAGCATGCATCTCCCACTGTTCGGCGGCCTGAAGATGAGATTTTATTTGTGCATCAATGCTGCACAATGAGACATTGTTTTGCTTCAGTTATGCAATAACCCGTTTCAGTTTGTTACGTAAGATGCACTCATCGTTCCCGAGATAGGTTCATTCCACGCACGTTCCACAATAACATCAGCGTTTGCGATATCGAACCAAAGAATTGAATACTCGTACAGGTGTGGGACCGAAGTCTATGAAGGTGTTTTCTAGGATAATGAGGCAGTGATCCGAATATTCTTTGTCGAGAGTCTTAGCTGCAGAATTTGGCCACAATTGCAGCCACTTCTCAGTAACAATAAAACGATCGAGCTTACTAAGTTTGAGGCCATCATCACTAATTCGAATAAACTTTTTTCCACCGACCGGTATGTCTATAAGGCATGAGTTACCAATGAATTCGTTGAATTTGACAACTCGAGGTTTGTTGAATTCACAATTGAATCTTTCGTTTATTTTTCTCGCTTCATTGAAATCACCACATAGCATCCGTGGCATATTTATACATATAGCTAAGTAGATTTGCTAATCCATGCCAAAATCTAACCTTTTTTTCGTTCGAGTGAGGTCCGTATACATTGACAATGGCAATTTCAGAATCAATGCTCGTCCAATGACCCTTAATGGCTAAGTGAAACTCACCCTCGATTGCTTGATTTATCACGAGTGCGTTGGTATCCCATATAAATATCATTCCACCCGATTTTCCCACAACATCTTTCTGAAAAAACTTGAAATCCGAGGAGCCCTAAAAAGATTTGATCCAGCTATCAACCACCTCGCCACACTTAGTTTCTTGTAGATCTAGAATAGTTGGCTTTTCTTTATGACAAATTCTTTTTAGCCATCTAATCTTTTCATCTTGACCTACACCACGAAAATTCAGAGAAATTATATTCATTAAAGAACTTACTAAAACGAAGAGGGTAGTGGGTAGCAGCTCCTGGCCATCACGTCTGCGAATTCTAATATTTTTTTCTAAACTCGCTGATTCTAATGCTACTGCTGGAGGATGCCTTGGATTTTGTGTTTCTGCTGTTGATGCCAAGTGAAGGTTTCAATTTCTTACTATTACTTTTTTATTTAGGAGAGGCCATTGATTTTATCGGTTGAGATTTTTTGTTCTTATTACCACACCTGCCTAAATGTTTGACATATAGAAACCTTGAAGACCCTTGCCAATGGTTGATTTTGTCGCCATGTTTAGATTTAGAAATTTCTGAAGATGCGCAGGTCACTGGATCAACACGTGCAACTCGCTTGAAATTTAGTTCTTCAGTTTGATGAGAGTATAGTTTTTGTTTGATTTCATATGTTCGTCGATTTTTAGGCTTCGAGTTCTTATCACTAGATGTGGATTTTCTTTTGGAACAATGATCTGAGTTTTGTTTTGCAGCATCATTGTTGGGAGACAAGTAAAGGTTGGGGGTTTTGTTTATGTCGGTTGGTTTTTGGGTTGAATAGGTTGGGTTGGATAATGGAACACTGGATTTACATGTGATACCAATGTTTGGTGAGTTGTCATGTATTAGGTCATATGAGTTGTATTCGTTAAGGTGGTCCAACACAATAAGAGGTGAAAAGGTATTTTGGTTTAAGTTAACTGGGTCATCGGATGTATATTGGGCTTGATATTTTTGTGGAGGTTTTGAAGGGGTAGATGTGGGCTTAGGATTCTGGGTCGATCTGTTATGAAAGTTGGGCTTGGAGGGGTTAGGGTGGATTGGCCCATTAGTGCATGGGCCAGAAGGGAGAGACAAGGTTGTGGGGTTACTATTTTGGGGATATGTGTATCAGCTGAAAGGTTTTCTAGGGTTTTAGATTTTTGTCGTTCATATATTATCGAAGGGTGAATTACAATCATTATCCTTGGAATTGTCCATGTCACATTTAATGTCGCCAAAACGATTGTGAGTTTCCACACGCCTCAATTTTCTCTTCTCATTGGAAGAGTTACCGTTAGATTTCCGGCAATCACTCGAGCCAACGTTGCCGTCATTTTGCTTTTTTTATTTTCTGATGCTGGAATTTTCTGGTGTGATTTATGTGGTGTCTTCGTTATATGAGTTTATCCGTGATTCTTCATCGGAAAGTATCCATTCATAAAGAGATTCATCATCTCAATCCTCAGAGGAATTGGTATTTATATCAATTTCAACCAATTCATTAAGGTCTCCAATTACTACTACATAGACCACTGGGATATCATCGTTGAGTTTAACAAAGCCCGCTCCGAATTGGGGGTATTATTCTCTAATTGCCAACACTCACTCGATAATAATATGAGCTTTTTTAATTTAGATTCTAGTTTTACAAATTAATAGAACTTAGGTGGATTGGATTTTGATATTCATGTCATCCTTTAAGTCAAACAAGTTTCAGAAACTTGAGATTTAAGTGTTTTTTTTATCGAGAAAGTTGTTTTCGAGCGTTCCATTTAAGTTTTAGAACACTTCTCATGTTATAATTCTGATTAAAGACCACCCTTGTTTGAAATCAATTATTAATTTGTTCCTTGAGTCACATAGTGTTCGTCACACTTTTCGAATTTTAATTAGTGTTTGTGACTTAATTTCATAGAGAGTAGAAGCTTAAGTAGTACTACGTAGCCTTTGTATTGTGTTATTTTTATGATTTAATTGAAAGTACAGGTACCCTGGTCTTGATAAAATCCACGGCTGAAATCTTGGGACGAATTAGGAATCAATGACATAAGAAATAAATATAAAAGACTAACATGCAATATGTTACAAATATGAGGGATCAATTATGTAATTTTAAAATTGAGGTGACTTGAAGTTTACCTAATACAATTTTCCTAATATACATGTTAAATACATACAATTTAAATAATTAAATGCATACAATAGAAAATTTAAAAGTTGAATGCATATAATAGGAATTTGGTGAAAGTTGAATACATTTTAAAATAATTTTCCGTTTTTTAATCGAATTTATATTTATGAACATTATTTTTTGGATGATGTTCGTCCCTTTTTTTTTTTTTTTTTTTTCAAGTTCCGCCTCTTGGGAGCTTATTAAATTTGATTATATGCTTGACAATATGTACACTTTTAAAGACTGCAAAAATTATTTTCTGTAATTATAAAAAATGACATGTTCTTTTTTAAATGAATTAATTAATAATTAATGTTTAAGTGGGTGCATAGACAAGATTGGAGTCAAAGTAAAGAATAGGTTATGGGTTGGTGATTACATACGTAGAAGCCTAGAGGGGGTTAGCCAATCTTGGTCACTTTTCAATTTTTTTTATTCTTAAAATACGGAGTATATTTTCCGAGATTTAGAAAACTATTTCATTAATTAATACGATATACAGATAATCAAATACAATATTTTCAGAAAAGAAAAAAAAATACAATATTTTCAGAAAGAAAAAAAAAATACAATATTTTCAGAAAAATGATTTGTTTAGAATTCTAATATTTTTCACGAGGTATCTAATTCAAACTTTATTAATTATATATTTTGAATCAAGTTTGCAAAAGACGTGAGACGTGGTCGAGACGGTCGGGTTCTAAAAAGGCCGAGACGTTCGAGACGGGGTCGAGACGGACGTTGACCAAAGTTGACTTTTAAATATATAAGTATATAAATGTATATATGTGTATATATTTTAAAGCCAAAAACTTTGACTAATTTGTGCCATAATCGCTATCACCGTTAATAAATACAGAAAATTCAAACTAAAATACGACAAATTTGACCGATTTTACTGACTTTCTGACTTTTCCGAATTTTGAGAGACTTTGACCTGATTTTTTTTAACTTTGACCCGAATTTTGACTATTGACTGTCATATTAGACGGTTTTCTTCGAGACGGGACGAGCTAGTTACCAAACCGTCGCAACGGCTCGAGACGGGGTGTTTTGCAACAGTGTTTTGAATAGTCATGAAAATGATTAGAAACGGAATAAACCGGTTAAACTATACATCAGATAAACGAGAAACGAACATCAAGCCTAATTGGTCAACCATGAATTAGGAAATTGACCTAACGGTCGTTGGGTAGTACAGTAATGCTACATGAATACAAGGGCAATTTCGGAATAAAATAATACTAATACTAGTCAAACTTTTCTAATCTCCCATCGACACGCCTTTGATCCACGTCATACGCATTACCCGTGCCCCGGTCTATTCCGTGGCCAAATACATATCTGTTTCCTTCCAAAATACACTCTTTTACTTAATTTAAAAAAAGTTATATCATATAATATCCATGCTTTATTACTCTTATTGGATTGGATTACTTAGATAAGAATCGAAATAATTAAAGGAAAACACTTTTCTTTAAATAGATATATATTTTATGATTGATCAAGTAAACGAAAAGATTCAAAAACAATCAAAATATAAAATGTTAAACGCTTAAATATTTCTTTTTAATATTAAATTTCTTATTATAGTTTTGATATCAATATTTATTCAAGGTTTAAGTTTTGAATATTGAATTGAATCTATCTATTTATCATAAAAATCTCTAAAATTATGATGTGAATATTCAAGCTTAAATTTTTTTTAAAAATAAATAGAAAAAATATAAACTCCTCATTAAAATAATTAATTGTATTTAATAAAAATATTAACATGTTAATTGTATAATATATGAAACATTATGTACAACCTTATAATAAAACACCACATGACCATATGTACGATATTTGAGTCATTATGTATAATCGTATGGTAAAACACCACATAATCATATGTACAATATTTGAAGCATTATGTACAACCTTATAATAAAACATCACATGACCATACGTACAAACTTTAAAACAAATTATACAATCTTTTACAAAACACTCAATGAACACATGTACAAACTTTGAAGCATATTATATAACCTTCATATAATAATTATATTTTATTTTCTGAAAAAAATTCGAGAGGCATTTTTCATTACTAGTAATTATTATTAAAAATATAAATAATCATTTTTAAAGCAAACTTTATTATTATAATTATAATTAAAATTATAATTTTATATTATTATTATTCAAAAATGGGTTACATTTACGGGATTAATTACTAAATTAAATATATCAATATGTTTGTAAAAATAACGACAAGTTTCTTAGTCAGAATCCTTGGTTCCACGGTTCATTAAACTAAATGACTTTAGTATTTACATTCAATTAATGCCTAAAACATATTATTAAAATATTTCGTTTAAACAAACTCGTAGTTTCACGTGTCATTTCACTAGTTATATATTATATGTTTATGTATAGTTTTCAAGTTTACGTTAAGCATTTTTAATTAATTAATTAACTCTTAATAAAATAAAGGAAAATGCTAACGATAGCCATTAGGGTTGTCGTTAACACGCTTTAAAATATTGTAAATTTTGATGACCGCATTTATGAAAATGACTAATAACCGCTATGTATAAATACTTAATGCATGTTAACTACAACCCTTAGGGTTGTCGTGGTTTGTCGTTAGTATTTTTTAAAAATAAATCACAAATAAGTATACATACATACATACATACTGTACATACAAACCTCAAAATATTTTATTCTTAGATTTCATTCATGAAATAATCGTGTCGCATCCCTTTTGTCACTCTTCCGTTTCTCTCTCTATAAAATCCTCATATAAATATCGCATTGGAGTCTCATTATGTCACAATATAAACACCTCAAAACATATCATACCACAAAAAATAAATATATATAGCCATATAGGTGAGAGGTGAAAAGGGTGTGAATTTTTGTTCTCTCTTCATGAAGCAAAGGCCAAATTCCATGACCACCACCACCAACACCAACAACCACCGCGATATGGAGGCTGACGTCAAGTATATGTCATATGAGGCGGTTGCTATTCATAGCCAAGTGAAAAAAATCAAACAAGAATTAGAGAAAACGATGCATTCGGCTGATCTCGAGCAGCCAGAGATGACATCAGTTTTACGAGAATTCTCAAGGCAGCCGAAGCGTTCTCGCTCGCCCTTGGGAATTACCAACCGACCTATCTCGGTTGGTAATTTTTAGATTTTTACTAAAGTTGATTATCGACAACTTTTTCATGTATGTCCTCTTTTGATGTATTAATCTTTTTGATGTATTAATCTTTAGATGTATGTAAATAGTTTTGGTGGATAAATAGTGATCTTTCATGTTTTGAAAATATTTGCTACAATAGTTGTCTACTTGTCTATACACAGTTTATTTTACTTTCTTTGTTTTTAGTGTCGTGTGCATCTAACAGTTGTACTTGTGCATCATGTGTTGTACTACGTGTTGAAACAAAATATCCTAAAATATCTAATCTCCGGTAGCAGATTACGACAAGTAATTAGTTAGTTGTACGTTATGCGCCATGAGTTGTACAATGGTATAAATTGTAACTACCACACCAAAAGTTGGAGCACCTCACCAACCATATCCCAAAAAGATAAATGACAAAGATAACCAACAATAGCAACCACCCAATATAAGAAGTTCGAATATTTTGATTTAGATTCTAGTTTAACACCCTGTAAGTAGAGGTGTTCAACCGTTCATAGGTTTGATTTTTAATTTGTTCTTTTTAATCTGTTCGATTTATAAATTCTCAAAGCAAAACGAATCCGTATTCAAATGTCAAAAGTGAACCAAAACTTGGTTTGATTTCTGTTAAAATTAAAAAACAAAAAAGCTAATTTTATTAGAAAATACTCCGTATCATTTAGCATACAAAATTACTAATTATGCATGATTACGTGATACAAACAACTTATATATGACTTGACTACTATTAATAAGTGTTACTTTATTAGTATATTCGAATATCCGAGTTCATAGACCATCAAAATAGAATGATTCAAAATAATAAACTAATGTATATGATTCAAAATATAGAGAGAGTAACTTTTGGTCAATTTTAATTCAATTTGTCTAACAAAATCTCAAGTTGCTCAGGCCAAATATTGAAAGTTGAATGGAAGAATTTATACTTGTTCTACGTGTTAGGAATTCGGAAGGCCCCAACAACACAAGTGATTTAAACTAATCACTAACCCATGAACGACAACAACAAGATCTCTACGACTTGTTCACTAAGTCAAGCTCCCTACAACTTGTTCACCAAGTCAAGCTCCCTACAACTTGTTCACCAAGTCAAGTTCCGTTCGACTTGTTCCTTTAATCAAATTTTTCACACCTTCAACAATCTCCCACTTAAAGACTTTCAGCAAACTCTTCACTACTCAACAATCTCCCACTTGAAGATTTTGAACAAACTCGAACATCAAACTCCATTCCATCCAAGAAAACCAAACCACCATTATACCGCCAAACTCCATTTGGGACACGCGCACTCAACGCATACTTCGGATGAGTAGACTTTCGATACAAGGTCTTCAACACTACTTGTCAGAACTAGAAACCAATAACTGCCTCAACTGTCAATATTTTTCACAACCATAGCAACTCTCGATATCCTCTCAGCTACGACTTTTGATACCGCCGGAATCAAACATCCGGGTACGCCGCTCTTCCACACCAGAGGGAAGGAAGTCTTTCGACATCAAAACCGCTAAGCTTCAACCCGATCTCCAGTTACTAACAAGGGTACTCTCGGTTTCTTGCACCACCATCTTCTTATACAAGAAGATCATCTTCTTACCCGAAGATCAATTGAAGTATGCAACTCTTCAATTATAGGATTCTTCATGAGACTATACCGCCTCACCGATCACTCTAGACATGTCTAATCCCGAACTCACATGTCAATGATCACCCTCGTACAGAATTTCCCGTCTATATATGATTTCCTTCTACCAGCAATCAGAAAATCCAACAGACGCCCTCGTAGACTCTTCATCAAGGCTCCAGTGAGAACGCAGTCACAACCTTGAAATATACTGCTTTGAACTTTTTCCGCTTTCTCGCTGGTAAACTGACCCACCTCATAGCTATGAATTTCACGAACACATCTTCTCATTCCCAAGCACGCTCCTACTGTACGAGTAAGAAATAAATTGCGGCTACCCGAGAAAAATATGGTTCATACCATGGTCAGTTGCAAATCTCTTTACCATTCGAGGGTATACTTGCAGCATCCAAGTACCCTAGTGTTATAGACACAAATCTTGTGAGGACTCGAGACCCACATCGTATACCGTCTCCATAACTCCCACTAGTCGTCAAACTTCCCACTAGCCCAGTACTTCCGTCGGTTACCAAACTCTCATTGAATTTTCGACACCCTCTAGAAAGCTCAAGTTCCAGGAATTATAAGATTATCTACTTCTACCATCACCTAAAGATTCCTAATTGGTCACCCCGAAGAAAACCGCTCGCTTTGTTGTACCAATGTCAACCAAACCCAAAGCGTCAGTCGAATGCGTCGTATCCGACAACTTCAAACCAATTCTTCAGTGAGAGAAGCTCTAACCCTGCCCACATGAAATGTCCCGTTCATATTGATTATAAACGTTCCATATTAATTGATTTCGTTGCGAGGTTTTGACCTCTATATGAGACGTTTTTCAAAGACTGCATTCATTTTTAAAACAACCATAACCTTTATTTTATCAATAAAGGTTTTAAAAACATTACGTAGATTATCAAATAATGATAATCTAAAATATACTGTTTACACACGACCATTACATAATGGTTTACAATAGAAATATATTACATCGACATATGTTTCTTGAATGCAGTTTTTACACAATATCATACAAACATGGACTCCAAATCTTGTCCATATTTTAGTATGCAACAGCGCAAGCTCTTAGTATTCACCTGAGAATAAACATGCTTTATGAAATGTCCCGTTCTTATTGATTAAAAACGTTCCATATTAATTGATTTCGTTGCGAGGTTTTGACCTCTATATGAGACATTTTTCAAAGACTGCATTCATTTTTAAAACAAACCATAACCTTTATTTCATAAATAAAGGTTTAAAAAGCTTTACGTAGATTATCAAATAATGATAATCTAAAATATCCTGTTTACACACGACCATTACATAATGGTTTACAATACAAATATGTTACATCGAAATCAGTTTCTTGAATGCAGTTTTTACACAATATCATACAAACATGGACTCCAAATCTTGTCCTTATTTTAGTATGCAACAGCGGAAGCTCTTAATATTCACCTGAGAATAAACATGCTTTAAACGTCAACAAAAATGTTGGTGAGTTATAGGTTTAACCTATATATATCAAATCGTAACAATAGATCACAAGATTTCATATTTCAATACACATCCCATACATAGAGATAAAAATCATTCATATGGTGAACACCTGGTAACCGACATTAACAAGATGCATATATAAGAATATCCCCATCATTCCGGGACACCCTTCGGATATGATATAAATTTCGAAGTACTAAAGCATCCGGTACTTTGGATGGGGCTTGTTGGGCCCGATAGATCTATCTTTAGGATTCGCGTCAATTAGGGTGTCTGTTCCCTAATTCTTAGATTACCAGACTTAATATAAAGGGGCATATTCGATTTCGATAATTTAACCATAGAATGTAGTTTCACGTACTTGTGTCTATTTTGTAAATCATTTATAAAACCTGCATGTATTCTCATCCCAAAAATATTAGATTTTAAAAGTGGGACTATAACTCACTTTCACAGATTTTTACTTCGTCGGGAAGTAAGACTTGGCCACTGGTTGATTCACGAACCTATAACAATATATACATATATATCAAAGTATGTTCAAAATATATTTACAACACTTTTAATATATTTTGATGTTTTAAGTTTATTAAGTCAGCTGTCCTCGTTAGTAACCTACAACTAGTTGTCCACAATTAGATGTACAGAAATAAATCGATAAATATTATCTTGAATCAATCCACGACCCAGTGTATACGTATCTCAGTATTGATCACAACTCAAACTATATATATTTTGGAATCAACCTCAACCCTGTATAGCTAACTCCAACATTCACATATAGAGTGTCTATGGTTGTTCCGAAATATATATAGATGTGTCGACATGATAGGTCGAAACATTGTATACATGTCTATGGTATCTCAAGATTACATAATATACAATACAAGTTGATTAAGTTATGGTTGGAATAGATTTGTTACCAATTTTCACGTAGCTAAAATGAAAAAAATTATCCAATCTTGTTTTACCCATAACTTCTTCATTTTAAATCCGTTTTGAGTGAATCCAATTGCTATGGTTTCATATTGAACTCTATTTTATGAATCTAAACAGAAAAAGTATAGGTTTATAGTCAGAAAAATAAGTTACAAGTCGTTTTTTTAAAGGTAGTCATTTCAGTCGAAAGAACGACGTCTAGATGACCATTTTAGAAAACATACTTCCACTTTGAGTTTAACCATAATTTTTGGATATAGTTTCATGTTCATAATAAAAATCATCTTCTCAGAATAACAACTTTTAAATCAAAGTTTATCATAGTTTTTAATTAACTAACCCAAAACAGCCCGCGGTGTTACTACGACGGCGTAAATCCGGTTTTACGGTGTTTTTCGTGTTTCCAGGTTTTAAATCATTAAGTTAGCATATCATATAGATATAGAACATGTGTTTAGTTGATTTTAAAAGTCAAGTTAGACGGATTAACTTTTGTTTGCGAACAAGTTTAGAATTAACTAAACTATGTTATAGTGATTACAAGTTTAAACCTTCGAATAAGATAGCTTTATATGTATGAATCGAATGATGTTATGAACATCATTACTACCTTAAGTTCCTTGGATAAACCTACTGATAAAGAGAAAAATGGATCTAGCTTCAACGGATCCTTGGATGGCTCGAAGTTCTTGAAGCAGAATCATGACACGAAAACAAGTTCAAGTAAGATCATCACTTGAAATAAGATTGTTATAGTTATAGAAATTGAACCAATATTTGAATATGATTATTACCTTGTATTAGAATGATAACCTACTGTAAGAAACAAAGATTTCTTGAGGTTGGATGATCACCTTACAAGATTGGAAGTGAGCTAGCAAACTTGAAAGTATTCTTGATTTTATGTAACTAGAACTTGTAAAATATATGAAGAACACTTAGAACTTGAAGATAGAACTTGAGAGAGATTAATTAGATGAAGAAAATTGAAGAATGAAAGTGTTTGTAGGTGTTTTTGGTCATTGGTGTATGGATTAGATATAAAGGATATGTAATTTTGTTTTCATGTAAATAAGTCATGAATGATTACTCATATTTTTGTAATTTTATGAGATATTTCATGCTAGTTGCCAAATGATGGTTCCCACATGTGTTAGGTGACTCACATGGGCTGCTAAGAGCTGATCATTGGAGTGTATATACCAATAGTACATACATCTAAAAGCTGTGTATTATACGAGTACGAATACAGGTGCATACGAGTAAAATTGTTGATGAAACTGAACGAGGATGTAATTGTAAGCATTTGTGTTAAGTAGAAGTATTTTGATAAGTATCTTGAAGTCTTTCAAAAGTGTATGAATACATATTAAAACACTACATGTATATACATTTTAACTGAGTCGTTAAGTCATCGTTAGTCGTTACATGTAAATGTTGTTTTGAAACCTTTAGGTTAACGATCTTGTTGAATGTTGTTAACCCATTGTTTATTATAACAAATGAGATGTTAAATTATTATATTATCATGATATTATGATATATAATATATCTTAGTATGATGTATATACAGTTAAATGTCGTTACAACGATAATCGTTACATATATGTCTCGTTTCGAAATCATTAAGTTAGTAGTCTTATTTTTACATATGTATTTCATTGTTAATACACTTAATAATATATTTACTTATCATTTAACATAATTAACCAAGTGTATCAATATCTTAGTATGATTCATATGTACCTAGTAAGACGTTGTTATAACGATAATCGTTATATATATCGTTTTCGAGTTTCTTAAATTAATAGTCTCATTTTTATGTATATAACTCATTGTTAAAATACCTAATGAGATACATAATTATAATAAAAACATGTTAACTATATATATAACCATATATATGTCATTGTATAGTTTTTACAAGTTTTAACGTTCGTGAATCACCGGTCAACTTGGGTGGACAATTGTCTATATGAAACATATTTCAATTAATCAAGTCTTAACAAGTTTGATTGCTTAACATGTTGGAAACATTTAATCATGTAAATGTCAATCTCAATTAATATATATAAACATGGAAAAGTTCGGGTCACTACAGTACCTACCCGTTAAATAAATTTCGTCCCAAAATTTTAAGCTGTTGAAGGTGTTGACGAATATTCTGGAAATAGATGCGGGTATTTCTTCTTCATCTGATCTTCACGCTCCCAGGTGAACTCGGGTCCTCTACGAGCATGTAACATCCCGCGTTTTTCCGTTAAATTTATTTTTAACACCGTCTTTTTTTTTAATAATAATCTTTCGTATTTAAATTCGTAGTTTCCGTTGACTAACGTTCATAATAATTCCGTCATTTAATTATAACATCTCTCGTTAACTTGCGTTTTAAAAATATTCGTTTGGTTAATTCCCGCACCCGCTCTGAAACTTGAGGGACTAGTTCCGCCACTTGACCAAAGAGGTGGCTAGTAGTTGACTAGTCAACCACTCACCACCTCCACCCCTCATTCATCCATTTCTTCTTCTTTCTTTCTTTCTTTTTTTTCTCTCAAGAACACAAACATAAATCATCATCTAAATTCGGATCGGGAAGCAAACTTCAAAACAAATTACATATTTGGAATCCTCTCTTCATCCTCTACAATTTGATACCAACTTCATCTCGTTTGGGTAACATTTCTAAAACTCTAGATTTCTCTAAATTCGTGTTTTTGATTTGAAATGGTGTTAGTTAGTGTCTATGGCTCGTGTCTAGCATGAATATATGATTTACTTGCTCGATTTGTTGTTTTGAGTAACTAGTTGAACATTTGAAATGGGTTTGCTTAATCCTTGATTTTGGATGAGTTAATGTTGTTAGATTGTTAAAGTGCATGTTTTAATTGTGTTACTAGTATCATTAGCCACATTTGGATGTGTAGGTTGATTAAGAAAACTTCAAAAACCCGATTAATGATTTTGTGATGTTTGACTAGGGTTTGATAGTTCTTGACATGAACTTTTGATGCTTGAATGCCATGGAATGTTAATTGTTAGTGATTAGTTGTAATGTATGCTTAATTACCTTCGAAACGGCATATCATATGTGTGAATTGGATTCCCGAAACTTAAAATGCAATTGATGAACTTGAAACTTTGAAAATGGACTTTTAAACGATCACTTGACGAGAAATCGGTTATGGAAAATGTTGTTTTTGTTTGATGAAACATGTTTAGTTGTGTTCCTTGTCAAAAGAGCTTTCCAACGGTATAAGATACGCTTCCTAATTGTTTACGGTTTGAGTTTTGCGTTTGTTTGAAATTTTACCAAGCCTTGAACAAGTGAAACAGGCCAGGGACCAGGCCACGGCCATTGTCGCGCCGCGGAGCAATTTGTCGCGCCGTGGCCCAAAGGGTGATTTTAGAACATGTTTTTCAAGCTTTCTGACCTTCAACATAGGCATTTGTCGCGCCGCGGAGCAATTTGTCGCGCCGTGACAATTGCTTGTTTCATCCGAACTTCAGCAAACTTGTTTTGGCCATAACTTTTTGACCGTAACTCCGTTTTCGATGAATCAAATATCGTTGGAAACGTAATAAGATTTCCTTTCTAATGGTAAGGTTTTGAAATGTCAACTCAAACTTTATTACAATCGTTCTAACATGCTTTTATACTCGATTCTTGCATGAAACTTGACAACGTGATTCACATGCTATACTATTCGAGTCGTAACGAGCCATAGGACTAATTGAACACATTTCACCCAACCATGTGTCGTAACCGGTTAATTGATACAATTTACTTGTTTAGGTCAAGACTAAGCAACTTTCATGCACACGTTTACTTTGTGAAGTACCTTTATACTCGTGCACTCGAGGTGAGATCATAGTCCCACCTTTTCAACAACTTTTTATACTTTTAAATTGTGGGCTGAGAAACATATACTTTGTTACATTTTGTACTACTTGCTTTTATACTTTGAACACAAGAACAAGGAAAACAAACATTCTACAGCGAGTTTAGAACGAAAATCCTCAATTCGATTATCATTAGTTACACTTGCCGGGTGTAAGCGAGAACTTATGTTATATGGCCATATGGGTTGACAACCCTCATCTTTGACGGTTCGCTACCGTCTACGGATGAAATATATTTTCGAGAATCAGTGTTTGTTCTAGCACTAAGTGATGGGGTATACAATGGAAGGAATGTTAAGCTTTGATAATTGGGTGCTCGCGAACCAACTTTTGGAATGCAACTTTTGGATGATCAATTTATGGAAATACTAAATCTTGTGGTTCAAAATATAACGTTTATTACAAACACTTATGATTTCACCAACGTTTTTCGTTGACAGTTTTCTATATGTTTCTCAGGTTCATACATGGCTATTTGATACATGCTTCCGCGTACATTCATACTTGCTTGGGGTCAAGCATACATGCATACACTCTGATTTCTTGCTTGGGGTCAAGCATACATACATACATACGCTAGGGATAGCACTTTTGGATTCAAACTTTTGTTTATATACTTACGCTATTTATAGCAACTGTGTTTTTCAACTTATATTATGTCGCAAGTTATTTCATTTATACTTTATGACTTTTGTAAACTTAGACTTGCTGTCGAATGGTTTTGTAAACTAAACTTGCAAGTCTTGTGCCTTTCAAATGAATGCGACATAATTTTGGTCAAACGAGTCTCATATAGGGACTACGACCACGCAACGGGACCTAAGTTAACGGCGCCGTCAATAACGGTTTTGGTCGGGTCGTTACAGATGGTATCAGAGCGTTGGTTGTAGGGAACTAGGACGTGCATTAGTGTGTCTAACAGTGTCGTTAGGACGCATTAGTGAGTCTAGACTACAACCGGATAGTTAGCATTTGCATTCTGACATACATTGCTATAGATAGCACTTACTTGACTACTTGTGCATTATACTTGAATCATTCTTAGGCAAACTTTTTAATGGTACCCAACCTTCATCATACGAACTAGTATTCCGCCAATTTTTGGTAGTACACGCGAATTCAAGGTTTATACGCGTACGGATGACCACGACTTCGTTAGTCACTCTAGTTCGGAAATTCTGACTCCTTGGTTGTTATCCACCCCGTCTCAGCTTACTATCCATGAGTATTGTAAAGTCACTGTCACTACTCTAGATGAGTATCGTCATCACTATTTATCGCTACGGTTGCGTACTACTCGCTATCATGACTCGTTACTCTTTTCATACCTGAATACATTATTGTCTGATTCGAACCGCATTGACGTGAACAATCACTTATACACTTCCCTCGGGGAACGCATCTTTAGAGTTGCCCTAATTCTTTCGATTCAATACGAGTCACGTTAGAGACGTCGTTACACTTTGTTTATTTTAAACTTCACGATTATACGAACTTGAATCTATAGAGTGATGTGGGAATGGAGGTATGAGTTAGCGTAATATAACGACACTCGATCAACGTGGTTATATTACGGTAAGACATACCAAAGTTCTAGTGACGCGTGATGGTGGT
Organism: Rutidosis leptorrhynchoides; assembly: GCF_046630445.1. Classification (NCBI taxonomy): domain Eukaryota; kingdom Viridiplantae; phylum Streptophyta; class Magnoliopsida; order Asterales; family Asteraceae; genus Rutidosis; species Rutidosis leptorrhynchoides. Next base: position 98,880,071 of record NC_092336.1, on the reverse strand, counting down.
TAGACTCGATCAACCTAAACACCACCATGTGCCATGTACATGACTTCATCTTTTCAGGTTTGGACATCCGAAAACTCCGAGAATATTTATAACAACCATACCGGGGACACACCTTCAATTATTGTCAAATTATATTTATGCTTCCGAATGAATTACCGATTCCATTCGACTTCAACCGTATGTCACACGGGTATACTAGCTCGTCCTCGCGCAGTCTTGTTGACTAACTACAATTTACTCGTTATGCTCGCACTGAGGCGGAAACTTCTTTTGCATCACCCTCGTACTTCCGGTTCAGGAGGTCCTTATTCTAAATTCTCAATGGAGGGAGAGACTCTCCACGTTATACTAGTGTTCACCCCGAGGGTGAATAGTCCTAATAAACGCTTTTCAAAACCCGATAAGAACTTGCCCCGACGAACGTTTTTGGAAACCGATGAATCTTCCGCGACGCGAATTTTCTTGAGAAACTTTTCCTAGCTAACGTTTTCCATTCCTAGCAAACTTGTTCGATATGCCTTAAGGAAATGTACCTCGTTTCGGATCGAGATCCTCGTTTCATTTCTAGACTTACAAAAAGCCTCGGGACCGCGTTTAGACATGAGTACCGCGTACCATCCACAACCCGACGGACCGAACAAACATGCGATTTAAACCTTGGAAACCATAATACAAGTTTGTATTACCAACTTCAAACTTACTTGAGAAAAGTATTTTCCTTAAACCGAATCCTCGTACTACAATGATTTTCATTCGAGTTTTAACGTCACTCCTTTTGAAACCACATGTGACCGGAAACGTCATTCTCTTTTGTCGAACAAAGTAAACAATGATCAATTCACCGGGGCCGAGGTTGTTCATGAGCAACCGAGAAAATTTATTCATATTCAGGTAAAACCCTACGCGACTCGTAATCACCAAGAGTTACGCCGATGTTAGACGTAAACATTTCAAATTCCACGTGGGAAACTGTGTCACGTTAAGAGTCGCACCTTGGAAAGGTGCAATCCGTTTCGGGAAACGTAGGAAGCTAAATCCGCGATATTTTGATCCTTTAAATTCTTGGGGTGTTTTGGACCCGTCGCTAGCCGTTTAGACTTTTCCGACTCATTTTGGGTCTCCGTTTATCCTACATTCGATGTATCAACTCAAAGACGTATTTTGCGAAACAAGAACTTGTTATCTCCTTTGATGAACTCACTATCGACGATAACCCTCACTTCCTAGGAGGACCGGTTGAAACCATGAATCATGGAAGCCAAACCTTAAAACAACATATGATCCCGACCGTCAAAATTCGTGGAAATACTCAAGGACGTACCTTCACTTATTCGTAGAATTTACAACGCAAGATCTCGAGTAAGATTCAACAACTACTACTTCCAACTAAATTTCGGGACGAAATTTCTTTTGAGGTGTGGATAATGTAACATCCCGCGTTTTTCCGTTAAATTTATTTTTAACACCGTCTTTTTTTTTAATAATAATCTTTCGTATTTAAATTCGTAGTTTCCGTTGACTAACGTTCATAATAATTCCGTCATTTAATTATAACATCTCTCGTTAACTTGCGTTTTAAAAATATTCGTTTGGTTAATTCCCGCACCCGCTCTGAAACTTGAGGGACTAGTTCCGCCACTTGACCAAAGAGGTGGCTAGTAGTTGACTAGTCAACCACTCACCACCTCCACCCCTCATTCATCCATTTCTTCTTCTTTCTTTCTTTCTTTTTTTTCTCTCAAGAACACAAACATAAATCATCATCTAAATTCGGATCGGGAAGCAAACTTCAAAACAAATTACATATTTGGAATCCTCTCTTCATCCTCTACAATTTGATACCAACTTCATCTCGTTTGGGTAACATTTCTAAAACTCTAGATTTCTCTAAATTCGTGTTTTTGATTTGAAATGGTGTTAGTTAGTGTCTATGGCTCGTGTCTAGCATGAATATATGATTTACTTGCTCGATTTGTTGTTTTGAGTAACTAGTTGAACATTTGAAATGGGTTTGCTTAATCCTTGATTTTGGATGAGTTAATGTTGTTAGATTGTTAAAGTGCATGTTTTAATTGTGTTACTAGTATCATTAGCCACATTTGGATGTGTAGGTTGATTAAGAAAACTTCAAAAACCCGATTAATGATTTTGTGATGTTTGACTAGGGTTTGATAGTTCTTGACATGAACTTTTGATGCTTGAATGCCATGGAATGTTAATTGTTAGTGATTAGTTGTAATGTATGCTTAATTACCTTCGAAACGGCATATCATATGTGTGAATTGGATTCCCGAAACTTAAAATGCAATTGATGAACTTGAAACTTTGAAAATGGACTTTTAAACGATCACTTGACGAGAAATCGGTTATGGAAAATGTTGTTTTTGTTTGATGAAACATGTTTAGTTGTGTTCCTTGTCAAAAGAGCTTTCCAACGGTATAAGATACGCTTCCTAATTGTTTACGGTTTGAGTTTTGCGTTTGTTTGAAATTTTACCAAGCCTTGAACAAGTGAAACAGGCCAGGGACCAGGCCACGGCCATTGTCGCGCCGCGGAGCAATTTGTCGCGCCGTGGCCCAAAGGGTGATTTTAGAACATGTTTTTCAAGCTTTCTGACCTTCAACATAGGCATTTGTCGCGCCGCGGAGCAATTTGTCGCGCCGTGACAATTGCCTGTTTCATCCGAACTTCAGCAAACTTGTTTTGGCCATAACTTTTTGACCGTAACTCCGTTTTCGATGAATCAAATATCGTTGGAAACGTAATAAGATTTCCTTTCTAATGGTATGGTTTTGAAATGTCAACTCAAACTTTATTACAATCGTTCTAACATGCTTTTATACTTGATTCTTGCATGAAACTTGACAACGTGATTCACATGCTATACTATTCGAGTCGTAACGAGCCATAGGACTAATTGAACACATTTCACCCAACCATGTGTCGTAACCGGTTAATTGATACAATTTACTTGTTTAGGTCAAGACTAAGCAACTTTCATGCACACGTTTACTTTGTGAAGTACCTTTATACTCGTGCACTCGAGGTGAGATCATAGTCCCACCTTTTCAACAACTTTTTATACTTTTAAATTGTGGGCTGAGAAACATATACTTTGTTACATTTTGTACTACTTGCTTTTATACTTTGAACACAAGAACAAGGAAAACAAACATTCTACAGCGAGTTTAGAACGAAAATCCTCAATTCGATTATCATTAGTTACACTTGCCGGGTGTAAGCGAGAACTTATGTTATATGGCCATATGGGTTGACAACCCTCATCTTTGACGGTTCGCTACCGTCTACGGATGAAATATATTTTCGAGAATCAGTGTTTGTTCTAGCACTAAGTGATGGGGTATACAATGGAAGGAATGTTAAGCTTTGATAATTGGGTGCTCGCGAACCAACTTTTGGAATGCAACTTTTGGATGATCAATTTATGGAAATACTAAATCTTGTGGTTCAAAATATAACGTTTATTACAAACACCTATGATTTCACCAACGTTTTTCGTTGACAGTTTTCTATATGTTTCTCAGGTTCATACATGGCTATTTGATACATGCTTCCGCGTACATTCATACTTGCTTGGGGTCAAGCATACATGCATACACTCTGATTTCTTGCTTGGGGTCAAGCATACATACATACATACGCTAGGGATAGCACTTTTGGATTCAAACTTTTGTTTATATACTTACGCTATTTATAGCAACTGTGTTTTTCAACTTATATTATGTCGCAAGTTATTTCATTTATACTTTATGACTTTTGTAAACTTAGACTTGCTGTCGAATGGTTTTGTAAACTAAACTTGCAAGTCTTGTGCCTTTCAAATGAATGCGACATAATTTTGGTCAAACGAGTCTCATATAGGGACTACGACCACGCAACGGGACCTAAGTTAACGGCGCCGTCAATAACGGTTTTGGTCGGGTCGTTACAGAGCATTCCATCGAACCTTAACAATTGGTATCTTGTTTTGCTTAAGTCTTTTAACCTCACGATCCATTATTTCGACGGTTTCTTCGATGAATTGAAGTTTTTCGTTGATTTGGATTTCATCTAACGGAATAGTGAGATCTTCTTTAGCAAAACATTTCTTCAAATTCGAGACGTGGAAAGTGTTATGTACAGCCGCGAGTTGTTGAGGTAACTCAAGTCGGTAAGCTACTGGTCCGACACGATCAATAATCTTGAATGGTCCAATATACCTTGGATTTAATTTCCCTCGTTTACCAAATCGAACAACGCCTTTCCAAGGTGCAACTTTAAGCATGACCATCTCTCCAATTTCAAATTCTATATCTTTTCTTTTAATGTCAGCGTAGCTCTTTTGTCGACTTTGGGCGGTTTTCAACCGTTGTTGAATTTGGATGATCTTCTCGGTAGTTTCTTGTATAATCTCCGAACCCGTAATCTGTCTATCCCCCACTTCACTCCAACAAATCGGAGACCTGCACTTTCTACCATTAAGTGCTTCAAACGGCGCCATCTCAATGCTTGAATGGTAGCTGTTGTTGTAGGAAAATTCTGCTAATGGTAGATGTCGATCCCAACTGTTTCCGAAATCAATAACACATGCTCGTAGCATGTCTTCAAGCGTTTGTATCGTCCTTTCGCTCTGCCCATCAGTTTGTGGATGATCGGCAGTACTCATGTCTAGACGAGTTCCTAATGCTTGTTGTAATGTCTGCCAGAATCTTGAAATAAATCTTCCATCCCTATCAGAGATAATAGAGATTGGTATTCCATGTATGGAGACGACTTCCTTCAAATACAGTCGTGCTAACTTCTCCATCTTGTCATCTTCTCTTATTGGCAGGAAGTGTGCTGATTTGGTGAGACGATCAACTATTACCCAAATAGTATCAAAACCACTTGCAGTCCTTGGCAATTTAGTGATGAAATCCATGGTAATGTTTTCCCATTTCCATTCCGGGATTTCGGGTTGTTGAAGTAGACCTGATGGTTTCTGATGCTCAGCTTTGACCTTAGAACACGTCAAACATTCTCCTACGTATTTAGCAACATCGGCTTTCATACCCGGCCACCAAAAATGTTTCTTGAGATCCTTGTACATCTTCCCCGTTCCAGGATGTATTGAGTATCTGGTTTTATGAGCTTCTCTAAGTACCATTTCTCTCATATCTCCAAATTTTGGTACCCAAATCCTTTCAGCCCTATACCGGGTTCCGTCTTCCTGAATATTAAGATGCTTCTCCGATCCTTTGGGTATTTCATCCTTTAAATTTCCCTCTTTTAAAACTCCTTGTTGCGCCTCCTTTATTTGAGTAGTAAGGTTATTATGAATCATTATATTCATAGATTTTACTCGAATGGGTTCTCTGTCCTTCCTGCTCAAGGCATCGGCTACCACATTTGCCTTCCCCGGGTGGTAACGAATCTCAAAGTCGTAATCATTCAACAATTCAATCCACCTACGCTGCCTCATATTCAGTTGTTTCTGATTAAATATGTGTTGAAGACTTTTGTGGTCGGTATATATAATACTTTTGAACCCATATAAGTAGTGTCTCCAAGTCTTTAATGCAAAAACAACCGCTCCTAATTCCAAATCATTCGTCGTATAATTTTGTTCGTGAATCTTCAATTGTCTAGACGCATAAGCAATCACCTTCGTTCGTTGCATTAATACACAACCGAGACCTTGCTTTGATGCGTCACAATAAATCACAAAATCATCATTCCCTTCAGGCAATGACAGTATAGGTGCCGTAGTTAGCTTTTTCTTCAATAACTGAAACGCTTTCTCTTGTTCATCATTCCATTCAAATTTCTTCCCTTTATGCGTTAATGCAGTCAAGGGTTTTGCTATTCTGGAAAAATCTTGGATGAACCTTCTGTAGTAACCAGCTAGTCCTAAAAACTGGCGTATGTGTTTCGGAGTTTTCGGGGTTTCCCACTTTTCAACAGTTTCTATCTTTGCCGGATCCACCTTAATACCTTCTTTGTTCACTATGTGACCGAGGAATTGAACTTCTTCCAACCAAAATGCACACTTTGAAAACTTAGCGTACAATTCTTCCTTCCTCAATACTTCTAACACCTTTCTCAAATGTTCACCGTGTTCTTGGTCATTCTTTGAGTAAATAAGTATGTCATCAATGAAAACAATGACAAACTTGTCAAGGTATGGTCCACACACTCGGTTCATAAGGTCCATGAACACAGCTGGTGCATTAGTTAAACCAAACGGCATGACCATAAACTCGTAATGACCGTAACATGTTCTGAAAGCAGTCTTTGGAATATCATCTTCATTCACCTGCATTTGATGATACCCGGAACGTAAGTCAATCTTTGAATAAACAGACGAGCCTTGTAGTTGATCAAATAAGTCGTCGATTCTCGGTAGTGGGTAGCGGTTCTTGATGGTAAGTTTGTTCAACTCTCGGTAGTCGATACACAACCTGAATGTACCATCTTTCTTCTTGACAAACAAAACAGGAGCTCCCCACGGTGATGTGCTTGGTCGAATGAAACCACGCTCTAAAAGTTCTTGTAATTGGCTTTGCAGTTCTTTCATCTCGCTGGGTGCGAGTCTGTAAGGAGCACGAGCTATTGGTGCAGCTCCTGGTACAAGATCTATTTGAAATTCAACAGATCGATGTGGGGGTAATCCCGGTAATTCTTTTGGAAATACATCGGGAAATTCTTTTGCAATGGGAACATCATTAATGCTCTTTTCTTCAGTTTGTACTTTCTCGACGTGTGCTAGAACAGCATAGCAACCTTTTCTTATTAGTTTTTGTGCCTTCAAATTACTAATAAGATGTAGCTTCGTGTTGCCCTTTTCTCCGTACACCATTAAGGGTTTTCCTTTTTCTCGTATAATGCGAATTGCATTTTTGTAACAGACGATCTCTGCTTTCACTTCTTTCAACCAGTCCATACCGATTATCACATCAAAACTCCCTAACTCTACTGGTATCAAATCAATCTTAAATGTTTCGCTAACCAGTTTAATTTCTCGATTCCGACATATATTATCTGCTGAAATTAATTTACCATTTGCTAATTCGAGTAAAAATTTACTATCCAAAGGCGTCAATGGACAACTTAATTTAGCACAAAAATCTCTACTCATATAGCTTCTATCCGCACCCGAATCAAATAAAACGTAAGCAGATTTATTGTCAATAAAAAACGTACCCGTAACAAGCTCCGGGTCTTCCTGTGCCTCTGCCGCATTAATATTGAAAACTCTTCCGCGGCCTTGTCCATTCGTGTTCTCCTGGTTCGGGCAATTTCTAATAATGTGGCCCGGTTTTCCACATTTATAACAAACTACATTGGCATAACTTGCTCCGACACTACTTGCTCCGCCATTACTCGTTCCGATACCATTTGTTCCTTTCGTTCTATTAACCCCTGGTCCGTAGACCTCACACTTCGCCGCGCTATGACCATTTCTTTTACACTTGTTTCAAAATTTGGTGCAGAACCCCGAGTGATACTTTTCACACCTTTGGCATAGCTGCTTCTGATTGTTGTTGTTGTTGCGGTTATTATTGTTGTTGGGATGATTGTTGTAGTTGCTGTTGTTGTTGTTGTTGTTGTTGTTGTTGTTGTTGTTGTTGTTGTTGTTGTTGTTGTTGTTGTTGGGCCGTTTGTTGTAGTTGCGATTGATGTTGCGATTGTTGGGATAATTTTTGCGATTATTGTTGTAATTGCTGTTGTTGTTGTATTGGTGATTCTTGTCACCGTTTTCCTCCCACTTTCTTTTGACTTGCTTCACATTGGCCTCTTCAGCAGTCTGTTCTTTAATTCTTTCTTCAATCTGGTTCACTAGTTTGTGAGCCATTCTACATGCCTGTTGTATAGAGGCGGGCTCGTGTGAACTTATATCTTCTTGGATTCTTTCCGGTAATCCTTTCACAAACGCGTCGATCTTCTCTTCCTCATCTTCGAATGCTCCCGGACACAATAGGCACAATTCCGTGAATCGTCTTTCGAACGTGGTAATATCAAATCCTTGGGTTCGTAACCCTCTAAGTTCTGTCTTGAGCTTATTGACCTCGGTTCTGGGACGGTACTTCTCGTTCATCAAGTGCTTGAATGCTGACCACGGTAGTGCGTACGCATCGTCTTGTCCCACTTGCTCTAGATAGGTATTCCACCATGTTAACGCAGAACCTGTGAAGGTATGCGTAGCGTACTTCACTTTGTCCTCTTCAGTACACTTACTTATGGCAAACACCGATTCGACCTTCTCGGTCCACCGTTTCAATCCGATCGGTCCTTCGGTTCCATCAAATTCCAAAGGTTTGCAGGCAGTGAATTCTTTGTAGGTGCATCCTACACGATTTCCTGTACTGCTAGATCCAAGGTTATTGTTGGTATGTAGCGCAGCCTGTACTGCGGCTATGTTTGAAGCTAGAAAAGTACGGAATTCCTCTTCATTCATATTCACGGTGTGTCGAGTAGTCGGTGCCATTTCCTTCAAAATATTCAAATGGAACAAGTTAATCATACAGAATATTAAGAGTAGTTAATAGTATTTCGTAGCATAATATGAACTCATTTATAAAAGCTTTTTCTTCATATTAGCGTTTTATAAGTTTAAATTCGGGTAGTACCTACCCGTTAAGTTCATACTTAGTAGCTAATATACAATTCAACTACTACAATTCTATATGAAAAACTGATTATAATAATATTTCGCGTTCAAACTTTTATACAATATTTTACAAACTTACAATACCGCTTATTTTACATAAAGCATGAAATATAGCACGCAATAACTTTGATACAAGATAGTTGTGAAGATAATTTTAGCTAGTACACAAGTCGTTCAGCAAAGGCAATAAAGACACGTAATTCATACGTCCAGAAACAAGTCATGCATTCTGGTTTTATTAGGATTACTTCCCATCCTTGGTCTTGTGGAACATAACCATTATGGCCATTGATAAGACAGCGTGTTGTAACGTCGTCAAAAGGACGAGGGTTACGTAATGTCCAACAGTCCCGTAACAATCTAAAAACCTCATTTCTTACCCCAATTACCGACTCCGTCACTTGTAGAAACGTTTTGTTTAATAGTTGTAGCCCGATGTTCTTGTTCTCACTTTGGTGAGAAGCGAACATTACTAATCCGTAAGCATAACATGCTTCTTTATGTTGCATGTTAGCCGCTTTTTCTAAATCACGAAGTCCAATATTCGGATATATTGAGTCAAAATAATTTCTTAACCCGTTGCGTAAAATAGCATTTGGGTTCCCCGCAATATATGCGTCAAAGTAAACACATCGTAACTTATGGGTTTCCCAATGTGATATCCCCCATCTTTCAAACGAAAGTCTCTTATAAACCAAGACATTCTTGGAACGTTCTTCGAATGTCTTACAAACTGATCTCGCCTTAAATAGTTGTGCCGAGGAATTCTGACCGACTCTAGACAAGATTTCATCAATCATGTCTCCGGGTAGGTCTCTTAAAATATTGGGTTGTCTATCCATTTTGTGTTTTTATACTGTAAAATAGACAAGAGTTAGATTCATAAAAAAATACTTATTAATACAAGCAATTTTTACATATATCATAAAGCATAAGCACACTATATTACATATATTACACCACACGAATACAACTATCTTATTCCGACTCGCTCGTTTCTTCTTCTTCAGTTTTGGTTCATTTTGCCAAGTTTCTAGGGATATATGATGTTCCCCTAATACTAACTGTCGTTGTCCACATTGGTTTAGAAAAACCTGGTGGTTTAGAGGTTCCCGGGTCATTGTTACAACTTAAGGACTTCGGGGGTTGACGATACATATAAAGTTCATCGGGGTTGGAATTAGATTTCTCTATTTTTATGCCCTTTCCCTTATTATTTTCTTTTGCCTTTTTAAATTCAGTTGGGGTAATTTCTATAACATCATCGGAATTCTCGTCGGAATCCGATTCATCGGAGAATTGGTAATCCTCCCAATATTTTGCTTCCTTGGCGGAAACACCATTGACCATAATTAACCTTGGTCGGTTGGTTGAGGATTTTCTTTTACTTAACCGTTTTATTATTTCTCCCACCGGTTCTATTTCTTCATCCGGTTCCGATTCTTCTTCCGGTTCTGATTCTTCTTCCGGTTCCGACTCTTCTTCCGGTTCCTCTTCGGGAACTTGTGAATCAGTCCACGAATCATTCCAATTTACATTTGACTCTTCATTATTATTAGGTGAGTCAATGGGACTTGTTCTAGAGGTAGACATCTATCACATAATGTCAAACACGTTAAGAGATTAATATATCACATAATATTCATATGTTAAAAATATATAGTTTCCAACAAAAATGTTAAGCAATCATTTTTTAAAGAAAACACGGTCGAAGTCCAGACTCACTAATGCATCAAAGGAAACTCGATAAGACACACTAATGCAAATTTTTTGGTTCTCTAAGACCAATGCTCGGATACCAACTGAAATGTCCCGTTCTTATTGATTAAAAACGTTCCATATTAATTGATTTCGTTGCGAGGTTTTGACCTCTATATGAGACATTTTTCAAAGACTGCATTCATTTTTAAAACAAACCATAACCTTTATTTCATAAATAAAGGTTTAAAAAGCTTTACGTAGATTATCAAATAATGATAATCTAAAATATCCTGTTTACGCACGACCATTACATAATGGTTTACAATACAAATATGTTACATCGAAATCAGTTTCTTGAATGCAGTTTTTACACAATATCATACAAACATGGACTCCAAATCTTGTCCTTATTTTAGTATGCAACAACGGAAGCTCTTAATATTCACCTGAGAATAAACATGCTTTAAACGTCAACAAAAATGTTGGTGAGTTATAGGTTTAACCTATATATATCAAATCGTAACAATAGATCACAAGATTTCATATTTCAATACACATCCCATACATAGAGATAAAAATCATTCATATGGTGAACACCTGGTAACCGACATTAACAAGATGCATATATAAGAATATCCCCATCATTCCGGGACACCCTTCGGATATGATATAAATTTCGAAGTACTAAAGCATCCGGTACTTTGGATGGGGCTTGTTGGGCCCGATAGATCTATCTTTAGGATTCGCGTCAATTAGGGTGTCTGTTCCCTAATTCTTAGATTACCAGACTTAATATAAAGGGGCATATTCGATTTCGATAATTCAACCATAGAATGTAGTTTCACGTACTTGTGTCTATTTTGTAAATCATTTATAAAACCTGCATGTATTCTCATCCCAAAAATATTAGATTTTAAAAGTGGGACTATAACTCACTTTCACAGATTTTTACTTCGTCGGGAAGTAAGACTTGGCCACTGGTTGATTCACGAACCTATAACAATATATACATATATATCAAAGTATGTTCAAAATATATTTACAACACTTTTAATATATTTTGATGTTTTAAGTTTATTAAGTCAGCTGTCCTCGTTAGTAACCTACAACTAGTTGTCCACAGTTAGATGTACAGAAATAAATCGATAAATATTATCTTGAATCAATCCACGACCCAGTGTATACGTATCTCAGTATTGATCACAACTCAAACTATATATATTTTGGAATCAACCTCAACCCTGTATAGCTAACTCCAACATTCACATATAGAGTGTCTATGGTTGTTCCGAAATATATATAGATGTGTCGACATGATAGGTCGAAACATTGTATACATGTCTATGGTATCTCAAGATTACATAATATACAATACAAGTTGATTAAGTTATGGTTGGAATAGATTTGTTACCAATTTTCACGTAGCTAAAATGAGAAAAATTATCCAATCTTGTTTTACCCATAACTTCTTCATTTTAAATCCGTTTTGAGTGAATCCAATTGCTATGGTTTCATATTGAACTCTATTTCATGAATCTAAACAGAAAAAGTATAGGTTTATAGTCGGAAAAATAAGTTACAAGTCGTTTTTGTAAAGGTAGTCATTTCAGTCGAAAGAACGACGTCTAGATGACCATTTTAGAAAACATACTTCCACTTTGAGTTTAACCATAATTTTTGGATATAGTTTCATGTTCATAATAAAAATCATCTTCTCAGAATAACAACTTTTAAATCAAAGTTTATCATAGTTTTTAATTAACTAACCCAAAACAGCCCGCGGTGTTACTACGACGGCGTAAATCCGGTTTTACGGTGTTTTTCGTGTTTCCAGGTTTTAAATCATTAAGTTAGCATATCATATAGATATAGAACATGTGTTTAGTTGATTTTAAAAGTCAAGTTAGACGGATTAACTTTTGTTTGCGAACAAGTTTAGAATTAACTAAACTATGTTCTAGTGATTACAAGTTTAAACCTTCGAATAAGATAGCTTTATATGTATGAATCGAATGATGTTATGAACATCATTACTACCTTAAGTTCCTTGGATAATCCTACTGGAAAAGAGAAAAATGGATCTAGCTTCAACGGATCCTTGGATGGCTCGAAGTTCTTGAAGCAGAATCATGACACGAAAACAAGTTCAAGTAAGATCATCACTTGAAATAAGATTGTTATAGTTATAGAAATTGAACCAAAGTTTGAATATGATTATTACCTTGTATTAGAATGATAACCTACTGTAAGAAACAAAGATTTCTTGAGGTTGGATGATCACCTTACAAGATTGGAAGTGAGCTAGCAAACTTGAAAGTATTCTTGATTTTATGTAACTAGAACTTGTAAAATATATGAAGAACACTTAGAAATTGAAGATAGAACTTGAGAGAGATTAATTAGATGAAGAAAATTGAAGAATGAAAGTGTTTGTAGGTGTTTTTGGTCGTTGGTGTATGGATTAGATATAAAGGATATGTAATTTTGTTTTCATGTAAATAAGTCATGAATGATTACTCATATTTTTGTAATTTTATGAGATATTTCATGCTAGTTGCCAAATGATGGTTCCCACATGTGTTAGGTGACTCACATGGGCTGATAAGAGCAGATCATTGGAGTGTATATACCAATAGTACATACATCTAAAAGCTGTGTATTGTACGAGTACGAATACAGGTGCATACGAGTAAAATTGTTGATGAAACTGAACGAGGATGTAATTGTAAGCATTTGTGTTAAGTAGAAGTATTTTGATAAGTGTCTTGAAGTCTTTCAAAAGTGTATGAATACATATTAAAACACTACATGTATATACATTTTAACTGAGTCGTTAAGTCATCGTTAGTCGTTACATGTAAATGTTGTTTTGAAACCTTTAGGTTAACGATCTTGTTGAATGTTGTTAACCCATTGTTTATTATAACAAATGAGATGTTAAATTATTATATTATCATGATATTATGATATATAATATATCTTAGTATGATGTATATACAGTTAAATGTCGTTACAACGATAATCGTTACATATATGTCTCGTTTCGAAATCATTAAGTTAGTAGTCTTATTTTTACATATGTATTTCATTGTTAATACACTTAATAATATATTTACTTATCATTTAACATAATTAACCAAGTGTATCAATATCTTAATATGATTCATATGTACCTAGTAAGACGTTGTTATAACGATAATCATTATATATATCGTTTTCGAGTTTCTTAAATTAATAGTCTCATTTTTATGTATATAACTCATTGTTAAAATACCTAATGAGATACATACTTATAATAAAAACATGTTAACTATATATATAACCATATATATGTCATTGTATAGTTTTTACAAGTTTTAACGTTCGTGAATCACCGGTCAACTTGGGTGGACAATTGTCTATATGAAACATATTTCAATTAATCAAGTCTTAACAAGTTTGATTGCTTAACATGTTGGAAACATTTAATCATGTAAATGTCAATCTCAATTAATATATATAAACATGGAAAAGTTCGGGTCACTACACTTTAAACGTCAACAAAAATGTTGGGGAGTTATAGGTTTAACCTATATATATCAAATCGTAACAATAGACCACAAGATTTCATATTTCAATACACATCCCATACATAGAGATAAAAAATCATTCATATGGTGAACACCTGGTAACCGACATTAACAAGATGCATAATATAAGAATATCCCCATCATTCCGGGACACCCTTCGGATATGATATAAATTTCGAAGTACTAAAGCATCCGGTACTTTGGATGGGGTTTGTTAGGCTCAATAGATCTATCTTTAGGATTCGCGTCAATTAGGGTGTCTGTTCTCAAATTCTTAGATTACCAGACTTAATAAAAAGGGGCATATTCGATTTCGATAATTCAATCATAGAATGTAGTTTCACGTACTTGTGTCTATTTTGTAAATCAATTATAAAACCTGCATGTATTCTCATCCCAAAAATATTAGATTTTAAAAGTGGGACTATAACTCACTTTCACAGATTTTTACTTCGTCGAGAAGTAAGACTTGGCCACTGGTTGATTCACGAACCTATAACAATATATACATATATATCAAAGTATGTTCAAAATATATTTACAACACTTTTAATACATTTTGATGTTTTAAGTTTATTAAGTCAGCTGTCCTCGTTAGTAACCTACAACTAGTTGTCCACAGTTAGATGTACAGAAATAAATCGATATGTATTATCTTGAATCAATCCACGACCCAGTGTATACATATCTCAGTATTGATCACAACTCAAACTATATATATATATTGGAATCAACCTCAACCCTGTATAGCTAACTCCAACATCCACATATAGAGTGTCTATGGTTGTTCCGAAATATATATAGATGTGTCGACATGATAGGTCGAAACATTATATACGAGTCTATGGTATCTCAAGATTACATAATATACAATACAAGTTGATTAAGTTATGGTTGGAATAGATTTGTTACCAATTTTCACGTAGCTAAAATGAGAAAAATTATCCAATCTTGTTTTACCCATAACTTCTTCATTTTAAATCCGTTTTGAGTGAATCAAATTGCTATGGTTTCATATTGAACTCTAATTTAAGAATCTAAACAGAAAAGTATAGGTTTATAGTCGGAAAATTAAGTTACATGTCAATTACTAAAGAGGTACTCATTTCCGTCGAAAAAACGACATCTTGATGACCATTTTGGAAAACATACTTTCATTTTGAATTTAACCATGATTTTTGGATATAGTTTCATGTTCATAAGAAAAAATCATTTTCCCAGAAGAATAACTTTTAAATCAAAGTTTATCATAGTTTTTAATTAACTAACCCAAAACAGCCCGCAGTGTCACTACGACGGTGTATGTCCGGTTTTACGGTGTTCTTCGTGTTTCCAGATTTTAAATCATTAAGTTAGCATATCATATAGATATAGAACATGTGTTTAGTTGATTTTAAAAGTCATGTTAGAAGGATTAACTTTTGTTTGTGAACAAGTTTAGAATTAACTAAACTATATTCTAGTGATTACAAGTTTATAACGTTGAATAAGACAGCTTTTTATGTAAGAATCGAATGATGTTATGAACATCATTACTCCCTCAAGTTCCTTGGATAAACCTACTGGAAATGATAAAAATGGATCTAGCTTCAAAGGATCCTTGGATGGCTTGAAAGTTCTTGAAGCAGAATCATGACACGAAAACAATTTCAAGTAAGATTTCCACTCGAAATAAGATTGTTATAGTTATAGAAATTGAATCAAAGTTTGAATATGATTATTACCTTGTATTAGAAAGATAACCTACTGTAAGTAACAAAGGTTTCTTGATCTTGGATGATTACTTGGAATGGATTTAGAAAACTTGGAAGTAAACTTGCAATCTTGGAAGTATTCTTGATGTTATGAAACTAGAACTTTTAGAATTTATGAAGAACACTTAGAACTTGAAGATAGAACTTGAGAGAGATCAATTAGATGAAGAAAATTGAAGAATGAAAGTGTTTGTAGGTGTTTTTGGTCGTTGGTGTATGGATTAGATATAAAGGATATGTAATTTTGTTTTCATGTAAATAAGTCATGAATGATTACTCATATTTTTGTAATTTTATGAGATATTTCATGCTAGTTGCCAAATTATGGTTCCCACATGTGTTAGGTGACTCACATGGGCTGCTAAGAGCTGATCATTGGAGTGTATATACCAATAGTACATACATCTAAAAGTTGTGTATTGTACGAGTACGAATACGAGTGCATACGAGTAGAATTGTTGATGAAACTGAACGAGGATGTAATTGTAAGCATTTTTGTTAAGTAGAAGTATTTTGATAAGTGTCTTGAAGTCTTTCAAAAGTGTATGAATATATATTAAAACACTACATGTATATATATTTTAACTGAGTCGTTAAGTCATCGTTAGTCGTTACATGTAAGTGTTGTTTTGAAACCTTTAGGTTAACGATCTTGTTAAATGTTGTTAATCCAATGTTTATAATATCAAATGAGATTTTAAATTATTATACTATCATGATATTATGATGTATGAATATCTCTTAATATGATATATATACATTAAATGTCGTTACAATGATAATCGTTACATATATGTCTCGTTTCAAAATCATTAAGTTAGTAGTCTTGTTTTTACACATGTAGTTCATTGTTAATATACTTAATGATATGTTTACTTATCATAATATCATGTTAACTATATATATAACCATATATATGTCATCATATATTTTTTACAAGTTTTAACGTTCGTGAATCACCGGTCATCTTGGGTGGTCAATTGTCTATATGAAACCTATTTCAATTAATCAAGTCTTAACAAGTTTGATTGCTTAACATGTTGGAAACACTTAATCATGTAAATAACAATTTCATTTAATATATATATAAACATGGAAAAGTTCGGGTCACTACAGTACCTACCCGTTAAATAAATTTCGTCCCGAAATTTTAAGCAGTTGGAGGTGTTGATGTATCTTCTGGAAATAAATGCGGGTATTTCTTCTTCATCTGATCTTCTCATTCCCAGGTGAACTCGGGTCCTCTACGAGTATTCCATCAAACCTTAATAATTGGTATCTTGTTTTGCTTAAGTCTTTTAACCTCACGATGCATTATTTTGAAAGGACCCGTCCTAATCCATCCGGACGAAGTCCATATCGATTATAAATGATTCCCAACAGTTGATTACATCGCGAGGTACTTGACCTCTATATGATACATTTTACAATCATTGCATTCATTTTGAAAAGACAATCTTTCATTACATCTGAAGTTGACAGACATGCATACCATTTCATAATATATCCAACTATAATTGGCTTAATAATAATCTTGATGAATACAACGACTCGAATGCAACGTCTTTTGAAATATGTCATGAATGACTCCAAGTAATATCTCTAAAATGAGCAAATGCACAGCAGAAGATTTCTTTCATACCTGAGAATAAACATGCTTTCAAGTGTCAACCAAAAGGTTGGTGTGTTCATTAGTTTAGCATAAATAATCATTTCATAATTTTAATAGACCACAAGATTTCATATTTCCAATTCTCATAAACATACGTCCCATATATAGAGACAAAAATATCATTCATATGGATTGAACACCTGGTAACCGACATTAACAATATGCATATAAGAATATCCCCATCATTCCGGGATCCTCCTTTGGACATGATATAAATTTCGAAGTACTAAAGCATCCGGTACTTTGGATGGGGCTTGTTGGGCCCGATAGATCTATCTTTAGGATTCGCGTCAATTAGGGTGTCTGTTTCCTAATTCTTAGATTACCAGACTTAATAAAAGGGGCATATTCAGTTTAATAATTCAACCATAGAATGTAGTTTCGGTTACTTGTGTCTATTTCGTAAAACATTTATAAAAACGCATGTATTCTCAGTCCCAAAAATATATATTGCAAAAGCATTTAAAAAGGGAATAATGAAACTCACAGTACTGTATTTTGTAGTAAAAATACATATGACGACATTGAACAATGCAGGGTTGGTCTCGGATTCACGAACCTATATCATTTGTATATTCATTAATACATATATAATCATAATCGAATATATGTATTATTATTAGTGATTTTAATTGTTATTTTTACCTATGTTTTTCATTAATAATCTAATGAATTAAGATTTATATCTTTATAATATATTTATAATAATATTTTTCATATATAAATATATATATATATATATATATATATATATATATATATATATATATATATACTTCTTTATAAAATATTTATATTCGTAACACTTTTCATATAAATATTTGTATATATAAGTTGTATGTATAATAATAGAGTTAATAATAATAAAAGTGTCATATTTTATAACGATAATGATAATAATAATACATATAGTAATAATGATAATACTTAATAATAATCTTAACCATAATAACAATAGAATTAATAATAATATTATTATTAATAATAATAAAGATAATAATAACAATAACAATACTTAATAATAATTTTATTAATGTCAAATAATACCTTAGGAGTAATAAAAAGGATTAAGTTGCCAAAGACGGGAATCGAACCCAGCAGGGATTGAACCCTTGACCTCATGCTAACCCAACACTCCCTTAACCATTACACTATCTATTTCATTTCTGAATTAATACTATTCGAATATGTATATAATTCATCCCTTTCAGTTCCTCTTCTTCTTCCCCTTTTTCTTTAAAATTCAATCGACTAAGGTAATAATCAATTCACTGTTTTCGATTCTCCCCAAACATTTAAAACTAATAAAGCTTAAGTGCTTGTCTTAATGGATAAACGAAAAAAATTTAAAAAAAAATGTAACACCGCTGTTGCTGTTACGGTTTTGAAAAAAGAAAAAAAAAATTGATGTTGAATTAGAGAATGTTATGGCCAAATGTTATAACACGAATTAGGTTGCAAAACACTCCTAAAAACTTTTAAAATCATCAATTGAACCATAATTGCAACAGGTATCACGAATTTGATCCAAGAACACTCGTTTGACTTTTTGATACAAAATCTTTGACTTCAAAATTCTCAATCAATCAAAGGAATTGGACGGTGAAACTTTGCAGGTAGATTAGATATAAGATTCCTAACATGACTGCATTATTACCTTTTGCAAATTGGTTCAAACTCGAGATTTGGCGAAAAAGTGTAAAAACAGAGAATGGCGACTTATATTTCTTGATTCTGTTTAATTTCATCACTAGTAAAGGTTTAAAGGGTTATGATTGATAATGAGGGTGAGTAGTCGACTGGTCTCCCCTTAACACTGCCTTTTCTAAGTTTATTGAGATTAAGTTGTCGACATATAGTACACAGATAAGAAAAGAAAAGAAAAAAATAAGGAAAAAAAATTAAAAAGCAGAAAGTGACATCAAACTGAATTTGGAAGGTACTGTGATCTTAACTTTGTGATTTGTACCCATGAATCAATTTGTTACAGTAAAGAAAAATGATGGGGAATAGATTAGTGATCCTGAGTCCATTTACACGATTTTTGTGAATTTTATTAATAATTAAAATCTAAATAAAATAATACTGTTTTCTTAATATATATATATATATATATATATATATATATATATATATATATATATATATATATATATATATATATATATCTGTATAACATTTTATTATATATATAAATTGCTGTGTTAATGTATAATCATCTTTTATATATATATTTTTATGTATATCTAATCTTATATATCTATTTATATAAATGTATTTATATATTTATATATAATTCATAAGTTTCTGTTAATTAATAAATATATTAATAGTATTAATAAAACTAATAATAAGAGTGATAATGAAAGTACATAGGATAATGATATTAAAAATTAAAAAAAATGATTTTTAGTCATAGCAATAATATATTATGATAATAAGTTATATCTTAATAATAATAATAATAAATTTTAATAGTAATGATTCTTAATAATATTGGTAATAATAATATCTAATATGAATAAGGATATAACAATTACACGTTTCAAATTTTATATCAATATATTATATATTAAAATTATAATATTAATAATACTGGTTTTTATTATTACTATTGATATTTATTTTAATGATAATAATAAAAGTAGTAGTGGCAACATAATAACTATCTTTTAACTTGTAATTACACTTAACATGTTAAGATTATATATTACCTTATATATTATACGATAGCATGTGTTGTATATTTAATATAATTACTTTATATAATAAATGTATGCATATAAAAAAAATGTAATTGTATATATATATATATATATATATATATATATATATATATATATTTATATATATATATATATATTTATATATGTATATATATTTTTCCAATATCCATATAATAATAACTATTACAGAAATCATATATATCTATTCATAGATTTATTTTAAAAATTAATTTTCTTATATTGTATATACTATTTTACATATTTACTTCTAATATATCAATCATCTTTTATTATTTTCAATACATACATTTATGCATATATTTATTTACAAATAATTGTTCGTGAATCGTTGAGCACAGTCAAAGGGTAATTGAATATATAAACATAGTTTCAAAATTTACGAGACTCATCATTACAGACTTTGCTTATCGTATCGAAACCATATAAAGATTAAGTTTAAATTTGGTTAGAAATTCCCGGGTCATCACAGTACCTACCCGTTAAAGAAATTTCGTCCCGAAATTTGAATGTGGTTGTCATGGCTAACAATAAAAATGTTTTCATGACGAATATGAGTTGGTAAAATATAGTTTTATCACTATTGGGTAATATGGATAAAACAATTCGCTTATTCGAAGTGCACGAATGAAGCTATCGGAAAAGAGTGAAATGAGAGAATGAAGATTCGACTTAACCGGTGACGTCGTCACGATTGAATTTAGAAAATAAGTTGCGTCTTAACTTTTGACGTCATTTTGGTTGAATTCCAGAATTCAAGGGATTTATAGAAAATCTTCGAAATCGAAAAGATTTGATTCTTCGGCGAATAAAGAAATTAAGATCTCTATAATTAATGCGGAAATCTGCCTTGATTTCTTTGTCTGGTATTTTCACTATAAATTAACTTCTTCCGTTCCATTACTTTCACCATTCCTATGCTTTCTTCCTCTATTCCTACTTCTAAAATGTTGTGGAAATGCTCCATCCAGTTCTGATTCTTGATATTTTCCTATCTATGTATCTGTCATCCTTCTTTTCAATCTTCCACCAGAAAATCTGTTTACTTCTTCTATTGCCTTGGGGGGATACTATTCTTAATTATACCGTGTCTTTATATTGCTATTCGTATTAATATCCATGGTTTGTAACTTCTGTGTTGTTATTGGGTTTTATATCTTCCCTTATATTTCAATGTCCCTGCTTCTGTATCCTATAATTATTGTCATCCACAATTAATGCGATCTCTTATTTGCTGCGATTTATACCCCCTTTCTATTTCGGTGCTTCATGTTTTTGTTTACTTTTCGCAAGTAACGGTCCAGAATTCATAGGTATGGAGTTTCTAATTATCATAATATACAAGGTAGAAAAGAAAGATAGTAGCACGATTTGTTTTGTCAAATTACCTGAATCACTGAGAATAGAACTATCAAGAATATATTTTCTTGATATGTTCAGAAGTTAAGCAGAATGAAAGAGTTATGTAACATGGCACATGATGACGTTATAATCTGTGAATCATCATGTTCCATTTAGAAACTCAGCATGACTTACTATAATATAATCACGTTGATCAAGTGTCATTATATTATACTAACTCATACATCAGTTCCCAACATTACTTCAATAACATTCATATTTTTAGCTCGAAAGTTTACAGAATATAGAAACTAACAGTTTCTATATGATGTAACACTGATATCAGGAAGAGATTAATGATTTCAGATAAGAATAGTTATGAAAATATCTTCAGAAATATGGAGGATATTTATAATGAAAGATACGATGATATCTTGGAATTTCTAATATCGATGGATGATGCAGAAGATTTATCCGTAAGGGTTTAGATTCGGAAATAAGGTATTCGCTAAAGATTTCATCAGAAACAGAATCATTTGGATTCTTTAAAGTCAAACTTATTCTTTGTGATTTGTCCACGGCTTCCTTCATAGTTTCGCATAATCCGCTTTTTGGTACTAAATTTTCTATTGAGTGCTTCCAATCCTCCATTCTTTATCATTAAACTTTCGACGATTAAGGTCATTTACGATTATCTACAGTTTCTGCTGCTTCATTCAGCTTTTTCAAAGTTCAATGTATTAATTCGTAGACTGGGTGCTTTTCAAAATTTCAGAATGGAAGATCATTATTCTAAAAGATAAATGTTATACATATAACTGTTGATGTAGATATGCTGTGAGTTTTCAAAGTACTGATTGCCAATTCCTCTACATTTACTGCTACCATATCTGAATCATTAATTATCGATCCGAGGTGATTTCAAGAGAATTGTGTTTTTAGATGATTAAACGCTGACGGTAATATGGTGGAATATAAAAGGTTCCCCGGTAACAATAAAAGAACATGCATGTAAGTCAAGGTGATAATAAGGTTGTTTCGAACGAAAAGTCGAAGTTGATTTGCTGAAGCTGTGACAAAATTTGCTACTTTGAAAAGGGATCGCAAAGTTATTTTTGTTAATAAATGCCAAAGGATCTGACGTGGCT
Source organism: Rutidosis leptorrhynchoides (assembly GCF_046630445.1). NCBI lineage: Eukaryota > Viridiplantae > Streptophyta > Magnoliopsida > Asterales > Asteraceae > Rutidosis > Rutidosis leptorrhynchoides. The sequence goes on along the minus strand of NC_092336.1, from coordinate 98,857,491 downwards.
ACGTGTTAAACTTTTACTCAGTTGCCGAGAGTTTCTCAGGTGCATAACTATATGCACAAATCTTTCCTTCCGTAGATGAAGTGCGGTTGATTCATCCTATCGATTGAGGTGTTTTCAAGAATTATGAAAGTTTGAATGCAGATTGGAATCGTCAAGATACAATTAAGGTTTAAGATGAGATCAAGTGGCAAACTTGAAGAATTATTTAGTTTCATATGTTATAATCAATATTTTAATTCATTTTAATTATCCAATGTTGGTAGTCCATAGTTGATAGTCCACAGTTAGCAATTCAATAATTCATATACATTTTAATATATAATATTCGAATTAATTAATACGTATCGTGACCCGTATTTGTCTCAGACTCGATCACAACTCAAACTATATATATTATTGTAGAATCAACCTCAACCCTGTATAGAGAACTCGATCATTACTGCATATAGAGTGTCTATGGTGATTCCAAATAATATATATAGATGCGTCGATATGATATGTCAAAACCTTGTATACGTGTCCCGATATTTAAAGTGCGTAAAATGAATAACAGAAAATAAATGACGATAAATAAAGTGTGTAAAGTAAATAACAGAAATTAAATGACGATAAATAAAATTGCGAGAATGTAAATTGCGATAATTATATTGCGATAAATAAAATGTAATCAGTTAGCTAGGAACAATTAGCTAGGAACAGTTAGCGTGGATTCTTAACAAATTTTCTCATAGTTAATTTGTTTGTTTCTAACAAATTTTATTTTTGTCAAATGTTTTCTTCATTATGCCACTTGTTGGATTCTGATAAATCAAAATCCAAATATGAAATTGGATGAATATGGTTATTCTGTGGTGAACCAGATTCGTATATATGTAGATATAAGTAGGATGGTACTTGACCGTTGAATCAGGTTCAAAGAATGTACCGTGTAACTTATTAATGTGAAGTCTAAATATTCCTCGGGTATTACCTAACCGTTAAAATATTTTCACCATTAACAGTTTATACAAGAGAATTTTTAATTACAATCTTTATGAAAACATATATACATATATATTTTCTTCAGATGTATTCATGGATTTAATGAGTTAATATGATATTAAACTCATTTGCTTTTCGGTTGGAACTAGAATAAATAATCTCTAAAACTTTAGAGATTACATATTCGCCATGTCAAACGAAGATAAATGAGGTAGAATGATACGTAGAACGAAGATCATACTCAAAGTACAGATGATGATATTGAAGCATGGATTGTTGATGGTACTGGTGCTGTTATTGATGGTACTGTTGGTGCCGGTGATGTTGCTGAAGCTAGTACATTTTGCACCATATTCTCCGAATGGATTACTCGAGTGCGAAGTTCGTTGACTTATTACTCCAGGATGATTGTCGGTCGGAACGAGCGGATGAATAAGGTTCAGAATTGTGGATAGAATATAATCTTGTCAAATTACCCTGGAAATGAGACTGAAAATGGTGTCTCGAACAGGTTCGCCGGTAAACGCTTCAGGTTCATTGTCAAGAGGTGAATTCGGTTGGTGGAAGGGATTGCCTTCTGCGCGTTTCTATTAATTAAGTCGACTACGAACCCATCAGATGAATTGATAATGGCTGATTGTTTGATTCATGCTGATGACGCTGTTTTCGGAGCTTAGGTGAACATCTATGTCGGAATAGCTGTCAGAATAACTATCGGAATAGCTATCGGAATATGAGGGACTCGAACTGGTTGCAGGATTCTTCTCGTACGATCAGATGAAGGATTTTCGATAAGAAATAGATTATGGGATGTAGATTAGTGCCCTGCAATACATAATTTACATATGCATATATAATACTAAAATCCCATAAGTTACGGAGGAATCTACGGAAGTTGTCAGGCAAAGTTACAGTAACAGATACGCTAAGATATGAAGTAGCAGATACGCTAAGATATGAATTTTGTCTATACACTATTCATGCAGTCAATGCAGTAAAACGTGTCTAGACTAAGAATGATAAGCAAGTGATTCTCTAAGAATAATAAGCAGATAATTTTTGACACAAAATGATAAGCAAAACTTTTGACATGCAGACACGGTCGAAGTCCAGACTCACCAATGCATCCTAACGACTTATCAGTTAGACACACTAATGCAGACCCGGTTCACTAAGACCACCGCTCTGATACCAACTGAAAGGACCCGTCCTATCCATCTGGACGAAGTCCATATTGATTATAAACGATTCCCAACAGTTGATTACATCGCGAGGTACTTGACCTCTATATGATACATTTTACAAACATTGCATTCGTTTTGAAAAGATAATCTTTTATTACATCTGAAGTTGACAGACATGCATACCATTTCATAATATATCCAACTATAATTGGCTTAATAATAATCTTGATGAACACAACGACTCGAATGCAACGTCTTTTGAAATATGTCATGAATGACTCCAAGTAATATCTCTAAAATGAGCAAATGCACAGTGGAAGATTTCTTTCATACCTGAGAATAAACATGATTTCAAGTGTCAACCAAAAGGTTGGTGAGTTCATTAGTTTAGCATAAATAATCATTTCATAATTTTAATAGACCACAATATTTCATATTTCCAATTCTCATAAACATACGTCCCATACATAGAGACAAAAATATCATTCGTATGGATTGAACACCTGGTAACCGACATTAACAATATGCATATAAGAATATCCCCATCATTCCGGGATCCTCCTTCGGACATGATATAAATTTCGAAGTACTAAAGTATCCGGTACTTTGGATGGGGCTTGTTGGGCCCGATAGATCTATCTTTAGGATTCGCGTCAATTAGGGTGTCTGTTCCCTAATTCTTAGATTACCAGACTTAATAAAAGGGGCATATTCGGTTTAATAATTCAACCATAGAATGTAGTTTCGGTTACTTGTGTCTATTTCGTAAAACAGTTATAAAAGCGCATGTATTCTCAGTCCCAAAAATATATATTGCAAAAGCATTTAAAAAGGGAATAATGAAACTCACAGTACTGTATTTTGTAGTAAAAATACATATGACGACATTGAATAATGCAGGGTTGGTCTCGGATTCACGAACCTATATCATTTGTATATTCATTAATACATATATAATCGTAATCGAATATATGTATTATTATTAGTGATTTTAATTGTTATTTTTACCTATGTTTTTCATTAATAATCTAATGAATTAAGATTTATATCTTTATAATATATTTATAATAATATTTTTCATATATAAATATATATATATATATATATATATATATATATATATATATATATATATATATATATATATATATATATATATATATATATATATATATATATATATATAATATTTATATTCGTAACACTTTTCATATAAATATTTGTATATATAAGTTGTATGTATAATAATAGAGTTAATAATAATAAAAGTGTCATATTTTATAACGATAATGATAATAATAATACATATAGTAATAATGATAATACTTAATAATAATCTTAACCATAATAATAATAGAATTAATAATAATATTATTAATAATAATAATAACAATAACAATACTTAATAATAATTTTATTAATGTCAAATAATACCTTAGGAGTAATAAAAAGGATTAAGTTGCCAAAGACGGGAATCGAACCCACAACCTCTCGTTCCACTATCAACACCCCTGACCATCAAGCTATCTAAGATTTCTTGTTTTAGTTAGCAATTTAAATTCATTTGACCTTATTACTAGCGATTATCATAATCAGACAACATCATCAGGCGAACTTTTATCATCATAACATACATCTATCTTCATCACCACACGGCCCAACATCATTCAACATAATTCGGCCCAGCAGAAATTAATTCTTGGCCCAACAGCAATTCTAGTTCCTTTTTCAAAAAAAAAAAAAAAATGGCACAGCAGGGATTGAACCCTTGACCTCATGCTAACCCAACACACCCTTAACCATTACACTATCTGTTTCATTTCTGAATTAATACTATCCAAATATGTATATAATTCATCCCTTTCAGTTCCTCTTCTTCTTCCCCTTTTTCTTTAAAATTCAATCGACTAAGGTAATAATCAATTCACTGTTTTCGATTCTCCCCAAACATTTAAAACTAATAAAGCTTAAGTGCTTGTCTTAATGGATAAACGAAAAAAATAAAAATAAAATGTAATACCGCTGTTGCTGTTACGGTTTTGAAAAAAGAAAAAAAAATTGATGTTGAATTAGAGAATGTTATGGCCAAATGTTATAGCACGAATTAGGTTGCAAAACACTCCTAAAAACTTTTAAAATCATCAATTGAACCATAATTGCAACAGGTATCACGAATTTGATCCAAGAACACTCGTTTGACTTTTTGATACAAAATCTTTGACTTCAAAATTCTCAATCAATCAAAGGAATTGGACTGTGAAACTTTGCAGGTAGATTAGATATAAGATTCCTAACATGACTGCATTATTACCTTTTACAAATTGGTTCGAACTCGAGATTTGGCGAAAAAGTGTAAAAACAGAGAATGGCGACTTATATTTCTTGATTCTGTTTAATTTCATCACTAGTAAAGGTTTAAAGGGTTATGATTGATAATGAGGGTGAGTAGTCAACTGGTCTCCCCTTAACACTGCCTTTTCTAAGTTTATTGAGATTAAGTGGTCGACATATAGTACACAGATAAGAAAAGAAAAGAAAAAAATAAGGAAAAAAAATAAAAAGCAGAAAGTGACATCAAACTGAATTTGGAAGGTACTGTGATCTTAACTTTGTGATTTGTACTCATGAATCAATTTGTTATAGTAAAGAAAAATGATGGGGAATAGATTAGTGATCCTGAGTCCATTTACACGATTTTTGTGAATTTTATTAATAATTAAAATCTAAATAAAATAATATTGTTTTCTTAATATATATATATATATATGTATGTATATATATATATATATATGTATGTATATATATATATATATATATATATATATATATATATATATATATATATATATATCTCTCTCTGTATAACATTTTATTATATATATAAATTACTGTGTTAATGTATAATCATCTTTTATATATATATTTTTATGTATATCTAATCTTATATATCTATTTATATAAATGTATTTATATATTTATATATAATTCATAAGTTTCTGTTAATTAATAAATATATTAATAGTATTAATAAAACTAATAATAAGAGTGATAATGAAAGTACATAGGATAATGATATTAAAAATAAAAAAAAATGATTTTTAGTCATAGCAATAATATATTATGATAATAAGTTATATCTTAATAATAATAATAATAAATTTTAATAGTAATGATTCTTAATGATATTGGTAATAATAATATCTAATATGAATAAGGATATAACAATTACACGTGTCAAATTTTATATCAATATATTATATATTAAAATTATAATATTAATAATACTGGTTTTTATTATTACTATTGATATTTATTTTAATGATAATAATAAAAGTAGTAGTGGCAACATAATAACTATCTTTTAACTTGTAATTACACTTAACATGTTAAGATTATATATTACCTTATATATTATACGATAGCATGTGTTGTATATTTATTATAATTACTTTATATAATAAATGTATGCATATAAAAAAATGTAATTGTATATATATATATATATATATATATATATATATATATATATATATATATATATATATATATATATATATATATATATATGTATATATATTTTTCCAATATCCATATAATAATAACTATTACAGAAATCATATATATCTATTCATAGATTTATTTTAAAAATTAATTTTCTTATCTTGTATATACTATTTTACATATTTACTTCTAATATATCAATCATCTTTTATTATTTTCAATACATACATTTATGCATATATTTATTTACAAATAATTGTTCGTGAATCGTCGAGCACAGTCAAAGGGTAATTGAATATATAAACATAGTTTAAAAATTTACGAGACTCATCATTACAGACTTTGCTTATCGTATCGAAACCATATAAAGATTAAGTTTAAATTTGGTTGGAAATTCCCGGGTCATCACATATTTCGACAGGTTCTTCGATGAATTGAAGTTTTTCGTTGATTTGGATTTCGTCTAATGGAATAGTGAGATCTTCTTTAGCAAAACATTTCTTCAAATTCGAGACGTGGAAAGTGTTATGTACAGCCGCGAGTTTTTGAGGTAACTCAAGTCGGTAAGCTACTGGTCCGACACGATCAATAATCTTGAATGGTCCAATATACCTTGGATTTAATTTCCCTCGTTTACCAAATCGAACAATGCCTTTCCAAGGTGCAACTTTAAGCATGACCATCTCTCCAATTTCAAATTCTATATCTTTTCTTTTAATGTCAGCGTAGCTCTTTTGTCGACTTTGGGCGATTTTCAACCGTTGTTGAATTTGGATGATCTTCTCGGTAGTTTCTTGTATTATCTCCGGACCCGTAATCTGTCTATCCCCCACTTCACTCCAACAAATCGGAGACCTGCACTTTCTACCATAAAGTGCTTCAAACGGCGCCATCTCAATGCTTGAATGGTAGCTGTTGTTGTAGGAAAATTCTGCTAACGGTAGATGTCGATCCCAACTGTTTCCAAAATCAATAACACATGCTCGTAGCATGTCTTCAAGCGTTTGTATCGTCCTTTCGCTCTGCCCATCAGTTTGTGGATGATAGGCAGTTCTCATGTCTAGACGAGTTCCTAATCCTTGCTGTAATGTCTGCCAGAATCTTGAAATAAATCTGCCATCCCTATCAAAGATAATAGAGATTGTTATTCCATGTCTGGAGACGACTTCCTTCAAATACAGTCGTGCTAACTTCTCCATCTTGTCATCTTCTCTTATTGGCAGGAAGTGTGCTAATTTGGTGAGACGATCAACTATTACCCAAATAGTATCAAAACCACTTGCAGTCCTTGGCAATTTAGTGATGAAATCCATGGTAATGTTTTCCCATTTCCATTCCGGGATTTCGGGTTGTTGAAGTAGACCTGATGGTTTCTGATGCTCCGCTTTGACCTTAGAACACATCAAACATTTCCCTACGTATTTAGCAACATCAGCTTTCATACCTGGCCACCAAAAATGTTTCTTGAGATCCTTGTACATCTTCCCCGTTCCAGGATGTATTGAGTATGTGGTTTTATGAGCTTCTCTAAGTACCATTTCTCTCATATCTCCAAATTTTGGTACCCAAATCCTTTTGATAATGCTAAAAACGAACATATATTTCATAGCATTATTCCTCAAGAAAGACAAGCTTTTAGTTGCAATTGTTCTATTTACAAGTGATATTCGTTTAAATAATAAAAGGTGAAGACAAAAGACAGATTCGACGAATTGAAGACGCAAACGACCAAAAAGCTCAAAAGTACAAAATACAATCAAAGAGGTTCCAATTATTGATAAGAAACGTCTCGAAATTACAAGAGTACAAGATTCAAAACGCAAAGTACAAGATATTAAATTGTACGCAAGGACGTTCGAAAATCCGGAACTGGGACATGAGTCAACTCTCAACGCTCGACGCAACGGACTAAAAATTACAAGTCAACTATGCACATAAATATAATATAATATATAAATAATTCTTAAAAATTATATATATATTATATTAATATTTAAAACCGTCGGCAAGAAAGACTCCAAAAGGGACTGAGCTGTATTTACAAACTTCGCGACTCGCGGAGTTTGAAGGCAAAATGTGCCGCGAGTCGCGGAGCCCCAATTTCTGAAACTTCCTATAAAAGCAACCGAATTCTGATCGCAAAAACCATCTTTTTTTTCCTTCTTCTCTCAATATATACGTAATATATATATATAATTTATATTTTAATTTTAATTTTAATTTTAAATCCTAATAATAAGGGTATGTTAGCGAATATTGTAAGGGTGTAAGTCGAAATTCTGTCCGTGTAACGCTACGCTATTTTTAATCATTGTAAGTTATGTTCAACCTTTTTACATTAATGTCTCGTAGCTAAGTTATTATTATGCTTATTTAATCCAAAGTAATCATGATGTTGGGCTAATTACTAAAATTGGGTAATTGGGCTTTGTACCATAATTGGGGTTTGGATAAAAGAACGACACTTGTGGAAATTAGACTATGGGCTATTAATGGGTTTTATATTAACTAAACAATACCTTGTTAATTTAATATACAAACTTATAATTCGACGTATTTATATATAACCACATACGCTTGACTGGGTACGGTGGGCGGGATATCTATAAATACCAATAATTATTCATTTTACCGGATACGGAACTGGATTAATAGTTAATAGACTTGTTGAAACAGGGGTGAATTACATTCAAGGGTAATTGGTGTAATTGTTAACAAAGTAGTAAAACCTTGGTTTACACACAGTCGATAACCTGGTGTATTCATTAAACAAAGTATTAAAACCTTGTTACAATTCGAATCCCCAATTAGTTGGAATATTTGACTTCGGGAATAAGAATAATTTGACGAAGGCTTTCGCTTTTTATATTTATGACTGATGGACTATTATGGACAAAATCCGTATGGACATATTAAATAATCCAGGACAAAGGACAATTAACCCATGGGCATAAAACTAAAATCAACACGTCAAACATCATGATTACGGAAGTTTAAATAAGCATAATTCTTTTATTTCATATTTAATTTCCTTTATTTTATATTTAATTGCACTTCTAATTATCGCATTTTTATTGTTATTGTATTTAATTGCACTTTTAATTATCGTACTTTTTAATTATCGCAAGTTTATTTTATCGCATTTTTATTAATCGCAATTTCATTATCGTTATTTATTTTACGCTTTAAATTAAGTCTTGTATTTATTTATTATTTTACATTTGGTTTTAACTGCGACTAAAGTTTTAAAATCGACAAACCGGTCATTAAACGGTAAAAACCCCCCTTTATAATAATAATATTACTTATATATATATTTGTATTTTTATAAAAGTAAACTAATATAGCGTTAAGCTTTGTTTAAAAAGATTCCATGTGGAACGAACCGGACTTACTAAAAACTACACTACTGTACGATTAGGTACACTAACTATAAGTGTTGTAGCAAGGTTTAAGTATATCCATTCTCTAAATAAATAAATATCTTGTGTAAAATTGTATCGTATTTAATAGTATTTTCTTGTAAAATTTAATAATATTTTATACCCCTTAGCTTTAACATCAAGTTATTTTTGGCGCCGCTGCCGGGGAACCTCTTAAAAGCCGGAAGCGCAACGCTAATTAAAAAAAAAGAAAAAAAAAGATTTTTAGTTTACTTTTATTAAAATTCGTTTTTATAAAAGTACGTTTTAAATATTCGAAAATATAAAAAGAAAAACAAAAATTTATATATTTTTAAGAGTTTGTTAAAAGTTTTATAAGTTTCTTTATTTTTATTTTAGTTTATAAAAATATAAGTTTTATTTAAATATCTTTTATTTATATAAAAACAGAAAATTAGAAAACATAAAAAAAAAAAAAAAACACGTAAAATTTAAGCTGTTCCAGGGTTGAATTTTGAAACGCCGCGACTCGCGGGATTTGCTGCTTTAAATACCGCGACTCGCGGAGGGGACCTGACACCGACAGAAACCCTAACTCAATTAATTACGGAGTAATTATTAATTATTATTATTATAACCCTACCTAATTATTATTATTATAATTACTTTTACTTTTTATTTAATTTATGTATTTAGTATTAATTAGTTTAATTAATTTGTAAAATTAGTAGTTTTAATAAATAAATAATATAAAAATAATATTTTTATAAAAATTGTACTTTTTACAACTTTTTGTATATTTTTATATTTTGTCCCTTTTTAATCGTTTTAGCGTAATATTTGTATTTTTCGCTCATATTTAGTTTTAAACTTAGTTTTTTTTACCATAGTTATTTTTACTTCTAGATTTTTAGGCTTTGCAGTAGAATTCCTTAAGTGCTTTTTCTTTAGACTAAGATTTAAGTGCTTTAGAACTTTGCGACGCCTTTTTAAGTTTTAGTTTCTTTTTAAGTTATTTCCATTTGGGATTTAGTTTTTCCTGTAAGCTTTAATATTTTTAGACGACTTTTACCTATGTATCAATTATCATTCCAATTAGTAATCTCAATTTGCGATTATAATTTTAAGTTAGTTGTAGTAATAAGGTTAGGTTAGTCAAGTGTTTTTAAGTTTTATAAGTTTCTTTTATTTTTCCGTCACCTTTTATTTTTCAACCATTTTTCTTTTTCGACCTTTTTCGACGAACTCTTTTTCTTTCTTATTTCTCGCTATTCTAGTTTTTAGGACATAGATTTTTATTCTACTTCTTATCTAAATTTCTTAAAATTACGAAAATTTATTTTAAGTGGTTAAATTGATAGACATCAAAATTTTCTGGTTCGTAGTAATAGTTGGATTTGTACGTGGACCGGGTTATTGGAGCTAAACAGTCCTCAATTATATTGAGACCAAATGAATCCTGCCCCTCTGCTGCATCTTTTGGCTATTCGAAACGTGGGCAAAATCAGAAAAGTCTATTGATTGGATAACTTATTATAATTTTTCTTTCCTTTTAAAAACTAATAGGATATTCAGTGAATGCACCGAGCAAGACGTTCACCACCTTTTGTACGTTCACCACCTGTAACTAGATCAAGACATTTAGCAAATATTACCGCCGTTGATTTTTCTTTAGAATCGTCATCCAGTCGACCAAGTACTTCAGTTCAAATTTCCGATAATCCATTTTTTAAACCCGACCTCACAATTGAGAATCCGGAGAATATTCAGGAACGATTCGTAGATCCTGAACCACTAAACTTTCCTCCGGAACCACTAATCATTCAAACAGAGATTGTTGAGGAACGAACCATTAAATCAGATTCCTCTAGTGATTTCGATTCAACAAATTCAATTATGGAGAATCTGGAACCTTTAAGTATGGAAGACCGAATGAGAGCTAAACGCACTGGCCAAGGTCACGCAATTACTCATCCAGTCATTAATGCGCCAGATTATGAAATCAAAGGACAAATTCTACACATGGTGACTAATCAATGCCAATTTAGTGGTGCGCCGAAGGAAGATCCAAATGAACATCTACGTACCTTTAATAGGATCTGCACACTATTTAAAATCCGAGAAGTGGAGGATGAACAGATATATCTCATGTTATTTCCCTGGACTTTAAAGGGAGAAGCCAAAGATTGGTTGGAATCGTTACCTGAAGGGGCGATCGATACATGGGACGTTTTAGTTGAAAAATTTCTTAAACAATTCTTTCCGGCATCTAAAGCCGTAAGACTTCAAGCAGAAATTGTTACGTTCACACAGAAACCAAATGAAACTCTATATGAGGCATGGACAAGATATGGAAAGTTGTTAAGAGGATGTCCGCAACATGGTTTAGACACCTGTCAAATAGTACAAATATTCTACCAAGGATGCGACATCACTACAAGGAAAGACATAGATATAGCAGCTGGTGGTTCTATTATGAAGAAAACCGAAACTGATGCTTACAAAATTATTGATAACACTGCTTCCCACTCACATGAGTGGCACCAAGAAAAAGATATCGTTAGATCATCTAAAGCAGCTAGAGCCGATTCTAGCCATGACTTAGATTCCATTTCCGCAAAGATAGATGCTGTGGAGAGACGAATGGAAAAGATGACTAAAGATATTCACTCAATACGAATTAGTTGTGAGCAATGTGGAGGACCACATTTGACAAAAGATTGTCTCAGTATTGAATTAACAATGGAACAAAGAGAGAATATTTCATACATAAACCAAAGGCCTGGAAATAATTATCAGAATAATTATCAACCGCCAAGACCGATTTACAATCAAAACCAGAATTATAACAGAAATATTCCATACAACAACCAACAAGGTCCTAGCAATCAACAAGTATCCAATAATAATTACAATCAGCAAAGACCTAATTTTCAAAACAAACCACCACAACAAACCGATGATAAAAAGCCGAATTTAGAAGATATGATGACGAAGCTAGTTGAAACTCAAACGCAGTTTTTCACATCTCAGAAACAAACTAATGAACAAAATGCACAAGCATTTAGAAATCAACAAGCTTCTATTCAAAATCTGGAACAAGAAGTAAGTAACCTAGCAAGGTTAATAGGTGAAAGAAAACCGGGAAGTCTACCTAGTGATACAAATGCTAACCTCCGGAAAGAAACAGCTAAAGCCATTACCACAAGAAGTGGTACAACGCTTAAACCACCTGAAATACATGTAACTTCTGATGAAGCTATTCCTACTCCACAAGAACCACAACCTGATCAAGATAAGGAAAAAGAACTGGTAGTTGAAAAGGTTAATGAAGATAACACAGCTAAGGATAAACCTTATGTTAAACCATACCAACCACCACTTCCTTACCCGAGTAAAATGAAGAAAGAGAAACTTGAAGCCGAGCAATCCAAATTCTTGGATATGTTTAAACAGATAAATGTAAATCTTCCTTTCATTGATGTGATTTCAGGAATGCCTAGATATGCTAAATTCTTGAAAGATCTAATCTCAAATAGAAAGAAAATGGAAGAACTCTCGGCTGTTACTATGAATGCTAATTGTTCAGCAGTGCTGTTGAATAAGATACCAGACAAATTATCTGATCCATGAAGTTTCACAATTTCATGTTTTCTGGGTAGTCTTAGTTCAATAGAAGCATTGGCAGACTTAGGTGCTAGTATAAATCTAATGCTGTATTCACTATACGCTAAACTAGACCTTGGAGAATTGAAACCAACCAGAATAAGCATACAACTAGCCGATAGATCAATAAAATATCCAAGAGGGATAATGGAGAACATGCTAGTTAAAGTTGGTACTCTAGTATTTCCAGTAGATTTTGTTGTTTTGGACATGGAAGAAGATTCTCAAGTTCCTCTCATATTAGGAAGACCATTCTTAAATACGGCTAAAGCAATGATAGACGTGTTCGGTAAGAAATTGACCCTAAGTATAGAGGATGAGAGTGTTACCTTTTCAGTTGATAGAGCAATGCAACAACCGCAATCTGCAGATGATACATGTTATTATATTCAAACTATAGATGCACATGCAGAATTATTAGAAGAATTTCCAGAATTACAAGGAACAGGAGAATGTTCTTTAGGAGAAGGTAATGAACTAATTGATGAAGCTGAAATGTTAGCTACACTTATAGCTAATGGATATGAACCAACAACAGAAGAAATTCAAATGCTAAAAGAAGAAGACAGATATCGATATAAATCATCGATAGAAGAACCTCCGAAATTAGAGTTAAAGCCACTTCCAAACCATTTGGAATACGCTTATTTACATGGTGAATCTGAATTACCTGTAATAATATCGTCTTCTCTTATTGAAAATGAGAAATCACAACTCATTTCTGTGTTGAAAGCTCATAAACCAGCCATTGCATGGAAGATTCATGATATTAAAGGAATAAGTCCTTCGTATTGCACACATAAAATCCTTATGGAAGAAGGTCATAAAACGTATGTGCAACGCCAACGAAGACTAAATCCTAATATGCAAGATGTAGTTAAGAAAGAGATTATTAAACTGCTAGATGCAGGTCTAATTTATCCAATCTCTGATAGTCCATGGGTAAGCCCAGTTCAATGCGTGCCTAAGAAGGGTGGCATGACTGTCATTACAAATGAGAAAAATGAGCTTATTCCTACTAGGACTGTAACAGGATGGTGTGTATGTATTGATTATAGAAAATTAAATGACGCCACCAGAAAAGATCACTTTCCCTTACCTTTCATAGATCAAATGTTGGAAAGATTAGCCGGAAATAGTTACTATTGTTTTCTAGATGGATTTTCCGAATATTTTCAAATTCCAATAGCACCCGAAGATCAAGAGAAAACCACATTCACGTGCCCTTATGGTACTTTTGCTTACAAACGCATGCCATTTGGACTTTGCAACGCCCCTGCAACCTTTCAAAGGTGTATGATGGCGATTTTTCACGACATGATAGAAGAATGCATGGAAGTTTTCATGGATGACTTTTCAGTCTTCGGTGATACATTTGAATCATGTCTAGTTAATCTGGAACGAATGCTTATTAGATGCGAACAATCAAATCTAGTACTTAATTGGGAGAAATGCCATTTCATGGTTAAAGAAGGCATCGTTCTTGGTCATAAGATTTCAAAAGAAGGAATTGAAGTGGATAGAGCTAAAGTAGATGTAATTGCTAAACTTCCACATCCCACCAATGTTAGAGGAGTTAGGAGTTTTCTAGGGCATGCCGGTTTTTTCCGACATTTCATAAAAGATTTTTCTAAAATTGCCACTCCTATGAATAAACTCCTAGAAAAGGATGCTCCATTCATCTTTTCAGATGAGTGTATCAAATCTTTTAATATTCTTAAAGAGAAACTCACTAATGCGCCGATCAAGATAACACCAAATTGGAATCTACCATTTGAACTAATGTGCGATGCAAGTGATTTTGCAATGGGAGCCGTTTTAGGACAAAGGATTGAAAAACGATTTCAACCTATATATTATGCTAGTAAGACGTTACAAGGAGCACAAACGAACTATACAACTACTGAAAAAGAACTCCTTGCTATTGTCTTTGCTTTTGACAAATTTCGATCATATCTCGTTCTAGCAAAAACGGTGGTCTATATCGACCATTCTGCTCTTAGATACCTATTTTCAAAACAAGATGCTAAACCAAGATTAATCCGTTGGATATTACTCTTACAAGAGTTTGATATTGAAATCCGAGATAAAAGAGGAGCAGAAAATCTCGCCGCTGATCATCTTTCTCGTCTTGAAAATCCCGAATTAGAAGTTCTAAATGAATCGACCATACAAGACAACTTTCCTGACGAATATCTATTGAAGATAGATTATAAAGAAATTCCATGGTTTGTAGACTATGCAAACTACTTAGTTTGTGGATTCCTTGAAAAAGGATTATCGTACCAAAGACGAAAGAAATTCTTCAGTGATATAAAACACTATTTTTGGGAAGATCCACATCTGTTTAAAAGTTGTCCCGATGGAATAATACGCCGATGTGTATTTGGAGATGAAGCTAGTAAAATATTAAACCATTGTCACACAGGACCAACATGAGGGCATTATGGGCCTCAACTAATAGCAAGAAAAGTTTATGATGCTGGATTCTATTGGCCTACAATTTACAAAGACGCACACCTTCTTTTCAAATCCTGTGATGCTTGTCAAAGGGCCGGAAAAATAAGTCAACGTGATGAAATGCCACAAAATGTCATCCAAGTATGTGAAGTATTTGACATTTGGGGTATTGACTTTATGGGTCCATTTCCAAAATCTCATAATAATCTATATATACTCGTAGCCATTGATTATGTATCTAAATGGGCGGAAGCACAAGCTCTCCCAACTAACGATGCACGAGTTGTAGTCAACTTTTTAAAACGTCTTTTTGCAAGGTTTGGAACACCGAAAGATTTAATAAGTGATCGGGGTACTCATTTCTGTAATAATCAACTTGAGAAAGTTCTTAAAAGATATGGAGTAACTCATAAAATCTCCACCGCATATCATCCACAAACAAGTGGACAAGTTGAAAATATCAACCGAGCTTTAAAACGTATTCTAGAGAAAACTGTAGGATCAAATCCGAAGGAATGGTCCATTAAATTGAAGGATGCACTCTGGACTTTTAGAACAGCCTACAAAACTCCAATTGGAACCACACCTTTTAGACTTGTTTATGGAAAAGCATGTCATCTTCCAGTAGAAATTGAACACAAAGCATTTTGGGCTTTAAAGACATGTAATCTTGATTTACATGAAGCCGGACGTCTACGATTAAGTCAACTAAACGAATTAGAAGAATTAAGACATGAAGCATACGATAATTCGTTAATCTATAAAGAAAGAACGAAGAAATGGCATGATAAAAGAATCAGAAGTTCAAAAGAATTTAAAGAAGGAGACAGAGTTCTTCTTTTCAATTCACGATTCAAGCTATTTCCTGGAAAATTGAAATCAAGATGGTCTGGACCATTCATAGTCAAAAGAGTTTTTCCATACGGAACGATAGAATTAATAAATTCAAATGGGATTGAATTTAAAGTTAATGGTCACAGAGTTAAACATTACATACATGGTCCGATGAAAGTTGACAATGAAGTTAATCATAATTTCACCACCCAAGAAAACCTTTAAAATGAAAACATAAATATGTTATCAACAACATATGAAAAATCAAAATTGGAATATAGGGAGGATTCAAATTTGAGTGATGAAGAAGAATTCCTATACAAACCTCCCATTCCAAGAAACGAAGAAAAATGTGAACAAGAAATTCAAATAGAAATGAAAGAACTAAGGAAAGAACACCCAAAAAAAGTTTACAAACCAACTCAACTTACTAAAGCAGGAGACCCGGGTGAATTTATCATTTCTTGCTTACTTAATGATGGTGTTGTATATAATGGACTCGCAGATTTAGGAGCAAGTGCAAATATTATGCCTCTTTCCTTATACAAAAGATTAGGCATGGGTAAATTAAAACCAACCAAAATAGGTGTTCAATCATTTGACCAAACCATTAAATACCCGGTTGGAATAGCAAATAATTTACTTGTTAACGTGGGAAGTTTGACCTTTGTTGCAAACTTCATAGTGATTAATATGGAGGAAAACCTTAATGTTCCTCTAATTCTAGGTCGCCCATTTTTAGCAACCACCGAGGCATTCATTGATGTAAGAGAAGGTAGAATGACACTTAGGGATGATGATACATTGATCACCTTTGTGAACCGAAAGTTTAGATCTCCACAAATCAAAACTGTTAGACCAATAAAAACGCATAAGTGTGGGGAAGATGAAGAAACACTTAATGATGATCCAATCACAAAGAATGCCGTTGATGATACGAAATTAGATGAACCCATTTTTAACAGTTCAACGAAGAAACTTTATAAACGGATTCACGATGCTAAGATTAAAGGAAACTTTAAGTTATATAACCGATTAATATCCAATTTATCGTCAAAAGAAAAGGCAATGTTAGTTGAATTTGTGAAAGTTACGGAGGAAATCAACAAATGGATTGAAGTAAAAGTCAAAGATATACAAGTTGTTGATAATTCAATTGAAAATAATGTTAATCACAATTTCGATACCACAGCTGACTAAGTATGGGGAGAATCAAGGGGTTTATGTATTTCTGTTAGAGTTAGATTGTCTGTTTTCGTGTAGTTCTCGAAAATAGAACCCGAATGGTCTTTCCCTAGCAGACCCTAAAGAACTAGTCTTCTCCCCCCATTCTGAATTTTTATTTTTTTAGGAAATGAAGACTGCCTGTGAACTAAACCATGGTCTAATGCTACACGCTTTGATCACTAAACGTAATAATGACACACTACCGAGTGAAATAGTATCAGTAATCAGAGAAAGAATGGACGGAGTTAGAAAAGAATCCAGATGCGAAGATAATAAATTACAATTTGGTAAAGGAAAATCAAAATCCGCTGCGAAAAGAAGAGCACGACACCTAGAAAGATGTCACAAATGCGGAAAATGGTCACATAGAGGTAAATGTTCAAATAATCAAACTTATTCAAATACCGAATTTGTTACTTTATGCAGAGACGGACCGTTCATATGTTTAGAAGAAAAGATACTGAATGCTCGAGGTTACGCCTATGTAGCCATGGAAAACCAATTAAACCGACTATCTTATGAATGGGATAGATCATATAACTAAGAAATCTATTTCACAGGTATGTTTGTACAGTTTTTTTATTTTTTTTTTATTTTTAACCTTTTGATAATAAACGCTAATTTGTTCGCTATAAAGTATTAAATTGGTATTGAATAAAATTAGGTTTGGCGACCGAAATTATTGATATCATTCAAAAATTTATTACATCACTGCGAAATTTAACGTTTATTCTTAAGGTATAAATATCTTTAATCAATCAACCCAAAATATTTCAAAAATTCGTCATGAGTTAAATTAGGTTTTGGAACCGAAATTACTTTACTGAAAAGAGGGGCGCATATTTTTGATAATATTTGATTGATTAAAGTGGGATAAAAAGCCAAAAAGATTTTTAATTTTACCATGTTTTTAAAATTAATATTTAAATCTTAAATTAATATTGTAAACTTTGTAAAAACAATATATTTAAAATTGTAAATATTTGAAAAAATTAATATAAGTTTGGTGTGAATTTATAATATGAATTTTTAAATTAAGTTTGGTGTGAATTTTTAATTTTTAAAATATGAATTTTTAATTTTATGCATTTTAAATTTTAAGTTTGGTGTGATTTTTTAATATTAATTTTGAATTTTATATTTAAATTGTGTGAATTTAAAAACAAAAATTTACTTTATCTCATTAAGTTAAAAATATGATTTTTAAAATTCGTCGTAAGTTGAAGACTAGGTCTTTGAACCGAAATTGCTTTACCCAAGGGAGGGACGAGAACTTTTATTATCATTATTTTTAATTTTATTGAATTAAAGTATGCCAAAAACATTAAAAAACCAAAAATCTTAGCTTTTAAAACAATCGCTACAAAAAGAAAAATTTTAAAATTTTGTCGAGGAACGGACTAGGACATCGATCCGAAACGACCTCATCCTAAATAACAAGGGAAACAAAATTTTAAAATTAATTACTTAATTGTTTTAATTAGTATGAGATATATTTAAAAAAAAAAAAAAGCAAACTCCGCGACTCGCGGAGTTTGGAGGTTTAATCCCCGCGAGTCGCGGGAGGACAGAAATACAGAAAAAAAAATAAAACAGCCGAACTGATCAGTCCCAACACACCACACCAAAAATACTGATAAAACACTGCGAAAAACCCGAAAAAAATCGAAAAAAAACCCCCAAAATCACAATTTTTAACCGTTAATCATCAAATCTTTTGCTAAAATCATGTTGAGAAGGATGCTATCAAGGAATTACTCAAGAAAAACGGTAAATTTCTACACCTAAACACCATTTAATCCGAAAATTAGTGTTCTTGAGCAATTTTTTCCCCAATTTGATTTTGATGCTTTTTAGTGTAATTATGGTTAAATTGTTTATGTATTATGCTTGTATAACCTAGATTGATGCTGTTTAACATGATTAGAAGCCTTAAACTTCAAATTTTGAGTAATCTAGGGTTTGTGTTCTTGAGCAAATTTGGGGCTTTTTGATATAAACAGGTTATGGCCGATTTTTGTCATGAATTGTTGCTAAATTAAGTAGTGTAACATGTCTAGGTAGTTAAATGATCCAAACTTGGAGCCTAAACATGATTTTGAGAATTAAAGTGGACTTTTTTCAAGTCTAAAATTCATGAACTTGATTTTTGAGAGATAATGCCATTTGAAACTTGTTTAATTGCTAGTAATGATTATTTTGACATGTTATTTGAGTTGAATGCTTATGAACTTGGCGAACATTTTCGTATATGCTTATTTGAAAAAGTGTAGATTTGATAAAAATGAGAAAATGTGCTTAAGTTTGATACAAATTGATCATGTCATTGTAATTATTTTGATTGATGATTTTGCTGACACTAATGCATATTTGGATGCACAAAAATTGTGTTTGATGTGTTTTGCAGACTGAAAGGGGTGAATCTTCATCCCAAGCTCGCAATGCTCCTGCTGAGAATGCAGAACAACAGGAGGTGGATAACTACTACAAGCAAGATATACCGCATCCAGTCATGACATTTTCTGATATGCACTTGGAAGAGTTGCACCCAAACCTGAGATTTGACAGACTTTGGATAGATTATCCAAAATACCAAAGGGGTTTGCATACTCTTCATTCTAAGGTTGTTGAGGTACCTAGGGTCATAGAATGGGGACCCTTAGAAGCTGTAGAATTGGCCGGGCCAATTAGGGAATTACTTGTACAGAGGTATGGTAATTCTACTTTTAATGACTGGGTACGTTTATTCACCATGCGTAGACCTGTATATAAAGTATGGTGTGAAGAATTGTTGTGTAGTATAGAGTTGAATGATCGGGTAGCTAGTTTAACCGATCGATCTTTTATTAGATTTTTGTTAGGAGGTTCGATGCGTCACATGTCTTTACTAGACATGGCTCAGGCTTTACGTATATATACGCCTGAGGAGTTAGCATCTGCCGATTGTAGAGGATTGATACTAAATGGTAGAAAGATAGATGAAAATTTTGATACACACGGTGTATGGAGTCAAATGACAAGCCATCACCGATTCAAAGGGGGAAATTACTCTTATTTGGATATAGATAGAGCTGAATTAAGAGTGATTCATAGGTTTTTAGCTAATTCGATTACACAAAGAGGTAAGAACAAGGAAAAGGTAAATGAACAGGATTTGTTTTACCATATGTGTATTCGAGACCCACAAAGTGTTGTAAGTATACCTTATTGTGTGGGTTATTATTTATCAGCTATGGTTAGGGGGATGAGACCGCATAGCATAATAGGAGGTGGTATTTTTATTACTTTGATTGCTGAATATCTCGGTGTGGATATAAGTCGGGGGGGATTATTAGTGGAAGAACCAGAACTCCGCGATACTATAGGTTTAAATGTATACCATGGTGCGAAAGTTTTGAAGAGGTGAAATAACGCCGCAGTACAATACCATGGTAGACATCCACAGGTTGAGAGAAACCAACAGCAAGGTAATGTAGGAGGGGGAAATGAGATGCAAGAAATGCAAAGGTTTATAGCTTCACAGGAGTACGAAAATGCTAGACAGAGAGCATTTGAGGATTGGCAAGTTCATCATAACCAAATCATAGCTCATTGCCAACATATAGGTAGAAACTATATTCCTACACCAAAACCCATATTCCCTCCCTGGACTATAGAGATGCAACCACCGTATCCTACGTATAACCCTGCCGAAGCATTCTATAGCACCTATGGTTATGCTTGGAACCCCTATTGGTATCAATATCATCCCTAGTCTACTTAGTTTTATTTATTTTGTAATTTGTAATGTTGATACGTTTAATACTTATGTTAATATTGTAATAGTTTTTATAATTTTCTAACTTTTATTCTTAGATTTTAATAATTTTTGAATGTGGGGTAATATACCAAACTTCAAAAATATGTATATATGTTTGCAGTTTATCTTATGTACACAACAGGGTAAAACAACGCACTTTCAAAGACTGGCATTAAGTTCAGCAAAAGCAACTAATTTTGACGACAAGATGCAAAATATATGTGAAATAACAACAAGACGGAATGAACAAATGATGTGCACCATTTATCATTCAGCAAACAAACGCCAATATATTTGGAAACTTTGGTAAAAATTTAATCATTTTCACACAAATCACCCTCAATAATTTAAATTGTTACTGATTTCTTGCAAATGAGGGCATTGCAAGATCTTAAGTGTGGGAAGGGGTTAAATTCTTTCGGATTTAAAATTTTTACTTTATACACTTGGTTACCATTAAAAATACTAGTAAAGCAGTAGTTGTATTAGAATCTAGTGCTCTCTGATAATAAAGAACAGCCCTAGTCTTATATACTGACTACCCAATTCTAGTAAAATTTTTCAAAATTTTCAATTAAATGAACTCAAAATCATGTTTATACATATTTATGAACGATAAAACTAGGTTTTAACACCGAAATTATTGTTACCTCAAAAAGGACATAAATTGAGAAACAAACCAAAATGTTAAAATTCATTTAAAATGGAATAGAGGACGATAAAAAGGAAAATAAAAGCCAAGTGTGGGAAAATTTATCAAGTTATCTTAAACATATGTCACATATATCTGTAACAAATAACTGAAAATACTTTTACTTTGGACTAAACTAAACTGTTTTACCCGATGAAAGAAAAGAAGAGATGGATCTACACGATGAATCAATTCCATCATTAAAAGGAAGTAAAGTCTTCCGAAAAAGACACGCGCTTCTTGATTTAGGTCATGAAGTTGTCGTCCAGACCAGCTGTAGGTTGACGAAAAATCTAGAAAAGTCATCACTAAAATCAGCAGGAAATCCACGGACCTCAGCATTAAACAGGGTCGCCAAGTGGTCAGATTTATCCTAACCATGAGAAGGATTTATCTCGTACAATGGGGGGGCACCATGCATATTAGCTGGATAAGACTAATGAATCAGATCCCCAGAAAGGATAATCTCCTTAAAAGATCAAAAATCAGCTTTTAAGCCTGATATTACTCAATCCTTGAGATTGACCTTAAAGATTGAGAATTACAAACTCATGGAATTCAATGATATCTAAACTCGAGCTTGAACGAGAAAATATTTTGAACAAAAATAAAACCGATTTGTTTTCTGAAAACCCCATTTTCAATGCGTTCATTACCATTGAACGTAAAATCCTAGGAATTCACCTGGAATTCATTAGGTCACCTGAACTAAATCGGATGTCAACCGTAAGAACGGTGGTTGCATAACATGGTCAAAGACAGGACCTTGTGCCAGACCGAAAAATCATAAGGGTGAGCTTTACTATTGCTCCTACCAAGGATAGTAATTGCGTTCGACATGTTATAGACCATAATTAAAAGCATGTCAGGGGACATTGCCTTAACAGTTGCTTGTTCAACGCTTTCCTTTACAACCGGACGATAGTTTACCGAAAGCTAATATACGGGACAAGTAAACTGGACGTGTTGCTTTCCAAATACAAGGTTAGCAAGTGGGTGACACAAAACCGCAAGTTTTGAGCTAAAATTTTCAAATCTGAAACCCACCAAACCCACAAAAATATTTTGCAAACACCGGTAAAGGGTTATTCCGAAAAACTTATCTAGGGTAAAAACTAGATTTAATTTTCAAAAGATCAAATGTTTTCATAAAGATCCAATTTCCTTAATGGATCTAAATTTTTATAGTCATGTGGGACTGTAAACCATATCGTTACTACCATTGTTTATACCACCGTATAGAAATCACTGATGTACAAAGTGTGAAGAATAAAGAAGTGATTCTAGTATTTCAAGACGATATTGCTTGAGGACAAGCAACGCTCAAGTGTGGGAATATTTGATAATGCTAAAAACGAACATATATTTCATAGCATTATTCCTCAAGAAAGACAAGCTTTTAGTTGCAATTGTTCTATTTACAAGTGATATTCGTTTAAATAATAAAAGGTGAAGACAAAAGACAGATTCGACGAATTGAAGACGCCAACGACCAAAAAGCTCAAAAGTACAAAATACAATCAAAGAGGTTCCAATTATTGATAAGAAACGTCTCGAAATTACAAGAGTACAAGATTCAAAACGCAAAGTACAAGATATTAAATTCTACGCAAGGACGTTCGAAAATCCGGAACCGGGACATGAGTCAACTCTCAACGCTCGACGCAACGGACTAAAAATTACAAGTCAACTATGCACATAAATATAATATAATATATAAATAATTCTTAAAAATTATATATATATTATATTAATATTTAAAACCGTCGGAAAGAAAAGACTCCAAAAGGGACTGAGCTGTATTTACAAACTCCGCAACTCGCGGAGTTTGAAGGAAAAATGTGTCGCGAGTCGCGGAGCCCCAATTTCTGAAACTCCCTATAAAAGCAACCGAATTCTGATCGCAAAAACCATCTTTTTTTTCCTTCTT
This sequence comes from Rutidosis leptorrhynchoides, assembly GCF_046630445.1. NCBI lineage: Eukaryota > Viridiplantae > Streptophyta > Magnoliopsida > Asterales > Asteraceae > Rutidosis > Rutidosis leptorrhynchoides. The sequence continues at coordinate 98,833,835 of NC_092336.1, read as the reverse complement.
CTCTCAATATATACGTAATATATATATATATATATATAATTTATATTTTAATTTTAAATCCTAATAATAAGGGTATGTTAGCGAATATTGTAAGGGTGTAAGTCGAAATTCTGTCCGTGTAACGCTACGCTATTTTTAATCATTGTAAGTTATGTTCAACCTTTTTACATTAATGTCTCGTAGCTAAGTTATTATTATGCTTATTTAATCCAAAGAAATCATGATGTTGGGCTAATTACTAAAATTGGGTAATTGGGCTTTGTACCATAATTGGGGTTTGAATAAAAGAACGACACTTGTGGAAATTAGACTATGGGCTATTAATGGGTTTTATATTAACTAAACAATACCTTGTTAATTTAATATACAAACTTATAATTCGACGTATTTATATATAACCACATACGCTTGACTGGGTACGGTGGGCGGGATATCTATAAATACCAATAATTATTCATTTTACCGGATACGGAACTGGATTAATAGTTAATAGACTTGTTGAAACAGGGGTGAATTACATTCAAGGGTAATTGGTGTAATTGTTAACAAAGTAGTAAAACCTTGGTTTACACACAGTCGATAACCTGGTTGTGACGATCGCTCCAAATCCATATGGACGAACACGTCATTCATTGATTTCATTGCGAGGTATTTGACCTCTATATGATACATTTTGTAAACATTGCATTCTTTTGAAAAGGCACACCATAAATGAATATTTAAATCAAAGGTTTTCGACATCTGATGATTTCTACATATAGACAATCACCATAAATAATAGTTTACAACAGTATTTCCGTTGACAATGCAGTCAAAATAAGATACATGGTGATGATTTGGTGAATGCAACGTCTCCTTGAAAAATATGTCATGTAAGACTCCATGCACATAGCTTGTTTAACATCTAAGCAAACAGCGGAAGACTTCTAGGAAACCTGAGAATAAACATGCTAACAAGTGTCAACACAAAGGTTGGTGAGTTCATAGTTTTAATGTTGCGCATAATCTGTATTTAAAGGTGGATCACAAGATTTCAGTTGTTTCATCCAGAAACGTTTATCAAAATATTCTACGAAATTGAGCACCCTGGTAACTAAACTTAACGTATATATAATTTGTACCCTTTGTATAATCATCTTAATAATACACGCAAACCAACGTGTACGCTTCTCAAATAGCATACGTCCGTTAAAAGGCTAGTGCTCTAGCTCGGACGGGGATATCAAACCCTATGGATCCATATACTACTACTCGCGCCCACCAGTTCTTATAACTGGCAGTTACTAGTTACCAAAGCTATGGGATTTTCGGTTCAAACTCAGTGTAGAATTTAGTATGTACTTGTATCCATTGCGTTTAAAATAAAATGCATGTATTCTCAGCCCAAAAATATATATTGCAAAAGCAATTAAAAAGGGAGCAAATGAAACTCACACATATAAATATTGTATATCGGTTAATAAAGCATTTGAATATATTCTCAGCCCAAAAATGTAGAGAGTAAAAGGGATCTTATGAAACTCACCTTAGCAGCATATAAAGTCGTTCACCAAAATGTGATCGAAACTCGGATTACCAAATAACTGTAGATCTCAACCTAGAGAACATATGTTGGTCAATAAATGTCTATCAAGCTAGGTCAGGTCATAGTGTATCACAATCCTAATGCTCGAGATCGACATACAAAAGTTATCCAAAGTCATTTCAAAAAGTTAATTTTGACAATAGTTCAACAAAACGAGACGTACCTTATTTAAGGATTCATTTACTCGGTTGGTAATATTCAAAAACCAATTTATCAATCTCGTAAACAAGTTGTTTAAATCTTAATTTCAGATTCAAAAGCAATTTCAATTAACGTCAATCATAATTCAGTTGATCATATCTTTTAATCCATTCATCGAATTTATTCGATATCTAAATGAAAAGTTATTGATTTTTCGCCAGCTTTCCGAAAACATGTATATCATATACCTTTTACCAGTAATATATGTATTTAATTCGTGATTCATTATAAACTGTTTAACGACGAAATTTAGTATACAAGCATGTATAAATATATATTCGAGCACTAGACATGGATACACTATTAATATATAATAGATAAGATATAAATGCTTACGTATCAATATTGTGATTCAATATTGCAGGAAAGTACGTAGACGTAACGGAGATGATAAACACTAGATTTGATTCAAAAATATACCCCCGAACATTACCCATAACCTCCTTGGCAATAACCCATAATTTCCTTAGCTTTAACCCGTTTGAGAACTCATTTTGAAAGTTACACGCTCATGACCTCGTCGTAATATTTTATGTATAATACTAATAATAACACTAATATTAAAAATAATAATATTAGGATTAATAATAATAATAATAATAATAATAATAATAATAATAATAATAATAATAATAATAATAATAATAATAATAATAATAATAATAATAATAATAATAATAATAATAATAATAATAATAATTTAAATAATACGGAGTAAAAAGAATGAGGAAAGAAACAGAATAGATCGAGCTATTTATACATGTTTGCTGAATCTGATGCCCATGCGATCGCATGGGCTTTCAGTGCAAATGCCATGCGATCGCATGGCCCGTCTGGACAGCTCACTTTCGTTTGTTTTCTTGCTTGTCGACATATTATTTAATTATATATATAATATATTTAATTTATATAATTAATTATATATTATATTAAATTCACATGCATAGTTGACTTGTAATTTTTGTTCCGATAAGTCGTACGTTGTCACTTGACTTATGTCTCGGTTCCGGTTTTTCGAACGCCCTTTCGTACGCTGAGAAAACTAGTACTTTTCGTTTCGTGACTCGTACCTTTGTCAAAATATAAACTTAATCATTGATAACTATGTCACTCTAAGTGTAGCTTTAATCAATTAAGTGTTTTGGTTATTTGCTTCTATAAATCATCGTCTTGCAGTATATACATATACATATATATATATATATTTTTATTTATTTTGAAATAGTGTTTTACTGTAGCACATAGTGATTTCACTGTAGCAAAGTCAATTTCACTGTAGCAAATAGTGATTTTACTGGTTCATCTTAAACGCTTTAGTTAACTTATCTAAATATCAATCGAATCAATAAACGAATGTTACTATCGTTTACTAAATAACTTGAAATTATATATATGTATATATCTTTTTAATATACATAAATCAGTTTTTAAATACACATTGGAAGTTATTTATAAATAAATTTTAATAATAAATATTTCAACTTATCATATATATTCAAATAGATATTTAAACCAATAAGTTTAATGTACGGTATCAAACAATTAATACATTGTTACCTTTTCAAGTTATAGTATATATGTATCTATTTACATATAATTGTTCGTGAATCGTCGAAAACAACCGAAGGGTATTTAAATATATAAAAGTAGTTCAAAAATTTTGAGATTCAGTTTTACAGACTTTGCTTATCGTGTCAGAAACGTTAAAGATTAAGTTTAAATTTGGTCAGAAATTTCCGGGTCATCACACTGGTGTATTCATTAAACAAAGTATTAAAACCTTGTTACAATTCGAATCCCCAATTAGTTAGAATATTTGACTTCGGGAATAAGAATAATTTGACGAAGGCTTTCGCTTTTTATATTTATGACTGATGGATTATTATGGACAAAATCCGTATGGACATATTAAATAATCCAGGACAAAGGACAATTAACCCATGGGCATAAAACTAAAATCAACACGTCAAACATCATGATTACGGAAGTTTAAATAAGCATAATTCTTTTATTTCATATTTAATTTCCTTTATTTTATATTTAATTGCACTTCTAATTATCGCATTTTTATTGTTATTGTATTTAATTGCACTTTTAATTATCGTACTTTTTAATTATCGCAAGTTTATTTTATCGCATTTTTATTAATCGCAATTTCATTATCGTTATTTACTTTACGCTTTAAATTAAGTCTTGTATTTATTTATTATTTTACATTTGGTTTTAACTGCGACTAAAGTTTTAAAATCGACAAACCGGTCATTAAACGGTAAAAACCCCCTTTATAATAATAATATTACTTATATATATATTTGTATTTTTATAAAAGTAAACTAATATAGCGTTAAGCTTTGTTTAAAAAGATTCCCTGTGGAACGAACCGGACTTAATAAAAACTACACTACTGTACGATTAGGTACACTGCCTATAAGTGTTGTAGCAAGGTTTAAGTATATTCATTCTCTAAATAAATAAATATCTTGTGTAAAATTGTATCGTATTTAATAGTATTTTCTTGTAAAATTTAATAATATTTTATACCCCTTAGCTTTAACATCACCTTTCAGACCTATACCGGGTTCCGTCTTCCCGAATATTAAGATGCTTCTCCGATCCTTTGGGTATTTCATCCTTTAAATTTTCCTCTTTTAAAACTCCTTGTTGCGCCTCCTTTATTTGAGTAGTAAGGTTATTGTGAATCATTATATTCATAGATTTTACTCGAATGGGTTCTCTGTCCTTTCTACTCAAGGCGTCGGCTACCACATTTGCCTTCCCCGGGTGGTAACGAATCTCAAAGTCGTAATCATTCAACAATTCAATCCACCTACGCTGCCTCATGTTCAGTTGTTTCTGATTAAATATGTGTTGAAGACTTTTGTGGTCGGTATATATAATACTTTTGACCCCATATAAGTAGTGCCTCCAAGTCTTTAATGCAAAAACAACTGCACCTAATTCCAAATCATGCGTCGTATAATTTTGTTCGTGAATCTTCAATTGTCTAGACGCATAAGCAATCACCTTCGTCCGTTGCATTAATACACAACCGAGACCTTGCTTTGATGCGTCACAATAAATCACAAAATCATCATTCCCTTCAGGCAATGACAATATAGGTGCCGTAGTTAGCTTTTTCTTCAATAATTGAAACGCCTTCTCTTGTTCATCCTTCCATTCAAATTTCTTCCCTTTATGCGTTAATGCAGTCAAGGGTTTTGCTATTTTGGAGAAATCTTGGATGAATCTTCTATAGTAACCAGCCAATCCTAAAAATTGACGTATATGCTTCGGAGTTTTTGGGGTTTCCCACTTTTCAACGGTTTCAATCTTTGTCGGGTCCACCTGAATACCTTCTTTGTTCACTATGTGACCGAGGAATTGAACTTCTTCCAACCAAAATGCACACTTTGAAAACTTAGCGTACAGTATTTCTTTCCTCAATACTTCTAGCACTTTTCTCAAATGTTCTTCGTGCTCTTGATCATTCTTTGAGTAAATAAGTATGTCATCGATGAAAACAATGACAAACTTGTCAAGATATGGCCCACACACTCGGTTCATAAGGTCCATGAACACAGCTGGTGCGTTAGTCAATCCAAACGGCATAACCATAAACTCGTAATGACCATAACGCGTCCTAAAAGCAGTTTTTGGAATATCATCCTCCTTTACTCGCATTTGATGATATCCAGAACGTAAATCGATCTTCGAATAAACCGACGAGCCTTGTAGTTGATCAAATAAGTCGTCAATTCTCGGCAGTGGATAACGGTTTTTGATGGTAAGTTTGTTCAACTCTCTGTAGTCAATACACAACCTAAATGTACCATCCTTCTTCTTGACAAACAAAACAGGAGCTCCCCATGGTGATGTGCTTGTTCGAATGAAACCACGTTCTAATAGTTCTTGCAGTTGGCTTTGCAGTTCTTTCATCTCGCTGGGTGCGAGTCTATAAGGAGCATGAGCTATTGGTGCAGCTCCTGGTACAAGATCTATTTGAAATTCAACAGATCGATGTGGAGGTAGTCCCGGTAATTCTTTCGGAAATACATCAGGAAATTCTTTTGCGACGGGAACATCATTGATGCTCTTTTCTTCAGTTTGTACTTTATCGATGTGTGCTAGAACAACATAGCAACCTTTTCTTATTAGTTTTTGTGCCTTCAAATTACTAATAAGATGTAGCTTCGTGTTGCCCTTTTCTCCGTACACCATTAAGGGTTCTCCTTCTTCTCGTACAATGCGAATTGCTTTTTCGTAACACACAATCTCTGCTTTCATCTTCTTCAGCCAGTCCATGCCAACTATTACATCAAAACTCCCTAACTCTACTGGTATCAAATCAATCTTAAATATTTCGCTACCCAGTTTAATTTCTCGATTCCGGCACATATTATCTGCTGAAATTAATTTACCGTTTGCTAATTCGAGTAAAAATTTACTATCCAATGGCGTCAATGGACAACTTAATTTAGCACAAAAATCTCTACTCATATAGCTTCTATCCGCACCCGAATCAAATAAAACGTAAGCAGATTTATTGTCAATAAGAAACGTACCCGTAACAAGCTCCAGGTCTTCCTGTGCCTCTGCCGCATTAATATTGAAAACTCTTCCGCGGCCTTGTCCATTCGTGTTCTCCTGGTTTGGGCAATTTCTAATAATGTGGCCTGGTTTTCCACATTTATAACAAACTACATTGGCATAACTTGCTCCGACACTACTTGCTCCGCCATTACTCGTTCCGACACCATTCGTTCCTTTCGTTCTGTTAACCCCTGGTCCGTAGACCTCACACTTCACCGCGCTATGACCATTTCTTTTACACTTGTTGCAAAATTTGGTGCAGAACCCCGAGTGATACTTTTCACACCTTTGGCATAGCTGCTTCTGATTGTTGTTGTTGTTGCGGTTATTATTGTTGTTAAGATGATTGTTGTAATTGTTGTTATTGTTGTTGTTGTTGTTGTTGTTGTTGTTGTTGTTGTTGTTGTTGTTGGGTCGTTTGTTGTAGTTACGATTGATGGTGCGATTGTTAGGATAGTTGTTGCGATTATTGTTGTAATTGCTGTTGTTGTTGTATTGGTGATTCTTATCACCGTTTTCCTCCCACTTTCTTTTAACTTGCTTCACATTGGCCTCTTCAGCAGTCTGTTCTTTAATTCTTTCTTCAATTTGGTTCACTAGTTTGTAAGCCATTCTACATGCCTGTTGTATGGAGGCGGGATCATGTGAACTTATATCTTCTTGGATTCTTTCTGGTAATCCTTTCACAAACGCGTCGATCTTCTCTTCCTCATCTTCAAACGCTCCCGGACACAATAGGCACAATTCTGTGAATCGTCTTTCGTACGCGGTAATATCAAATCCTTGGGTTCGTAACCCTCTAAGTTCTGTCTTGAGCTTATTGACCTCGGTTCTGGGACGGTACTTCTCGTTCATCAAGTGCTTGAATGCTGACCACGGTAGTGCGTACGCATCATCTTGTCCCACTTGCTCTAGATAGGTATTCCACCATGTTAACGCAGAACCTGTGAAGGTATGCGTAGCGTACTTCACTTTATCCTCTTCAGTACACTTACTTATGGCAAACACCAATTCGACCTTCTCGGTCCACCGTTTCAATCCGATCGATCCTTCGGTTCCATCAAATTCCAAAGGTTTGCAGGCAGTGAATTCTTTGTAGGTGCATCCTACACGATTTCCTGTACTGCTAGATCCAAGGTTATTGTTGGTATGTAGCGCAGTCTGTACTGCGGCTATATTTGAAGCTAGAAAAGTACGGAAATCCTCTTCATTCATATTCACGGTGTGTCGAGTAGTCGGTGCCATTTCCTTCAAAATAGTCAAATGGAACAAGTTAATCATACAGAATATTAAGAGTAGTTAATAGTATTTCGTAGCATAATATGAACTCATTTATAAAAGCTTTTTCTTCATATTAGCGTTTTATAAGTTTAAATTCGGGTAGTACCTACCCGTTAAGTTAATTCTTAGTAGCTAATCTACAATTCAACTACTACAATTCTATATGAAAAACTGATTATACTAATATTTCGCGTTCAAACTTTTATACAATATTTTACAAACTTACAATACCGCTTATTTTATATAAAGCATGAAATATAGCACACAATAACTTTGATACAAGATAGTTGTGAAGATAATTCTAGCTAGTACACAAGTCGTTCAGCAAAGGCAATAAAGACACGTAAATCATACGTCCAGAAACAAGTCATGCATTCTGGTTTTACTAATACCACTTCCCATCCTTGGTCTTGTGGAACGTAACCGTTGTGACCGATAGTATGACAACGTGTTGTAACGTCATTAATGGTGTATCCTATCGTATACACACATAAAAGGCATAATGGTTGCATAAAAGTAGCATCAGGAAGGCTGGAAACAACAGTTTTGTGGAGATTGTCCGTCCAGCGTTCTCCGATGTACAGGCTGCTCCGTCATGCGTAAGCCGTGAAGGCCGCCTAGCGCATAAGCCCTGGCCGGAGAGCGCCGCATTTAGCATAAATTTTGGAGCACATGTAACAGAACGTATCATCATTTGACACGTGTCCCCAAGCAAATCTGGTAGATCTGACACTATAAATAGACCCCTTGGGTCGTCATTTTACACAAGTTCAGACATTCTGACAACTTTGAGAGCTGAGACTTCACTTCTCTCTTTCTCTCTCTACTTTCTCTTACTAGAAGTCATCTGGCTAGCACTTATACGCTCTGCGGACGACAGATTGATTAAGCTACCCCACAAGTTCTTACACTTGTGTACCGGGTCTGCAGGGATTATTTCCCGAGAGTAAAAATCAATCGGCAACACTCCTCCCTTCTAAAAGCTAGATCACTTCTAGTCTCTTGTTGACATACTAAGCCTTACCTCATAAGGAAATAGGTGTTAACAATGGCGCCATCCACTAATGCAAAGAACACACGAAACGGAAAAGGAACGAAAGCAGCTGAAGTTCCATTTGTACTTGAAGCAGTCAATCATCCATCAACTGACGACATGGTCACTGTTGAAGATGTACCTATTTCACCACTAGATGGTACGATTGAAGAAACAGTTACTGAAACTACAGAGAGGCTTAAACATTTGGCAACTAATTCGGAGAAAAGGCCAGTAATCGAAGAAGTGACAGCTAAAAGTGCAGAAAGACTTCCAAATTTTGTTACTAATCCAGAGCGACGACCATTGATGCAACCACGGTGATGTCCGTCATTTATACCTTTTCGGCGGATGGCGGATGGCAAAGACAAGCAGATAATGAAAAGGCAATCTATATCAAATTACAAGTTATCCAGGCTACTTGACAAGCTGGGCAGTCTTATTGATGATTCTGGGGATGATAATGACCTGAGTTGTGATAATAATGACTCTGATGATGAAATTGACAAAGATGAGTTCATGTCAGAAAAGCAGGCAGTGTTGCTTTTAAATGACATTCTTAAGCAGACAGCTCCAGCAAAATACAAGCAACGCTTAGCGCAGCCCGCCGTCCGTGATGTGGCTGTGGACAACTTTTTTGCCCTCATTACTGGAGAACAAGCCACCAAGCCACCAGCGATGGCAGAATCAACGCAGTGTTTCATTGATCGAATTGCTAATTATCCATTGCCCAGAAATCTTGCTATACCAGCAATTGGAGTTTATGATGGCACAACGGATCCGGAAGGTTGCAGCATTGGGAGGATGAAACTGCGTGCCATATGTTTCCTATGGTATTGCAGAAAATGGCACGCGAATGGTTTGCTAGTTTGCCGCCAAGGAGTATTACCAGTTTTCTTGATTTGAGAGCAAAATTTGTGATGCAATACCAAAATCTACGGAGCTGTACTCTGATACATCTTGATGCACACGAGATCACAATGCATCATAACGAATCTTTGAGCAATTTTATGAAGCGTTATACACTTGAAGCACAGAAGATTCCTGATTGTCCAGAATCACAGCTTGTATCTGGTTTCATTTTCTGTTTGGACCAGCGACGGTTTAGTGCACTTGTTCATGCATTACGGTATGACTTGCCAAAAACATTGCATCAAGCTTTGGAGCTTGCACAGAGGCATGTTTGAGCTGGTGAGCGTGGGTTGAACAAGTTTGATACTGGCAGTAGTAGCAAGTAACACAACGGAGGACGGCATTTTGACAGAAATCAGAGAAGGAATGACAATTCAAATGGAGGATGGAGAGGAAATAATCACCCTAATGATTTTCACCACAATAGAAAGGCACCCGTTGATTATGGCACTTACCAAAACTCCCAAAGAGATTCTCTTCACTGAACCAATTCAGACCACTTTCAATGCTCCAGCACCTATGAAAGAAAGGGAGGGTCCAAAGAGTGAGTTGTGGTGCGATTTCCATGAGGCTTGGGGCCATGATACGGACAATTGTAAATCTTTGATGAGAGAAATTATAGTGAAAATCAAGGCGGTAGAACTGAATCATTTGTTGCCTGGCAAACAGTACAGGAGGAATGATCCTCGCGGGAAATTTGTGTGGCAAAGGAATGATGGTAGCAGAGGACGCCGTGGAGAGAACAGAAGAGAGCAGCATGGCGGAAGAAATAATCAGAACCAACCGCAGTACGGAGAACGGATCACAGAGCGTGAGATAACTCCAGAAGTTGTAATCAGGATGGTTTGGATTAACGATGGTCATTATGAAGAAGGTGAATCATCAAACAGCAATTTGGATAGCTGGAGATATGCCCCAATTATCTTTCAGCCAATTCAGAATTGGGCGTTGTCCGTCTAACCAGTGATCATTTCAGCAGAGATAGCAAATAAGTTTGTCAATTGTATCTACACAGATACAGGAAGTGAAGCTGACATCATCTATTGGCATTGTTTGAGAACTTTTCCAAGGCATGTGCAGAGCAGAGCTAGGCAAACGAGGTTGAAAGTTTATGGACTAACAGGAGCACCGATAAATGCCATGGGGCAGATTCGTTTGGAATTTGTTATGGGCACATTCCCATTGTTGAGAACGGAAACAATTGATTTCACAATCATAGATGGCAATTCTCGTTTTAATGTCCTTTTTGGAAGAACAGCTTTGGCTAAGTTTAGGGCAATAACATCGACGGCCCATGCAGAGGTCAGATTCCCCACTCCAAATGGAGTCGCAGCCATACATTCACAGTATGTGCAGCCAACAAGGGAAAGATCAACGTTTGCAAATGGGCCAGAAGGTAGAATGAATCAGAGAAGGCGTGATAGGTTATTCAGCGAGGAAGAAGTTCAGGAGTTTTTCATTCCGTAAGCAAGTGTGAAGGCCGGACAGCGCTGGGCGCTCGGCATATGAAGAAGCAATTTGTCAACAAGTTATCAAGAACAGTGTTTATCTTTTCAATAAAGAGCAGTTTCATTTAGCATTTCAATAAAAGCAGTCTTTTACAATCGTTGTACTCATGCCTGTTTGGCATTTGAAGAACACATTTCGAATTATAAGATGAAGCAGCGTTTATCAAACTTACTGTGAACCATTGTGGTTATTTTGCAGTGCATACATTAGCAATTGCATACATTAAACATTCATGACGTACTAATTAGGCTTGATCCACCTAAAAGTCGTCATCAATCGTTTATGTACTGCACAGTACTGAGCAATAATTTTATATTTTTCTTAAACAAAGTGCTGCCCGTGACAAATGTAAAACATTACATTTATAACCTGCCCACAGAAGGATCGTATTTTTAAATACCTCCGATGGCGGAAGCTTTTGTGCCGGCCAGTAAAGGCACAAGGGATCGGCTAGAAAACGTTTAAGTTTTACTAGAACGCACCGAGGCATGATACAAAACTCAAATACTTGTCATGACAAACATTATAAAAAATTACTTCACAGAACGAAGTTATATATTTTATGTATGAAGGCAAAATAATTAGCAATTCTTCCTCATATACTTTATGACGGAAGGCGTAAGACGGAGAGTTTATTGATTTATAGTCATTCTTCTAAAACACTTCATAATTCTTCCTCATTAAATTTATGATGGAAGGCATAATCAGACATCGTATTTTTGATACTGCAAGGCATTTACATATGAGTTACCTTATGCACTTTTCAAAATGATTTGCTCAAATTATACACTGTACAATTGTGTATAGAAATTTTATGCTCAGGTGCATAATTGATTGGTTTTAAAGCGTTAAGCATAAAAATATTTGCAACAAGCATATAAGCACACATAGTCATCACAATAAAGTCAGTACATATATATATAATGTTAAAGTCAGTAAGAAGTTTATTACAAAACATTGTTTGAAATTTTTACAAAGATCAATTAAACTGCACGCCAAGTACATCTTGAGCAGAAGAGTCTTCTTTACTGCATACTTCATCATAAACATTTATCTTCAGATTTATCAATTTGTTCTTGGCCTCATCAACTTTTTCTTGAGTACCAGGAGGCATAAGTTTGGCAATGGCAGCAGAAGGCATTTGGTTGGGAGCAAGGCGTTTGAACAGCTTGCCGGTCACATCAGCAATAGCATGGGCGCAGGCAGCATCAACATAATCATTGTAGGGATTCCCTACAAGACTGGATCCAAGCACCTTAGCTATCAGACCTGGCACACCTTTCTTAAGCTCAGCAAAATTGCCCTCACCTTTCTCCGCCCTCCGGAGTAGCTCAGCAGACTTCTCTCTCTCTTCACTCAGCTGTTTCTCCAGCTCACCCACTTTCACCTGCTCAGCACTTTTTAACTCAACTTCTTGAGTACTTTTTAACTCAACTTCTTTAGCCTTTATTATTTTCTGCGCATCATTTAAGGCACACTCAGCATCAGCAGCTCTTTTACGAGCATTTGCACTTTCAGCTATGTCTTTACGAGCAAAGGCAAGAATAGACTCTTGATGTTCCTGCAGTTGCAGCACAGAGTCCAGGTGATTGGTTAGCAGTACATGAGCTGCCATAGTTGATTCCCTGAGTTGATGAGAACGAAGAGCAGAGAATTGGGGTTTCAGCTCAGGGATAACACAACCCTGTACATCAATAAAATTTTATGAGTTATTTCAAACCGCTCACATCAATAAATTACAAGCATATATATGCAGAGGGTCTTATCGTTCATACCTGAATAAGAGTTGCAAATTCTTTATCTTTAGTGGCGGGGTTTGCAATGATGGCTTGCAAAGCCCTCACATGAGCAGGAAGAGTTGGCTCTTGAACATTGGAGGAGGTGACAGCAGGATTAGTGATATTAGGAAGAGGAGAATCATAAGCAGAGTTGCTGATAATGCTAAAAACGAACATATATTTCATAGCATTATTCCTCAAGAAAGACAAGCTTTTAGTTGCAATTGTTCTATTTACAAGTGATATTCGTTTAAATAATAAAAGGTGAAGACAAAAGATAGATTCGACGAATTGAAGACGCAAATGACCAAAAAGCTCAAAAGTACAAAAGACAATCAAAGAGGTTCCAATTATTGATAAGAAACGTATCGAAATTACAAGATTCAAAACGCAAAGTACAAGATATTAAATTGTACGCAAGGACGTTCGAAAATCCGGAACTGGGACCAGAGTCAACTCTCAACGCTCAACGCAACGGACTAAAAATTACAAGTTAACTATGTATATAAATATAATATAATATATAATTAATTATATAAATTATATTTATATTATATTTATATAATAAACTGTCGGTAAACAAAGAGCCAAAATGGAGTGAGCTGTAATTACAAACTCCGCGACTCGCGGAGTTTGAAGAAGGAATGGGCCGCGAGTCGCGGAGCCCCAAAAACTGAAACTCCCTATAAAGCCCAACGAATTCTGATCAATTTTTGATACAAAATATATCCATCTCTCTATCTATATACGTAATATTTATATTTATAATTTATATTTTAATTTTAATTTTAATTTTAATCCTAATAATAAGGGTATGTTAGCGAATGTTGTAAGGGTGTAAGTCGGAATTCTGTCCGTGTAACGCTACGCTATTTTTAGTCAATGTAAGTTATGTTCAACCTTTTTAATTTAATGTCTCGTAGCTAAGTTATTATTATGCTTATTTAATCCGAAGTAATCATGATGTTGGGCTAATTACTAAAATTGGGTAATTGGGCTTTGTACCATAATTGGGGTTTGGACAAAAGAACGACACTTGTGGAAATTAGACTATGGACTATTAATGGGCTTTATATTTGTTTAACTAAATGATAGTTTGTTAATGTTAATATAAAGATTTATAATTGGGCGTCCCTATAAATTACCATATACACTCGATCGGACACGATGGGCGGGGTGTTTATATGTACGAATAATCGTTCATTTAACCGGACACGGGAATGGATTAATAGCCACTAGAATAATTAAAACAGGGGTGAAATTATGTACAAGGACACTTGGTATAATTGATAACAAAATATTAAAACCTTGGGTTACACTCAGTCGACATCCTGGTGTAATTATTAAACAAAGTATTAAAATCTTGTTACAGTTTAAGTCCCCAATTAGTTGGAATATTTAACTTCGGGTATAAGGATAATTTGACGAGGACACTCGCACTTTATATTTATGACTGATGGACTGTTATGGACAAAAACCAGATGGACATATTAAATAATCCAGGACAAAGGACAATTAACCCATGGGCATAAAACTAAAATCAACACGTCAAACATCATGGTTACGGAAGTTTAAATAAGCATAATTCTTTTATTTCATATTTAATTTCCTTTATTTTATATTTAATTGCACTTCTAATTATCGCATTTTTATTGTTATTGTATTTAATTGCACTTTTAATTATCGTACTTTTTAATTATCGCAAGTTTATTTTATCGCACTTTTATTATTCGTAATTTCATTATCGTTATTTACTTTATGCTTTAAATTAAGTCTTTTATTTATTTAATATTTTACATTTTGTTTTAACTGCAACTAAAGTTTTTAAAATCGACAAACCGGTCATTAAACGGTAAAAACCCCCCTTTATAATAATAATATTACTTATATATACATTTGTATTTTTATAAAAGTAAACTAATATAGCGTTAAGCTTTGTTTAAAGATTTTCCCTGTGGAACGAACCGGACTTAATAAAAACTACACTACTGTACGATTAGGTACACTGCCTATAAGTGTTGTAGCAAGGTTTAAGTATATCCATTCTATAAATAAATAAATATCTTGTGTAAAATTGTATCGTATTTAATAGTATTTCCTTGTAAAATTTAATAGTATTTTATACCCCTTAGCTTTGACATCAAGTATTTTTGGCGCCGCTGCCGGGGATTCGCTTAAAAGCCGGAAGCGCAACGCTAATATAAAAAAAAAAGATTTTTATTTTTAGTTTACTTTTATAAAAATACGTTTTTGTAAAAAAAAATACGTTTTTAATTATTTGAAAATATAAAAAGAAAACAAAAATATAAATATTTTTAAGAGTTTGTTAAATATTTAAGTTTTATAAAGTTTCTTTATTTTTATTTTATAAAAATATAAGTTTTATTTAAATATTTTGTGTTTATTTAGAACATAAAAAAACGAAAAAAAAATTTTAATATATATATAAATCTATTTTTAAGATATTTTAAAAATTATAAAGTAGTTCTATTTTTATTTTAGTTTTTAAATATAAGTTTTTATTATATAAATATTTTGATTTAAACAGAAAATATAAAACAAAAAAAAAAGAAAAAACGCGTCAAATTTTAAACTGTACCTGAGTTAAAAATTGGAACCCCGCGACTCGCGGAGTTTGCTGCTTAGAATACCGCAACTCGCGGAGTTCTCTCTGACGCTCCTGACAGAACCCTAATCAACATTTATTACGGTGTAATTATTATTATTAATTTTTAATTAAAACCCTAATTAGGTTTATAGTTTTTAATTAGTTTTTAGTTTTTATTATTATTTTGTATATTTAGTTTATTTAGTTAATTAAATTGTAAAATTAATAGTTTTATAAAATAAATAATATAAAAATAATATTTTTATAAAAATTGTACTTTTTACAACTTTTAGTATATTTTTATATTTTGTCCCTTTTTAATTGTTTTAGCGTAATATTTGTATTCTTCGCTAGTATTTAGTTTTAAACTTAGTTTTTGCCATAGTTATTTTTACTTCTAGATTTTTAGGCTTTGCCGTAGAATTCCTTAAGTGCTTTTTCTTTAGACTAAGATTTAGGTACTTTAGAATCTTGCGACGCCTTTTTAAGTTTTAGTTTCTTTTTAAGTTATTTCCATTTGGGATATAGTTTTTCTTGTAAGCTTTAATATTTTTAGACGACTTTTACCTATGTATCAATTATCATTCCAATTAGTAATCTCAATTTGCGATTATAATTTTAAGTTAATTGTAGTAATAAGGTTAGGTTAGTCAAGTGTTTTTAAGTGTTATAAGTTTCTTTTATTTTTCCGTCGCCTTTTATTTTTCTTTCTTATTTTTCTTTTTCGATATTTTTTCGACGCACTCTTTTTCTTTCTTATTTCTCGCTATTCTAGTTTTTAGGACATAGATTTTTATTCTACTTCTTATCTAAATTTCTTAAAATTATGAAAATTTATTTTAAGTGGTTAAATTGATAGACATCAAAATTTTCTGGTTCGTAGTAATAGTTGGATTTGTATGTGGACCGGGTTATTGGAGCCAAACAGTCCTCAATTATATTGAGACCAAACGAATCCTGCCCCTCTGCTGCATCTTTTGGCTATTCGAAACGTGGGCAAAATCAGAAAGGTCTATTGATTGGATAACTTATTATAATTTTTCTTTCCTTTTAAAAACTAATAGGATATTCAGTGAATGCACCGAGCAAGACGTTCACCACCTTTTGTACGTTCACCACCTGTAACTAGATCAAGACATTTAGCAAATATTACTGCCATTGATTTTTCTTTAGAATCGTCATCCAGTCGACCAAGTACTCCAGTTCAAATTTCCGATAATCCATTTTTTGAACCCGACCTCACAATTGAGAATCCGGAGAATATTCAGGGACGATTCGTAGATCCTGAACCACTAAACTTTCCTCTGGAACCACCAATCATTCAAACAGAGATTGTTGAGGAACGAACCATTAAATCAGAATCCTCTAGTGATTTCTATAAACAAATTCAATTATGGAAGTAACAGAACCTTTAAGTATGGAAGACCGAATGAGAGCTAAACGCACTGGCCAAGGTCACGCAATTACTCATCCAGACATTAATGCGCCAGATTATGAAATTAAAGGACAAATTCTACACATGGTGACTAATCAATGCCAATTTAGTGGTGCGCCAAAGGAAGATCCAAATGAACATCTTCGTACCTTTAATAGTATCTGCACACTATTTAAAATCCGAGAAGTGGAGGATGAACAGATATATCTCATGTTATTTCCCTGGACTTTAAAGGGAGAAGCCAAAGATTGGTTGGAATCATTACCTGAAGGGGCGATTGATACATGGGATGTTTTAGTTGAAAAATTTCTTAAACAATTCTTTCCGGCATCTAAAGCCGTAAGACTTCAAGCAGAAATTGTTACGTTTACACAGAAGCCAAATGAAACTCTATATGAGGCGTGAACAAGATTTGGAAAGTTATTAAGAGGATGTCCGCAACATGGTTTAAACACCTGTCAAATAGTACAAATATTCTACCAAGGATGCGACATCACTACAAGGAAAGACATAGATATAGCAGCTGGTGGTTCTATTATGAAGAAAACCGAAACTGATGCTTATAAAATTATTGATAACACTGCTTCCCACTCACATGAGTGGCACCAAGAAAAAGATATCGTTAGATCATCTAAAACAGCTAGAGCTGATTCTAGCCATGACTTAGATTCCATTTCCGCAAAGATAGATGCTGTCGAGAGACGAATGGAAAAGATGACTAAGGATATTCACTCAATACGAATTAGTTGTGAGCAGTGTGGAGGACCACATTTGACAAAAGATTGTCTCAGTATTGAATTAACAATGGAACAAAGAGAGAATATTTCATACATAAACCAAAGGCCTGGAAATAATTATCAGAATAATTATCAACCGCCAAGACCGATTTACAATCAAAACCAGAATTATAACCAAAATATTCCATACAACAACCAACAAGGTCCTAGCAATCAACAAGTATCCAATAATAATTACAATCAGCAAAGACCTAATTTTCAAAACAAACCACCACAACAAACCGATGATAAAAAGCCGAATTTAGAAGATATGATGACGAAGCTAGTTGAAACTCAAACGCATTTTTTCACATTTCAGAAACAAACTAATGAACATAATGCTCAAGCATTTAGAAATCAACAAGCTTCTATTCAAAATCTGGAACAAGAAGTAAGTAACCTAGCAAGATTAATAGGTGAAAGAAAACCGGGAAGTCTACCTAGTGATACAAATACTAACCCCCGGAATGAAACAGCTAAAGCCATTACCACAAGAAGTGGTACAACACTTAAACCACCTGAAATACCTGTAACTTCTGATGAAGCTATTCCTACTCCACAAGAACCACAACCTGATCAAGATAAGGAAAAAGAACCGGTAGTTGAAAAGGTTAATGAAGATAACACAATTAAGGATAAACCTTATGTTAAACCATACCAACCACCACTTCCTTACCCGAGTAAAATGAAGAAAGAGAAACTTGAAGCCGAGCAATCCAAATTCTTGGATATGTTTAAACAGATAAATGTAAATCTTCCTTTCATTGATGTGATTTCAGGAATGCCTAGATATGCTAAATTCTTTAAAGATCTAATCTCAAATAGAAAGAAAATGGAAGAACTCTCAGCTGTTACCATGAATGCTAATTGTTCAGCAGTGCTGTTGAATAAGATACCAGAAAAACTGTCTGATCCAGGAAGTTTCACAATTCCATGTTTTCTGGGTAGTCTTAGTTCAATAGAAGCATTGGCAGACTTAGGTGCTAGTATAAATCTAATGCCGTATTCACTATACACTAAACTAGACCTTGGAGAATTGAAACCAACCAGAATAAGCATACAACTAGCCGATAGATCAATAAAATATCTTAGAGGGATAATGGAGAACATGCTAGTTAAAGTTGGTACTTTAGTATTTCTAGTAGATTTTGTTGTTCTGGACATGGAAGAAGATTCTCAAGTTCCTCTCATATTAGGAAGACCATTCTTAAACACGGCTAAAGCAATGATAGACGTGTTCGGTAAGAAATTGACCCTAAGTATAGAGGATGAGAGTGTTACCTTTTCAGTTGATAGAGCAATGCAACAACCACAATCTGCAGATGATACATGTTATTATATTCAAACTATAGATGCAAATGCAGAATTATTAGAAGAATTTCCAGAATTACAAGTAACAGGAGAATGTTCTTTAGGAGAAGGTAATGAACCAATTGATGAAGTTGAAATGTTAGCTACACTTATAGCTAATGGATATGAACCAACAACAGAAGAAATTTAAATGCTAAAAGAAGAAGACAGATATCGATATAAATCATTGATAGAAGAACCACCGAAATTAGAGTTAAAGCCACTTCCAAACCATTTGGAATACGCTTATTTACATGGTGAATCTGAATTACCTGTAATAATATCGTCTTCTCTTACTGAAAATGAGAAATCACAACTCATTTCTGTGTTGAAAGCTCATAAACCAGCCATTGCATGGAAGATTCATGATATTAAAGGAATAAGTCTTTCGTATTGCACACATAAAATCCTTATGGAAGAAGGTCATAAAACGTATGTGCAACGCCAACGAAGACTAAATCCTAATATGCAAGATGTAGTTAAAAAAGAAATTATTAAACTGCTAGACGCAGGTCTAATTTATCCAATTTCTGATAGTCCATGGGTAAGCCCAGTTCAATGCGTGCCTAAGAAGGGTGGCATGACTGTCATTACAAATGAGAAAAATGAGCTTATTCCTACTAAGACTGTAACAGGATGGCATGTATGTATTGATTATAGAAAATTAAATGACGCCACCAGAAAAGATCACTTTCCCTTACCTTTCATAGATCAAATGTTGGAAAGATTAGCCGGAAATAGTTACTATTGTTTTCTAGATGGATTTTCCGGATATTTTAAAATTCCAATAGCACCCGAAGATCAAGAGAAAACCACATTCACGTGCCCTTATGGTACTTTTGCTTACAAACGCATGCCATTTGGACTTTGCAACGCCCCTGCAACCTTTCAAAGGTGTATGATGGCAATTTTTCATGACATGATAGAAGAATGCATGGAAGTTTTCATGGATGACTTTTCAGTCTTCGGTGATACATTTGAATCATGTCTAGTTAATCTGGAACGAATGCTTATTAGATGCGAACAATCAAATCTAGTATTTAATTGGGAGAAATGCCATTTCATGGTTAAAGAAGGCATCGTTCTTGGTCATAAAATTTCAAAACAATGAATTGAAGTGGATAGAGCTAAAGTAGATGTAATTGCTAAACTTCCACATCCCACCAATGTTAGAGGAGTTAGGAGTTTTCTAGGGCATGTCGGTTTTTACCGACGTTTCATAAAAGATTTTTCTAAAATTGCCACTCCTATGAATAAACTCCTAGAAAAGGATGCTCCATTCATCTTTTCAGATGAGTGTATCAAATCTTTTAATATTCTTAAAGAGAAACTCACTAATGTGCCGATCATGATAACACCAAATTAGAATCTACCATTTGAACTAATGTACGATGCAAGTGATTTTACAATGGGAGCCGTTTTAGGACAAAGGATTGAAAAACGATTTCAACCTATATATTATGCTAGTAAGACGTTACAAGGAGCACAAACGAACTATACAACTACTGAAAAAGAACTCTTTGCTATTGTCTTTGCTTTTGACAAATTTCGATCATATCTCGTTCTAGCAAAAACGGTGGTCTATACCGACCATTCTGCTCTTAGATACCTATTTTCAAAACAAGATGCTAAACCAAGATTAATCCGTTGGATCTTACTCTTACAAGAGTTTGATATTGAAATCCGAGATAAAAAAGGAGCAGAAAATCTCGCCGCTGATCATCTTTCTCGTCTTGAAAATCACGAATTAGAAGTTCTAAATGAATCGACCATACAGGACAACTTTCCTGATGAATATCTATTGAAGATAGATTATAATGAAATTCCATGGTTTGCAGACTATGCAAACTACTTAGTTTGTGGATTCCTTGAAAAAGGATTATCGTACCAAAGACGAAAGAAATTCTTCAGTGATATAAAACACTATTTTTGGGAAGATCCACATTTGTTTAAAAGTTGTCCAGATGGAATAATACGCCGATGTGTATTCGGAGATGAAGCCAGTAAAATATTAAACCATTGTCACACAGGACCAACAGGAGGGCATTATGGGCCTCAACTAACAGCAAGAAAAGTTTATGATGCTGGATTCTATTGGCCTACAATTTACAAAGACTCACACCTTCTTTGCAAATCCTGTGATGCTTGTCCAAGGGCCAGAAAAATCAGTCAACGTGATGAAATACCACAAAATGTCATACAGGTATGTGAAGTATTTGACATTTGGGGTATTGACTTTATGGGTCCATTTCCAAAATCTCATAATAATCTCTATATTCTCGTAGCCATTGATTATGTATCTAAATGGGCGGAAGCACAAGCTCTCCCAACTAACGATGTACGAGTTGTAGTCAACTTTTTAAAACGTCTTTTTGCAAGGTTTGGAACACCGAAAGCTTTAATAAGTGATCGGGGTACTCATTTTTGTAATAATCAACTTGAGAAAGTTCTTAAAAGATATGGAGTAACTCATAAAATCTCCACCGCATATCATCCACAAATAAGTGGACAAGTTGAAAATACCAACCGAGCTTTAAAACGTATTCTAGAGAAAACCGTAGGATCAAATCCGAAGGAATGGTCCATTAAATTGGAGGATGCACTCTGGGCTTTTAGAACAGCCTACAAAACTCCAATTGGAATCACACCTTTTAGACTTGTTTATGGAAAAGCATGTCATCTTCCAGTAGAAATTGAACACAAAGCATTTTAGGTTTTGAAGACATGTAATCTTGATTTACATGAAGCCGGACGTCTACGATTAAGTCAACTAAACGAATTAGAAGAATTTAGACATGAAGCATACGAAAATTCGTTAATCTATAAAGAAAGAACGAAGAAATGGCATGATAAAAGAATCAGAAGTTCAAAAGAATTTAAAGAAGGAGACAGAGTTCTTCTTTTCAATTCACGATTCAAGCTATTTCCTGGAAAATTGAAATCAAGATGGTCTGGACCATTCATAGTCAAAAGAGTTTTCCCATACGGAACGATAGAATTAATAAATTCAAATGGGATTGAATTTAAAGTTAATGTTCACAGAGTTAAACATTACATACATGGTCCGATGGAAGAAGACAATGAAGTTAATCACAATTTCGATACCACAGCTAACTAAGTATAGGGGGTTTATGTATTTCTATTAGAGTTAGATTGTCTGTTTTCGTGTAGTTCTCGAAAATAGAACCCGAACGGTCTTTCCCTAGCAGACCTTAAAGAACTAGTCTTCTCCCCCCATTCTGAATTTTTATTTTTTTTAGGAAATGAAGACTGCCTGTGAACTAAACCATGGTCTAATGCTACACGCTTTGATCACTAAACGTAATAATGACATACTTCCGAGTGAAATAGTATCAGTAATCAAAGAAAGATTGGACGGAGTTAGAAAAGAATCCAGATGTGAAGATAATAAGTTACAATTTGGTAAAGGAAAATCAAAATTCGCAGCGAAAAGAAGAGCACGACACCTAGAAAGATGTCACAAATGCGGAAAATGGTCACATGGAGGTAAATGTTCAAATAATCAAACCTATTCAAACACCGAATTTGTTACTTTATGCAGAGACGGACCGTTCATATGTTTAGAAGAAAAAACACTGAATGCTCGAGGTTACGCCTATGTAGCCATGGAAAACCAATTAAACTGATTATCTTATGAATGGGATAGATCATATAATTAAGAAATCTATTTCACAGGTATGTTTGTACAGTTTTTATTTTTTTTATTTTTATTTTTAACCTTTTAATAATAAACGCTAATTTGTTCGCTATAAAGTATTAAATTGGTATTGAATAAAATTAGGTTTGGCGACCGAAATTATTGATATCATTCAAAAATTTATTACATCACTGCGAAATTTAACGTTTATTCTTAAGGTATAAATATCTTTAATCAATCAACCCAAAATATTTCAAAAATTCGTCATGAGTTAAATTAGGTCTTGGAACCGAAATTACTTTACCGAAAAGAGGGGCGCATATTTTTGATAATATTTGATTGATTAAAGTGGGATAAAAAGCCAAAAAGATTTTTAATTTTATTTTTACCATATTTTTAAAATTAATATATAAATCTTAAATTAATATTGTAAACTTTGTAAAAACAATATATTTAAAATTGTAAATATTTGAAAAATTAATATAAGTTTGGTGTGAATTTATAATATGAATTTTTAAATTAAGTTTGGTGTGAATTTTTAATTTTTAAAATATGAATTTTATTTTTATGCATTTTAAATTGTAAGTTTGGTGTGAATTTTTAATATTAATTTTGAATTTTATATTTAAATTGTGTGAATTTAAAAACAAAAATTTACTTTATCTCATTAAGTTAAAAATATGATTTTTAAAATTCGTCGTAAGTTGAAGACTAGGTCTTTGAACCGAAATTGCTTTACCCAAGGGAGGGACGAGAACTTTTATTATCATTATTTTTAATCTTATTGAATTAAAGTATGCCAAAAAATCTTAGCATTTAAAACAATCGCTACAAAAAGACAAATTTTAAAATTTTGTCGAAGGACGGACTAGGACATCGATCCGAAACGACCTCGTCCTAAATAACAAGGGAAACAAAATTTTAAAATTAATTACTTAATTGTTTTAATTAGTATAAGATGTTAAAATATATATATATATATATATATATATATATATATATATATATATATATATATATATATATATATATATATATATATATATATATATATATATATATATATATATATATAAACTCCGCGACTCGCGGAGGGACCGAATTACAAAAAAAAAATAAAGGAGCTGGAACAGCTCAGTCCACACAACACCCACAAAACATACTGCGAAAAAACCCGAAAATATCACACAAAAAATCGAATTTTTTCACCATTAATCATCAAATCTTTTACTAAAATCATGTTGAGAAGGATGCTATCAAGGAATTACTCAAGAAAAACGGTAAATTTCTACACCTAAACACCATTTAATCCGAAAATTAGTGTTCTTGAGCAATTTTATACCCAATTCGATTTTGATGCTTTTTAGTGTAAGTATGCTTAAATTACTTATGTATTATGCTTGTATAACCTAGATTGATGCTATTTAACATGATTAGAAGCCTTAAACTTCAAATTTTGAGTAATCTAGGGTTTGTGTTCTTGAGCAATTTGGGGCTTTTTGATATAAGCAGGTTATGGCCAATTTTTGTCGTGAATTGTTGCTAAATTAAGTAGTGTAACATGTTTAGGTAGTTAAATGATCCAAACTTTGAGCCTAAACATGATTTTGAGAATTAAAGTGGACTTTTTCAAGTCTAAAATTCATGAACTTGATTTTTGAGAGATAATGCCATTTGAAACTTGTTTAATTGCTAGTAATGATTATTTTGACATGTTATTTGAGTTGAAAGCTTATGAACTTGGCGAACATTTTCGTATATGCTTATTTGAAAAAGTGTAGATTTGATGAAAATATGAAAATGAGCTTAAGTTTGATATAAATTGATCATGTCATTGTAATTATTTTGATTGATGATTTTGCTGACACTAATGCATATTTGGATGCACAAAAATTGTGTTTGATGTGTTTTGCAGACTGAAAGGGGTGAATCTTCATCCCAAGCTCGCAATGCTCCTGCTGAGAATGCAGAACAACAGGAGGTGGATAACTACTACAAACAAGATATACCTCATCCAGTCATGACATTTTCTGATATGCACTTGGAAGATTTGCACCCGAACCTGAGATTTGACAGACTTTGGATAGATTATCCAAAATACCAAAGGGGTTTGCATACTCTTCATTCTAAAGTTGTTGAGGTACCTAGGGTCATAGAATGGGGACCATTAGAAGCTGTAGAATTGGCCGGGCCAATTAGGGAATTACTTGCACAGAGGTATGGTAATTCTACTTTTAACGACTGGGTACGTTTATTCACCATGCGTAGACCTGTATATAAAGTATGGTGTGAAGAATTGTTGTGTAGTATAGAATTAAATGATCGGGTAGCTAGTTTAACCGATCGATCTTTTATTAGATTTTTGTTAGGAGGTTCGATGCGCCACATGTCTTTACTAGACATGGCTCAGGCTTTACGTATATATACGCCTGAGGAGTTAGCATCTGCCGATTGTAGAGGGTTGATATTGAACGGTAGGAAGATAGACGAAAATTTTGATACGCATGGTGTATGGAGTCAAATGACTAGCCATCACCGATTCAAAGGAGGAAATTACTCTTATTTGGATATAGATAGAGCTGAATTAAGAGTAATTCATAGGTTTTTAGCTAATTCGATTACACAAAGAGGTAAGAACAAGGAAAAGGTAAATGAACAGGATTTGTTTTACCACATGTGTATTCGAGACCCACAAAGCGCTGTAAGTATACCTTATTGTGTGGGTTATTATTTATCAGCTATGGTTAGGGGGATGAGACCGCATAGCATAATAGGAGGTGGTATATTTATTACTTTGATTGCTGAATATCTCGGTGTGGATATATGTCGGGGGGATTATTAGTCGAAGAACCAGAACCCCGCGATACAATAGGTTTAAATGTATACCATGGTGCGAAAGTTTTGAAGAGGCGAAATAACGCCGCAGTACAATACCATGGTAGACATCCACAGGTTGAGAGAAACCAACAGCAAGGTAATGTAGGAGGGGGGAAATGAAATGCAAGAAATGCAAAGGTTTATAGCTTCACAGGAGTACGAAAATGCTAGACATAGAGCATTTGAAGATTGGCAAGTTCATCAAAACCAAATCATAGCTTATTGCCAACATATAGGTAGAAACTATATTCCTACTCCATCACCCATATTCCCTCCCTGGTCTATAGAGATTCAACCACCGTATCCTACGTATAACCCAGTCGAAGCATTTTATAGCACCAATGGTTATGCATGAAACCCCTACTGGTATCAGTATCATCCCTAGTCTACTTAGTTTTATTTATTTTGTAATTTGTAATGTTGATACGTTTAATACTTATTTAATATTGTAATAGTTTTTATAATTTTCTAACTTTTATTCTTAGATTTTAATAATTTTTGAATGTGGGGTAATATACCAAACTTCAAAAATATGTATATATGTATGCAGTTTATCTTATGTACACAACAGGGTAAAACAATGCATTTTCAAAGACTGGCATTAAGTTCAGCAAAAGCAACTAATTTTGACGACAAGATGCAAAATATATGTGAAATAACAACAAGACGGAATGAACAAATGATGTGCACCATTTATCATTCAGCAAACAAACACAAATATGTTTGGAAACTTTGGTAAAATTTAATCATTTTCACACAAATCACCCTCAATAATTTAAATTGTTACTGATTTCTTGCAAATGAGGGCATTGCAAGATCTTAAGTGTGGGAAGGGGTTAAATTCTTTCGGATTTTAAAATTTTTACTTTATACACTTGGTTACCATTAGAAATACTAGTAAAGTAGTAATTGTATTAGAATCTAGTGCTCTCTGATAATAAAGAACAGCCCTAGTCTTATATACTGACTACCCAATTCTAGTAAAATTTTTCAAAATTTTTAATTAAATGAACTCAAAATCATGTTTATACATATTTATGAATGATAAAACTAGGTTTTAACACCGAAATTGTTGTTACCTCGGAAAGGACATAAATTGATAAACAAACCAAAATGTTAAAATTCATTTAAAATGGAATAGAGGACAATAAAAAGGAAAATAAAAGCCAAGTGTGGGAAAATTCTCCAAGTTATTCAAAACATATGTCACATATTTTTGTACAAATAACTGAAAATACTTTTGCTTTGGACTAAACTAAACTGTTTTACCCGATGAAAGAAAAGAAGAGATGGATCTACACGATGAATCAATTCCATCATTAAAAGGAAGTAAAGTCTTCTGAAAAAGAAACGCGCTTCTTGATTTAGGTCAGGAAGTTGTCGTCCAGACCAACTGTAGGTTGACGAAAAACCTAGAAAAGTCATCACTAAAATCAGCAGGGAATCCACGGACCTCAGCATTAAATAGGGTCGCCAAGTGGTCAGATTTATCCTAACTATGAGAAGGATTTATCTCGTACAATGGGGGGGCACCATGCAAATTAGCTGGATAAGACTAATGAATCAGATCCCCAGAAAGGATAATCTCCTTAAAAGATCAAAAATCAGCTTTTAAGCCTGATATTAATCAATCCTTGAGATTGACCTTAAAGATTGAGAATTAAAAACTCATGGAATTTAATGATATCTAAACTCGAGCCTGAACGAGAAAATATTTTGATCAAAATTACAAACCGATTTGTTTTCTAAAAACCCATTTTCAATGCGTTCATTACCATTGAACGTAAAATCCTAGGAATTCACCTGGAATTCATTAGGTCACCTGAACCAAATCGGGTGTCAACCGTAAGAACGGTGGTTGCATAGTGGTCAAAGACAGGACCTTGTGCCAAACCTACAAATTATAAGGGTGAGCTTTACTATTGCTCCTACCAAGGATAGTAATTGCATCTGACACGTTATAGACCATAATTAAAAGCATATCAGGGGACATTGCCTTCACAGTTGCTTGTTCAACGCTTTCCTTTACAACCGGACGGTAGTTTACCGAAAGGTAATATACGGGACAAGTAAACTGGACGTGTTGCTTTTCAAATACAAGGTTAGCAAGTAGGTGACACAAAACCATAAGTTTTGAGCTAAAATTTTCAAATCTGAAACCCACCAAACCCACAAAAATATTTTGCAAACACCGATGAATGGTTATTCCAGAAAACTTATCTAGGGTAAAAACTAGATTTCATTTTCAAAAGATCAAATGTTTTCATAAAGATCCAATTTCCTTAATGGATCTAAATTTTTATAGTCATGTGGGACTGTAAACCATATCGTTACTACCATTGTTTATACCGCCGTATAGAAATCACTGATGTACAAAGTGTGAAGAATAAAGAAGTGATTCTAGTATTTCAAGACGATATTGCTTGAGGACAAGCAACGCTCAAGTGTGGGAATATTTGATAATGCTAAAAACGAACATATATTTCATAGCATTATTCCTCAAGAAAGACAAGCTATTAGTTGCAATTGTTCTATTTACAAGTGATATTCGTTTAAATAATAAAAGGTGAAGACAAAAGACAGATTCGACGAATTGAAGACGCAAACGACCAAAAAGCTCAAAAGTACAAAAGACAATCAAAGAGGTTCCAATTATTGATAAGAAACGTCTCGAAATTACAAGAGTACAAGATTCAAAACGCAAAGTACAAGATATTAAATTGTACGCAAGGACGTTCGAAAATCCGGAACCGGGACCAGAGTCAACTCTCAACGCTCGACACAACGGACTAAAAATTACAAGTTAACTATGTATATAAATATAATATAATATATAATTAATTATATATATATTATATTTATATAATAAACCGTCGGTAAATAAAGAGCCAAAATGGAGTGAGCTGTAATTACAAACTCCGCGACTCGCGGAGTTTGAAGAAGGAATGGGCCGCGAGTCGCGGAGCCCCAAAAACTGAAACTCCCTATAAAGCCCAACGAATTCTGATCAATTTTTGATCCAAAATATATCCATCTCTCTATCTATATACGTAATATTTATATTTATAATTTATATTTTAATTTTAATTTTAATTTTAATCCTAATAATAAGGGTATGTTAGCGAATGTTGTAAGGGTGTAAGTCGAAATTCTGTCCGTATAACGCTACGCTATTTTTAATCATTGTAAGTTATGTTCAACCTTTTTAATTTAATGTCTCGTAGCTAAGTTATTATTATGCTTATTTAATCCGAAGTAATCATGATGTTGGGCTAATTACTAAAATTGGGTAATTGGGCTTTGTACCATAATTGGGGTTTGGACAAAAGAACGACACTTGTGGAAATTAGACTATGGGCTATTAATGGGCTTTATATTTGTTTAACTAAATGATAGTTTGTTAATGTTAATATAAAGATTGACAATTAGGAGTCCCTATAAATTACCATATACACTCGATCGGACACGATGGGCGGGGTATTTATATGTACGAATAATCGTTCATTTAACCGGACACGGGAATGGATTAATAGCCACTAGAATAATTAAAATAGGGGTGAAATTATGTACAAGGACACTTGGTATAATTGATAACAAAATATTAAAACCTTGGGTTACACTCAGTCGACATCCTGGTGTAATTATTAAACAAAGTATTAAAATCTTGTTACAGTTTAAGTCCCCAATTAGTTGGAATATTTAACTTCGGGTATAAGGATAATTTGACGAGGACACTCGCACTTTATATTTATGACTGATGGACTGTTATGGACAAAAACCAGACGGACATATTAAATAATCCAGGACAAAGGACAATTAACCCATGGGCATAAAACTAAAATCAACACGTCAAACATCATGGTTACGGAAGTTTAAATAAGCATAATTCTTTTATTTCATATTTAATTTCCTTTATTTTATATTTAATTGCACTTCTAATTATCGCATTTTTATTGTTATTGTATTTAATTGCACTTTTAATTATCGTACTTTTTAATTATCGCAAGTTTATTTTATCGCACTTTTATTATTCGCAATTTCATTATCGTTATTTACTTTACGCTTTAAATTAAGTCTTTTATTTATTTAATATTTTACATTTTGTTTTAACTGCAACTAAAGTTTTTAAAATCGACAAACCGGTCATTAAACGGTAAAAACCCCCCTTTATAATAATAATATTACTTATATATACATTTGTATTTTTATAAAAGTAAACTAATATAGCGTTAAGCTTTGTTTAAAGATTTTCCCTGTGGAACGAACCGGACTTACTAAAAACTACACTACTGTACCATTAGGTACACTGCCTATAAGTGTTGTAACAAGGTTTAAGTATATCCATTCTATAAATAAATAAATATCTTGTGTAAAATTGTATCGTATTTAATAGTATTTCCTTGTAAAATTTAATAGTATTTTATACCCCTTAGCTTTGACATCAGTTGCCTTCAGGCCTATCTTCATGAAATCCAGATTCATTGAAGGGGGCAAAGTTTGGGTCAGGCATTTTCAGGCCCTTCTCTCTTTCACTTTCAAGATTCCTCTCCGGCCTCCGGTCACCGCCCTCCGTAGCCTTCCCTTGGCTATCATCCAACTCTGCTAAAATTACTAACAAAAACAAATTAGTATTATGAACAAACATAACAGTTATAAGCAAAAACATGTGCATTTTCAAAAGAGAGCAGAATGGACATACTTCTCCTACGTTTTTGCTTTTTGCCCTCCTCAGTACCCTTCACCCTTTTAGAGCCTATGCTCTTCTTTCTTGTCTTTTGGGTTGGAGGAGGAGTAGGGTTGGTTTCACCCGTGATGTCAATTGATGCCGATGTTTGCTGATCGGCGGTGGTGGTATCATCCGTTGTCCGCTCAGTGTCTGTATGATCAGACCCGGATTCGCTGTCTGAGCTGCTCACAGCAATTTCTTTCCCCTTTTCAGCATCAGCAGCAGCTTTAGCTTCAGCTGCAACTCTCTCCGCCTCAAGCTCTTCAACAGTTTTGTCACGAGCAGTGACCTCCACATCATCATCAAGATCAGGGGATAAAAGAGCAGAGCGGACCTGCATCACGGAGTTGCCTGCAAAGATTACACATTAATAGCAATATAAGTACACATGACAAACAGTGGACAAAAATCTATATATATATAATAGGATGATCATATCACATCCTACCCTATTTTTTCTCACGAAGTACTGGCACAGAATTGCTTGGCCATTCTTGGCTCACTTTGCACAGCACAAGGATTCCCTCATACCTTTCGTATGATCTGGGTGGAATACGGAGTCCTTTCAAGCTATTTACTATCCGCTGTTCTGCGGGAGAAATTTTAACACCCTTTCCTATGCCAGCATCAATAGCACCCCACTCCCGGACAACGGAGTATTCTTCCAGAATAACAGTTTCAACAACAAAGAAAAATGGACTTTTCCAGTCCTTCAAGTTTGAAACTCTAATTAGACCAACAAAATGATTATTTTTCTTACTATCAATAGTAAGCCAGCAATCGCTAATTGTGTGGATTCTAAACAAAGAGATAAAAACATTAATGCGAGGCTTTATATTAATAGCATTGCAGTACATTTCAAAAAGGATGATTTTTTGAAGACCATGGGGATGTATCTGACTAAGACAGGCCCCGTAATATCTAAGAAGGCGAAGAAGAAAGTTAGTAAGGGGAACACGGAGGTTGCCGTGGGTAATTTGTAAAGCGTATAAAGTAATTTCTCCCTCAGGAGGATTGTCAGCGGTTTGTCTGATAGTGGGAAGAACAGGGTTGTATTGATTGAGATGGCGAAAGGCAATCTTTAATCCATCTAAGTATTCACTAGTCAATGATGAAGCCATCGTGCTAACTTCTAGAATGTTAGCAGTATTTGATGAAGAAGGCTTGGCGTGTTCTTGGCCAGTACTCCGTGAAGAAGCCATGATAATACAGTAACAGATATCAACAAGAAGAAAATAGCAGTAAGATGAAGTGTACTGACCTTGGAAGACGGTAAACCTTAAAAAGTTGAAGATTGAAGAAGGCGATGAAGATTTGGGAGAAATATGCTTTTTGGATCTTGGAAAAGGTAAAAAGTGATGGTAACAGGGTTATGACAGTTTTTATAAGGGTTCATCGGTGCAATTTTTATGGTCATGATTGAGACACGTGTATGGGCGAGTTTAAACGAAGGGTACGAAATAATACTTTTTACAACTGGAGGTGCGTGGATGATCTCAGCCATAAGAAGACAATCATAACAGTGTCAGTAAAATTCGTCTGCATTTAATGCCTAAAATGTTTTCCCCGATGCAAGTGGGCAATGAACAGGTTGGTTTGGCATGCGTTATCAAAAGTTTAACAACTTAATCATTTTTCAAATGCTTAAGTCCTTAAACTGGGGGGACTTAATGGTGTATCCTATCGTATACACACATAAAAGGCATAATGATTGCATAAAAGTAGCATCAGGAAGGCTGGAAACAACAGTTTTGTGGAGATTGTCCGTCCAGCGTTCTCCGCTGTACAGGCTGCTCCGTCATGCGTAAGCCCTGAAGGCCGCCTAGCGCATAAGCCCTGGCCGGAGAGCGCCGCATTTAGCATAAATTTCGGAGCACATGTAACAGAACGTATCATCATTTGACACGTGTCCCCAAACAAATCTGGTAGATCTGACACTATAAATAGACCCCTTGGGTCGTCATTTTACACAAGTTCAGACATTCTGACAACTTTGAGAGCTGAGACTTTACTTCTCTCTTTCTCTCTCTACTTTCTCTCACTAGAAGTCATCCGGCTAGCACTTATACGCTCTGCGAACGACAGATTGATTAAGCCACCCCACAAGTTCTTACACTTGTGTACTGGGTCTGCAGGGATTATTTCCCGAGAGTAAAAATCAATCGGCAACACTCCGCCCTTCTAAAAGCTAGATCACTTCTAGTCTCTTGTTGACATACTAAGCCTTACCTCATAAGGAAATAGGTGTCGTCAAAAGGACGAAGGTTACGTAATGACCAACAGTCTCGTAATAACCTAAAAACCTCATTTCTTACCCCAATTACCGACTCCGTCACTTGTGGGAACGTTTTGTTTAATAGTTGTAGCCCGATGTTCTTTTTCTCACTTTGGTGAGAAGCGAACATTACTAACCCGTAAGCATAACATGCTTCTTTATGTTGCATGTTATCCGCTTTTTCTAAATCATGAAGTCCTATATTCGGATACATTGAGTCAAAATAATTTCTTAACCCGTTGCGTAAAATAGCATTTGGGTTCCCCGCAATATATGCGTCAAAGTAAACACATCGTAACTTATGGGTTTCCCAATGTGATATCCCCCATCTTTAAACGAAAGCCTTTTATAAACCAAGGCATTCTTGGAACGTTCTTCGAATGTCTTACAAACTGATTTTGCCATAAATAGTTGTGCCGAGGAATTCTGACCGACTCTAGACAAGATTTCATCAATCATGTCTCCGGGTAAGTCTTCTAAAATATTAGGTTGTCTATCCATTTTGTGTTTTTATACTGTAAAATAAACAAGAGTTAGATTCATAAAAGATACTTATTAATACAAGCAATTTTTACATATATCGTAAAGCATAAGCACACTATATTACATATACTACACCGCACAAATACAACTATCTTATTCCGACTCACTCGTTTCTTCTTTTTCGAACTTGGTTCTTTTTGCTAAGTTTTTAGGGATATATGATGTTCCCCTAATACGAACCATCGTTTTCCACATTGGTCTAGAAAAACCTGGTAGTTTAGAGGTTCCCGGGTTATTGTTACAACTTAAGAAATACGGGTGTTGACGATACATATAAAGTTCATCGGGGTTGGAATCAGATTTCTCTATTTTTATGCCCTTTCCCTTATTGTTCTCTTTTGCCTTTTTAAATTCATTTGGGGTAATTTCTATAATATCATCGGAATCCTAGTCGGGTTCCGATTCATCGGAGAATTGGTAATCCTCCCAATATTTTGCTTCCTTGGCGGAAACACCGTTGACCATAATTAACCTTGGACGGTTGGTTGAGGATTTTCTTTTACTTAACCGTTTTATTATTTCCCCCACCGGTTCTATTTCCTCCTCCGGTTCCTCCTCTTCCGGTTCTGATTCTTCTTCCGGTTCTGATTCTTCATCCGGTTCCTCTTCGGGAACTTGTGAATCAGTCCAATATATATTCGACTCTTCGTTATTATTAGGTGAGTCAATGGGATTTGTGCTAGAGGTAGACATCTATCACACAATATCAAACATGTTAAGAGATTAATATATCACATAATATATGCATGTTAATAATATATAGTTTCCAACAAAAATGTTAAGCAATCATTTTTAAAGAAAAACACGGTCGAAGTCCAGACTCACTAATGCATCCTAACAAACTCGATAAGACACACTAACGCAAATTTTCTGGTTCTCTAAGACCAACTCTCGGATACCAACTGAAATGTCCCGTTCATATTGATTATAAACGTTCCATATTAATTGATTTCGTTGCGAGGTTTTGACCTCTATATGAGACGTTTTTCAAAGACTGCATCCATTTTTAAAACAACCATCACCTTTATTTTATCAATAAAGGTTTTAAAAACATTACGTAGATTATCAAATAATGATAATCTAAAATATATTGTTTACACACGACCATTACATAATGGTTTACAATAGAAATATATTACATCGACATATGTTTCTTGAATGCAGTTTTTACACAATATCATACAAACATGGACTCCAAATCTTGTCCTTATTTTAGTATGCAACAGCGGAAGCTCTTAGTATTCACCTGAGAATAAACATGCTTTAAACGTCAACAAAAATGTTGGTGAGTTATAGGTTTAACCTATATATATCAAATCGTAACAATAGACCACAAGATTTCATATTTCAATACACATCCCATACATAGAGATAAAAAATCATTCATATGGTGAACACCTGGTAACCGACATTAACAAGATGCATAATATAAGAATATCCCCATCATTCCGGGACACCCTTCGGATATGATATAAATTTCAAAGTACTAAAGCATCCGGTACTTTGGATGGGGTTTGTTAGGCTCAATAGATCTATCTTTAGGATTCGCGTCAATTAGGGTGTATATTCCCAAATTCTTAGATTACCAGACTTAATAAAAAGGGGCATATTCGATTTCGATAATTCAACCATAGAATGTAGTTTCACGTACTTGTGTCTATTTTGTAAATCATTTATAAAACCTGCATGTATTCTCATCCCAAAAATATTAGATTTTAAAAGTGGGACTATAACTCACTTTCACAGATTTTTACTTCGTCGGGAAGTAAGACTTGGCCACTGGTTGATTCACGAACCTATAACAATATATACATATATATTAAAGTATGTTCAAAATATATTTACAACACTTTTAATACATTTTGATGTTTTAAGTTTATTAAGTCAGCTGTCCTCGTTAGTAACCTACAACTAGTTGTCCACAGTTAGATGTACAGAAATAAATCGATATATATATTATCTTGAATCAATCCACGACCCAGTGTATACATATCTCAGTATTGATCACAACTCAAACTATATATATTTTGGAATCAACCTCAACCCTGTATAGCTAACTCCAACATTCACATATAGAGTGTCTATGGTTGTTCCGAAATATATATAGATGTGTCGACATGATAGGTCGAAACATTGTATACGTGTCTATGGTATCTCAAGATTACATAATATACAATACAAGTTGATTAAGTTATGGTTGGAATAGATTTGTTACCAATTTTCACGTAGCTAAAATGAGAAAAATTATCCAATCTTGTTTTACCCATAACTTCTTCATTTTAAATCTGTTTTGAGTGAATCAAATTGCTATGGTTTCATATTGAACTCTAATTTAAGAATCTAAACAGAAAAATATAGGTTTATAGTCAGAAAATTAAGTTACATGTCAATTACTAAAGAGGTAGTCATTTCCGTCGAAAAAACGACATCTTGATGACCATTTTGGAAAACATACTTTCACTTTGAGTTTAACCATGATTTTTGGATATAGTTTCATGTTCATAAGAAAAAATCATTTTCCCAGAAGAACAACTTTTAAATCAAAGTTTATCATAGTTTTTAATTAACTAACCCAAAACAGCCCGCAGTGTTACTACGACGGTGTATGTCCGGTTTTACGGTGTTCTTCGTGTTTCCAGATTTTAAATCATTAAGTTAGCATATCATACAGATATAGAATATGTGTTTAGTTGATTTTAAAAGTCATGTTAGAAGGATTAACTTTTGTTTGTGAACAAGTTTAGAATTAACTAAACTATGTTCTAGTGATTACAAGTTTATAACGTTGAATAAGACAGCTTTTTATGTAAGAATCGAATGATGTTATGAACATCATTACTACCTAAAGTTCCTTGGATAAACCTACTGGAAATTAGAAAAATGGATCTAGCTTCAAAGGATCCTTGGATGGCTTGAAAGTTCTTGAAGCAGAATCATGACACGAAAACAATTTCAAGTAAGATTTCCACTCGAAATAAGATTGTTATAGTTATAGAAATTGAATCAAAGTTTGAATATGATTATTACCTTGTATTAGAAAGATAACCTACTGTAAGTAACAAAGGTTTCTTGATCTTGGATGATTACTTGGAATGGATTTAGAAAACTTGGAAGTAAACTTGCAATCTTGGAAGTATTCTTGATTTTATGAAACTAGAACTTTTAGAATTTATGAAGAACACTTAGAACTTGAAGATAGAACTTGAGAGAGATCAATTAGATGAAGAAAATTGAAGAATGAAAGTGTTTGTAGGTGTTTTTGGTCGTTGGTGTATGGATTAGATATAAAGGATATGTAATTTTATTTTCATGTAAATAAGTCATGAATGATTACTCATATTTTTGTAATTTTATGAGATATTTCACGCTAGTTGCCAAATTATGGTTCCCACGTGTGTTAGGTGACTCAAATGGGCTGTTAAGAACTGATCATTGGAGTGTATATACCAATAGTACATACATCTAAAAGCTGGGTATTGTACGAGTACGAATACGAGTGCATACGAGTAGAATTGTTGATGAAACTGAACGAGGATGTAATTGTAAGCATTTTTGTTAAGTAGAAGTATTTTGATAAGTGTCTTGAAGTCTTTCAAAAGTGTATGAATATATATTAAAACACTTGTGATGACCCGAAAATTTTTGACTTATTTAAACCAATTCTCTATACGATTTATTATTTTAACACGCTAAACAAAGTCTGTTAGATTGAGTCTCAAAATTTTAGAACTGTTTCATATATACAATTACCTTTGATTACTCTCGACGATTCATGAACAATTATATGTATGTATATATATATGTACAAGTAAAAACGACTTTCCTACAGTAAAAATTACTTTGCTACAGTAAAACACAATTTGCTACAGTAAAACACTATTTGCTACAGTGAAACCGTATTTTGCTACAGTACTACAGTGAAAACGAAGATTCATTCAATATTTCTCTAGAATCGCCAAACCCTTAACTTCATTGACTCAAAAGGGAAAGAAGTATGATTGGTCCACGGAACAGGAATCCTCATTCCAGTTGTTAAAGAAGAAGTTAACGTCTGCACCCATTTTGTCATTACCAGAAGGAAATGATGATTTCGTGATCTATTGTGACGCTTCGCGCCAAGGTTTAGGATGTGTATTAATGCAACGCACAAAAGTTATCGCATATGCCTCACGACAACTAAAAATTCATGAAAAGAACTATACAACACACGATTTGGAACTTGGAGCTGTAGTTTTTGCACTCAAAATATGGAGACACTATCTATATGGCACCAAGTGTACAGTGTACACTGACCATAAGAGTCTTCAGCATATTTTTGATCAAAAACAACTCAATATGAGACAACGTCGCTGGGTAGAGTTGTTAAACGATTACGATTGTGAAATCCGTTACCACCCCGGAAACGCTAATGTTGTAGCTGATGCCCTAAGTCGAAAAGAAAGAGTAAAACCTCTTAGGGTCCGAGCTTTGAATATTACAATTCGTACCAATCTCACAAAGCAAATTCAAGCAGCACAGTTAGAAGCTTTAAAAGAAGAAAATGAAAAAGGCGAAATGAGCAGAGGGTTAGAAAAACAGCTTGAGGTAAAAGCCGATGGAACCCTGTATTTTGCTGATAGGATATGGGTACCAAAATATGGTAATCTAAGGCAACTAGTACTAGATGAAGCACACAAAACGAGGTACTCAATTCACCCAGAAAACGAGAAAATGTACCACGATCTCAAGAAGTTTTATTGGTGGCCTAATATGAAGACGGAAATTGCTACTTATGTAAGCAAATGTTTGACGTGTGCAAAGGTCAAAGCTGAGCACCAAAAGCCGTCAGGATTACTGCAACAACCAGAAATTCCGCAGTGGAAATGGGAAAGAATAACTATGGATTTCATTACGAAATTGCCAAGGACTGCAAGTAGTCATGATACTATTTGGGTGATAGTTGATCGTCTAACTAAATCAGCTCACTTTCTACCAATAAAGGAGACAGACAGTATGGAGAAATTAGCACGCCTATATTTGAAGGAAGTAGTTTCCAGGCATGGTGTACCCATCTCTATCATATCTGATCGCGACACCCGATTCACATCACGTTTCTGGCAGTCATTACAAAAAGCATTGGGAACTCTATTAGATATGAGCACCGCTTATCACCCACAGACAGATGGTCAAAGTGAAAGAACAATACAAACATTGGAAGACATGTTACGGGCATGCGTGATTGACTTTGGAACCAGTTGGGATCGACACTTACCGTTGGCAGAATTTTCATACAATAACAGCTATCATACGAGCATCAACGCAGTGCCATTTGAAGCACTTTATGGTAGAAAGTGCAGAACTCCTATCTGTTGGAGTGAAGTAGGAGAAAGACAACTTACTGGACCAGAAATTATTCATGAAACCACCGAAAAGATCATTCAAATACAACAGCGATTGAAAACGGCCATGAGTCGCCAAAAGAGTTATGCTGATGTAAGAAGAAAACCGCTAGAATTTCAAGTGGGCGACAAAGTCATGTTGAAAGTGTCACCCTGGAAAGGCGTTGTACGATTCGGTAAACGAGGAAAGCTAAGTCCTAGGTACGTAGGACCCTTTGAAATCACAGAAAGAATTGGAACAGTTGCTTATCGATTAAAGCTACCGCAAGAACTTAGTAGTGTTCACAACACATTTCACGTGTCAAATTTGAAGAATTGTTTAGCTGAAGAGGATGTCGTAATTCCTCTTGACGAAATACGAATCAATGATAAACTCCATTTTATCGAAGAACCTGTTGAAATCATGGACCGTGAGGTCAAACAATTAAAACAAAGCAAAATACCGATAGTTAGGGTTCGTTAGAACGCAAGACGAGGACCCGAGTTTACTTGGGAACGTGAAGATCAGATGAAGCAAAAGTATCCACATTTGTTCACTGATATCGCTCATGAAACAGGTACTACTCAAAATTTCGGGACGAAATTTTCTTTAACGGGGAGGTACTGTGATGACCCGAAAATTTTTGACTTATTTAAACCAATTCTCTATACGATTTATTATTTTAACACGCTAAACAAAGTCTGTTAGATTGAGTCTCAAAATTTTAGAACTGTTTCATATATACAATTACCTTTGATTACTCTCGACGATTCATGAACAATTATATGTATGTATATATATATATATGTACAAGTAAAAACGACTTTCCTACAGTAAAAATTACTTTGCTACAGTAAAACACAATTTGCTACAGTAAAACACTATTTGCTACAGTGAAACCGTATTTTGCTACAGTGAAAACGAGTTTGCTACAGTAAAACACTATTTGCTACAGTAAACACTATTTGCTACAGTGAACACTATTTGCTACAGTAAACACTATTTGATGTCGGCGAACTAGCAAACAAAAACAGAAAAGGCGGCCATGCGATCGCATGGCAAAAACACTGAAAACTCATGCGATCGCATGAGCTACAGTAAATCGAAAAGTACTATAAAAGGTCAGTTTTGCTCGACGAAATATTTCATAAATATATATGTACGTAAATTTTATAATTATAATTATAATTATAATTTTAATTTTAAGTTTAATAATAATAAAGTATATTCGAGGGTATTTTTAATTCGGGTTTCAAACCGTTTTAAAATAAGGAAATATTGAGTATTGTTCGGGGTATTGTTCTTGAATCCAAGACCAACCATACAGTCGTCTACCATCATTACGTCTACGCAATTTGCCTACAATATTGAATCGCAATATTGAACTGTGAGTTATAGTCTCCCTTTTTAAATACTTTAAATATTTTTGGGCTGAGAATACATGCAATTTATTTTAAACGCAATAAGACACAAGTACATACAAAATTCTACACT
This sequence comes from Rutidosis leptorrhynchoides, assembly GCF_046630445.1. Classification (NCBI taxonomy): domain Eukaryota; kingdom Viridiplantae; phylum Streptophyta; class Magnoliopsida; order Asterales; family Asteraceae; genus Rutidosis; species Rutidosis leptorrhynchoides. The sequence continues at coordinate 98,793,846 of NC_092336.1, read as the reverse complement.
GAGTTAAACCGAAAATCCCTTAGCTTTGGTAACTAGTAGCTGCCAGTACATAGGATATGGACTGGTGGGCGCGAATAATTGTATATGGATCCATAGGGCTTGACATCCCCGTCCGAGCTAGAGCACTAGCCTTTTAACGGACGTATGTTATTTGAGTTTAAGACACGTTGATTTACGTGTATTAAAACGAATGGGGTAATTATCACTATAGCGTTAAGTTTAGTTACCAGGGTGCTCTGTTACGTAGAATCTATTGATAAACTTTTGATGAAATCTTGTGGTCTATCTTTATATATGTTTATGACTCGAGCAATTAAACCTATAACTCACCAACATCCGTGTTGACTTTTTAGCATGTTTTATTCTCAGGTCCTTAGAATGCTTCCGCTGTGATGTGCTTGTTGCCTGCATGGAGTCTCTCATGCTTTGTACAAAGTTTATTGCATTCAAAATAAAACTGCGTTGTGTAATAAATAATTGGACTGTGATGTCAACCTGTAAATTAAAGACTTATGTATTTTGGGGTTTTGCTTATACCTAAGCACTCGCCCACATGTTTATAACTTTCTATGTTTAGAAAGTCACTTATTTTAATGAATGCAATATTTTATCAAAACGTATCATATAGAGGTCAAAACCTCACTGTGGAATCAATGATTAACGTGCCGCGTCAATAGCGATTTTGACGGGTCGTTACAACACTACATGTATATATATTTTAACTGAGTCGTTAAGTCATCGTTAGTCGTTACATGTAAGTGTTGTTTTGAAACCTTTAGGTTAACGATCTTGTTAAATGTTGTTAACCCAATGTTTATAATATCAAATGAGATTTTAAATTATTATATTATCATGATATTATGATGTATGAATATCTCTTAATATGATATATATACATTAAATGTCGTTACAACGATAATCGTTACATATATGTCTCGTTTCAAAATCATTAAGTTAGTAGTCTTGTTTTTACATATGTAGTTCATTGTTAATATACTTAATGATATGTTTACTTATCATAATATCATGTTAACTATATATATAACCATATATATGTCATCATATAGTTTTTACAAGTTTTAACGTTCGTGAATCACCGGTCAACTTGGGTGGTCAATTGTCTATATGAAACCTATTTCAATTAATCAAGTCTTAACAAGTTTGATTGCTTAACATGTTGGAAACACTTAATCATGTAAATAACAATTTCATTTAATATATATATAAACATGGAAAAGTTCGGGTCACTACACCACATACTCCAAAATACTATGGAATATTTGACCAAGTACATTGGTTAACCCGTTTGATAATCTGATGTTGGACTTTAGTTTGAATTTCAACAAACCTCCCCTCAAACCTAAGTTCAACTAGGCCTTCACTCCAATGATAGTCCTGATCCAACCTAATTTAGTACCTTCCGAAACCTCAGAACACAACCTGACAGGGACCACATCAAGTCGACTTACGGTACAAGGCTCCAAGATAGACTCATCCATTGAGGGCGCGTAACCACGTGCACCAAGTACGGGGTGCAACAACCGTCGACATGGTCCAAATGTCACGTTGCGCTATCCACACATCCAGACTACAACCCGCGAGTATCCAAACTTCCACGATAACTCCCACTGTCAATTTCCAAAAGAATGTCCCTACTGTTTACTACCTTACCGCCCAAACCTGAGAGAAACCACCTCTTACGCACACATATGTTTCTTCCCCATATACGATGTATGACTTTGGTTTGCCCCATAACAAACCTCCCATCAAACCCAAATCCATATGAGCCTCCCTTTCAACGATAGGTCGGGCCCAACCTTTACCGCTGCCAAACGGAACTCTCAAACTGTCTGTGTGCGGACCAATGAGATTTCGATACAAGACTTCAGGATCAACTCAACGTTACCAAGGGAACGCACACATGCTGAGAGGTGCGCCCACAGCACCGTCCATCACATCCGGAATATATTTTGGCTCCCGTAACAAGGCTACATCTCTGAAAAATCACAGCCTTTATCGCCCGAAGATTTGTAAAACAAATCGTCTCGCCACTCGCAACATCAAAACCGGAACTCTCTCATAAAACTGCCGCAACTTAAAAAATCGTATCTCAAGATCCAACGGTCCGATTATCAGCAAAATTTTACCACTCTTAGAACAGTACTTCTGGAAACTACAGTCCAAGTTTCACGTCGATCCAACGGTAGATGAACCCTCTATGATTTTTCTCTCACTGAAGCTTCAAACCCGAATATCCGCAACTTCGAAAAAAACATAACTCCTGATGTAACGGTCTGATCACTGTCAAATTTTGACCACAATTAGATCTATACGTCTTTTACTTACAGTAAAATTTTCAAGGCGATTCGACGGTTAACAAACCCGTGATGATTTTGTCTTCTCTAACAGCTCCGAATACTAACAGTTTAAACCTGAATGGCAGCAACTTCGAAAAACTATATCTCGAGATCTAACGGGTCGATCTTCCTAAAATTTTTACGGCCACTAGACCTATGTATCTGTCACGTACGGTAAAAATTTCAAAGCAATCCAACGGTTAACGAACCTGTTGCGATTTTTATCCTCCATCTGTGCAGTAGAATCCGAATTTTGAAAGTTCATCATTCCCTCGAACGGGACCGCAAGGAATGATAACTTAGATCCGATACCCGGATCTTCCCGAAAATCTCTCAGCAACAAGACCCATCGATCCGATCATCGACCCCGTTGACTGATCCCATGATCATGATACATATTGCATCACATCATATACCCGTCGTTCGTTCACCATACTTTCAATTCGCCATCGTGCCCATACTTGAACCTTGAGCTCTGAGACCACTTGTTAGGATTTCGGAAGGCTCCAACAAGACAAGTGATTTAAACTAATTACTAACTCACGAACGACAAACGAATTAAAACGATAAATAAAGTACAAACGACACGGGTATTTAACGTGGTTATATCCCAACTCCAAAACACGGAGAATGGTTTACTCCACGGGCGCAAACCAGAGATTTTTCAGTATTATTTTCGTGCACATTTTACAATGAGGCTAGGGGTTACAATTTATACGAAGAGTTAAACTTGTCCACCAAGTTACATTTGTCCTTCAAGCAAAAGACATTCCATGAATATCTATTACTTGCTCCATACTTCATTCATACTAGAAGATTTAATTAAGGCAACAAGATCTCTACGACTTGTTCACCAAGTCAAACTCCCTTCGACTTGTTCCTTTGATCAAATTCTTCACACCTTCAACAATCTCCCACTTGAAGACTTTGAGCAAACTCTTCACTACTCAACACTACGTATAGCTTTAGAACCGTTGCTCTTTAATCATAACCCTTGTTAAATCCTTCTTTTAGTCAATTCTAATTCAATTTTGTATTTTCGTAATTACTATATTCTTTTTTTTTTCTTCATACATTTGATTTGATTTTTATCATTAATGTAAACATAAAATCGTAAAATTTTGATGTAAAAATCAAAATTAGTTGAAACAGCATCTGTTAGATCATCAAAAGCTAAAGTTGGTGTGCCTACTGCCTAAAAAGGGCATTATATTGCATTATTGCTTCTAAGTTTCATCTACAATCGTCATTTGTTTCTCTACATGATTCCAAATTGTTTTCTTTTCAGGTGTGTTTGGATGATCTATTTTAAAAGCTTACAGGAGCTTAAATAATACTCCATAGAACTTATGGTTTTCACGAGCTTATGATTTTTAAGCTTTGTTTATTAATAAAAAAAATAAATAAAGTTTAGCAAATAAATTCCTCCCATCAAACTTAAATAATAAGCTCTTAGCATATGATATGTTAAATTACATAACTACTTTTTGAAAAATTATTTAATACGTATGTATTATGTTGTCCTTTTTAGTCAATTTAAAGCTATAAGTTTCAGCTCCAGTTACTTTATCAAACACTTATGAAAAATAATAAGCTTCAGTTTCAAGCTTAAAAAATAAACTCCAACTACCAGCTTCAACTCCCGCTACCAATCTCCAGCTAATTTCACCCAAACACACCATTCACCTATGATCCTGGTTTGGACCGATTAGAAAAAGTTAATCATTTTTTATTTTTAAAACGCAGTTAAGAGTCACCGACGATAAATCCAGACGCGATGTCGGAACCAAAAACACCTACACCAATTTAGGCCCTATAATGTATTATGAACTAGATAGATAGCAGAATACATGTAATGTGAGAAAGTAAACCGAAACGACATTTTAATCTGTAAAAAAAGTGATAACATAAAAAGACTGTTACAGAAAAGGGTTCAATCAACATTTCAAAACCAACAAAAATCCTGTCAAAACTGAACCAAAAGAAACAACAAACATGAAGGTTCAAGTTTAACTTTGAGAAGCAAAGGATTCATTTGAAGATAGTAATTTGACTCTCTTGGTAAGATTTCTCATAGCATCTATAATAACCGATTTCTTTTCGATTCTAAACTGTAAAGCTAATTCCGTTGAGGGTGAAACGCCGTTCTTGAGTATCGATTCATCTTCCATTATTTTGGTGGGGAAATGATTAAGTGCTATCACGCATAACGCAATAAGCGTTCGAAGAGTAGATATTTCGTTAGCTAATCCAATAGGAGCCTCCGTCGATAGAGATTTGAGTGTAGTTAGATCATGTTTTTCGACTGTTTCCGCATCATTTGCCAAGAGAGCTCTCAAGGCGGCTAGTAAACGGCCTTCTACTACTTCCGCTCCACCGAGAGTCACCTAAAAAAAATATAAAAAATAAAAAATAATAAAAAAATTCTCATGGCCTGCAGCTTTAGGGTATTGCCATTAAAAAAAAAAATTATGTTTTTACAATAACAATTTAACCCAGATTTTTCTAATGACAGCTCGCCCTTAGAGCTGTCATTAAGAATTAATTTGATGCATAAAGTGGTGGTTAAACATTAAGCTAGTCGAGGGTAGTTATTTGCACAAAATGAGTGGTTATTTTTTATGTACAAACAATTTTTGCGTGTCCGAAAATCTTAATGACAGCCCTTAGGCTGTCATTAAAAAAATCCATTGGTATAGGTCTTGGATGACTTCCACCCGTTTGACCGATTTGACACGTCTCCTTTCAAGTTGATCTTTTAGCTTAACCCATTTGACAACTTAGAGATGCAACATTACCCGAATCGACCCACATTTACAGGTAATCAGATGATTGTTGGTATTTGATTGTTTGACAAATTAGGTAAAACGGGTAAATTCTAACAAACATAAAAGGGGGAAATGATACCTTGAGAAGAGCTTGATCTCCGTCTAAGTTCAATTTTGATAATATCTGTTGTTGCCAAGGTGCCGGTGAAGAGAAATTGGGATTCGAAACCCCAGCTGCCATGCTGGCAGCATCTAAAAGACCACCGTCATACTTAAGTTCGACACAATCGTACGGATTCGATGGAACCACAAACCCATAATCTAGAAGAAAAAGATCATTGCTCAAGCAACCATAGTTCAAAGTTAAATGATCGCGTTCTTTAATAGTTGTCCCCGCAACAACCTATATATAACACATCAAGTTCAATTATGTTTGCAAAAAAAGTAATGTTCGCTTAAAAGTGGTAACTTTGACCCATTTACAAGTAGAACGTCACCTACATACCTTTACTATCATCTTTGGATCTCCTGAACCTTGTTCTTGAACGATTTCGGCATTAGGGTTGAAGCTATGATTGCACATATCAATAAGAGGAAGCATCATCGGAACATCACTACGGTTTCCATTTTGAAGATTTTTCCCATGCAAACGGAAAGCTCTAGAAGAAACAGCCGACATAGCCCAACCTAATGACGATGCGTCAACTTGACGACCTCCAAATGGATGATCTTGTAACTTCACATCTTCAATTTCACGTCTCAATTCTTTCTCAAAATCAAGAAGAAACCGACATCTTTTATTCACCTGTACGTTAGGGATTGGAGCATTGTATGCAACATATAAGCGAATATTGTACAGTACGACAGTACGTTAAAAAATTGACAGTAAATAACCAAATGTAACAAAATGAACTACCTAAGAATCTAAGATAGACTTTGAATGTGCTTATATTGCTCTACGTTGTAACGATCATATGTTTAAGTGTTTATTTAACCATTAGGAACTGATTATCAGATAATTAGTTCCAAAACATAAAACCAAACATTCTGTGATAGCATCATATGATATTGTATTAATCAAAATGATGTAAAAGTTACCTGGTGAAGAAGAGGGGCATATTGCAAATTCTTAATATCTTCCCCCGGAAAGAAAATGGGTACGGTAAAAGTTTCTGGAAGATTGCTGATATATGGCCACCAAAAGGAACCGGTTTTTGCTCTCTCTTGAAGAAGCTTTAATCCCAATTTCATAGCCCATAGTTCCTCTGCCAAATGCTTTACACCATTTATTCAGAACTCAATATAGCCTATTTTTTGCAAAATAAAGTTACTAACAATGGCTAAAACAAACTAGCTAATTTGAAGTTGATATTTAAGTTTATTTTATATACAAGGTATTAAAAAAACCACCAAATATTTGTCAAGTTCTCAACATTGCTCAACTTAATCACTGAAAATTACAATAGAAGCAGTAAATGCATATAACAAATGCAATCATAAACAAGTAAACGACCTTTAAAATGAAAAATGGTCTAACTAATGTAATGTTTGTTTTCTAATAAGTACTAACATATAGAAATCATCAAATAGAACTACATATAATATATAAAAATAACAATTAATCACTACAAAATTACATACCAGGAACATGGCGAGATAAATTGACCATATTGGAGTACGACCCATCACCATTATCAGATTCATTTGACGGAAACCGCAACGGAATGTGCTCCGGCAACGCAATTAATTCAGACCCTTTGGGGATTTCTTCAGAAGCAATCAATCCAAGCCCGTATGGACCGGAATCTGCAATTCGAACAAAAGGGTGCACAAAAGCACCTTCTTTTTTGACCCATTTGATCAGGTCAGGTGGGTGTGGAACTAACCGTTGTGGAGTTCCGGCAGCGGCGGAAACAGTCGTGAAACGGCGGCGGGAAGATGGAATCCTGGTGGTGGTTGGGTTTATAGTGAAACAGTGGTGCTTAGTAGCTACTGACATTATCTTGTTCGACATTTTTTGTGAAATTTGAGAATTTGTGATTTGGGGATACGAATTCGATTGGTTTGCTATTTGCCGGCGGGTTAAGAATTAAGAAATGGAGGTTGACAAAAAACACCCTGATACTTTCATTGTATAGATATCTGGTCCTTAATATCTACCCTAAAAAGAGTAGTTTTTTTAGTACTCCGTAAAAAACCCGATTAGTCATTCTTAAAAGTTGTCCGCTTCGAATTTTCAAAATTAGTTTAATTAATCGATCAACGTGATGGGTCAAAATCGATTTGGTAATCAAAGTCAGTTGAAGTCAAAATTGATCAGCATTTTAATATTAATTTAAACAAAATGAACAATTTTAAACAATTACGTTAAAGTTTATATTTATGGCTTTCTTCTATATTTAAACATATCATTTTTAAATTTTAATATTTAAATATATAAAGTACAATCTAATTAATCCATAATTAATTTCCGAATGTCTGATTACTTCATTCAAAGTTCATATCGATTAGTTTGTCTATTAAATTATGCAAATTTATAGATTGTTAATAATGTTTCATCCACCAAACATTTTAGAAATTCCAAGGACAAATATATTTTTATAAAACCAATGATAAATATATCTAAAAAAATTCCTCGCTTTCTATTATATTGTATTTGACATATCAGTATTTATCAAAGATTTAAAATTTCCTATTATATTGCATTTGACATAACAATATTTATCAAAGTTACAAAATGTAATCATCGACTCACTTGCACTACATTTGATTTGATTCACCGTATATTTTGATATACATGAATTTGTTGTTAATACTTTCGATTGGGTTTTTTCTAGATATTTGGCTTCTAAGGTCAGTGGCGGAACTTGAAATTTATAACTAGGAGGGCGAACACTAAATTTTTTTATCATTATTTAACAAAAATAAGCATCGTCATAGTCATATAAATACGGTAATAAAAATCATTACAACTCGGCTCGACGACCTTTGAGCATTTTAAAATCATCGATAACATATTCCGAATTAAACTTTTCAGCAATTTCTCGTTCGATATAAACCACCAAATTATCCTCTAGATAGTCATCAGACATTTAATTATTTGGAACCACACTAAAAAAAATAGCATAATGAATCATATATATGCAATAGCGTAAATCAAATTGTTTCTCATAACACCACATGTCCCTGAATCAAACTAAGGATGAACTACAATAATATAATAATATGATAAATTAATAATTAATAATGATAATGATGATAAAAAAATCTATAAACACGGCAAAATATATGCCGACAACTGAGACAAATTTATTTACATGAGGTTTATATGCCTATATGCAATATTTTTGGGGTTATTCATAAAATACCTTGATTTATATTGGGGTTTCTTCCACTTAGACAGCAACTATGCGAGGGCTTCTTCCATTTGACAGCAGTAGGGACAATACTTGTTTTGCTTTTGAACCACTTTTTTGCTTTTGTTTTTGCAGTAGAGAAAGAATTAAAGAAATGGAAATTTTTGAAAATGGAGAAAGGAAAGGACGGTTTGGTTATTATTATAGGAAAAGTCAATGCTGCAAACTTAGGATGGCTAATAAAGTATATTTATTTTTTGACCTCTAAAATATTAAAATATTACACGCATGACTAAAAGTTTTAGGGAGGCGGGTGCCCTCCTTTGTCTCAACAAAGATCCGCCCTTGTCTAAGGTTGATTGGAATGTATGGCTCCATCATCCTATGAACTATGAACTGTTTGTAATTTTCCTAGCATCTTGCTAGTATTTTTATAATATTCTGTTGTTCTAAAAAAAAAACAATAGAGATTTTTAAGATTTTTTTTTGGGTCCGTTGTTTTGTTTTATTTTTTCTAGCTCCCGCTAGTTTTAATAAAATATTTGACTCTGTTGTTCAAAAAAAAAAAGATAAATAATAGAGTTTTTTTTTTTTTTTTTTTTTTTTTTTTTTTTTACATTTAACAAAAAAGAGAAGGGCATGTGGTTAGAATTAGAGTATTTCGGATGTGAAGGACTAACTTGCAATTTCATAGAACTCGCAACTGCCGGCAAAAATTCACCGCCTGGTGTTTAACTGCAATAACCATAGCATCGCAAAAGAGTAAAAAAAAAAAAAAAAAAGTCTAAACTTTATGAGAAAACAATTTTACAGCACAAAACAACAAAAAATAATAAAGTTATCTCAATAAACGAATATTATTACATCACAAATTGAATTATTGATGCGTTGAACCACAAATTATAATCCCTCAGATATTAAAAAAAAAAAAAGATTCCCAATTTCTTCACACCGTTGAATTAGTTACTTCATAGCAACAACAAGATAACGCACTCATACTCTCTCACACACACAAAATAAAAATTAAGTCTTTAACAAAAATGGATTCATCATCATCTTCAAAAGCAATACGATTCATTTCGCATCAATCTTTCTTCTTAGCCGTCCGATCAAATGATCTTGAATCGGTCAAACAGATAGTCAACGATGGTGGGGATATTGATACAGGGTCACTGTATGGTTTGATGACGATGCAAAACGACGCCGGAGAAACAGCTTTGTATATAGCTGCTGAGAATAATTATTTTGAAGTGTTCTGTTATTTGCTTAAGTTTTGTGATGTTGAAATTGTGAAAGTTAGGTCTAAATCGGATTTTGATGCCTTTCATATTGCTGCTGAAAGAGGTCATTTAGGTAATTTCAGTTATGATTATTGTTTTTTCTTTCTTTCTAGATCTTATCAATTTGTTTGCTTGAATCTTGAGCTATTTGTGTTTGTATTGATATTGCTAAATTTTGTGACTTTTTTATAAAACCAAAGTATGGTATTTGTTTGTTTGTTATGTAGACTATGGATTGCTATATTTAGTTGTTTAAGGTTTAATTTTATTGTAATCATCAATCTTCTTTTTTTTTTTTTTTTTTTTTTTTTTTTTGTAATCATCAATCTTAGCAGAGCATATTTGGAGTATTTACTAGTAGTATCTTGAAAGAAAGAAAAAGTTAACTAGTTTGCTCAATTGTACAACCATGGTGGAACTTTTATTATTTGGGTACTGAAAAAGATTAAACTTTATCATATGGGCATCGAAAAATTGTATAAAAAATTTGATCTTTTCATTTGGGTATGGGAAAATTTTTTAAAAATTCATATGAAAAAGATGATAAAAGGTTGATCTCATTTGGGTAGACAAAAAGGTTAGATTTTTATTCATGATACAACTCTGCTACTGTTGGCAACTGTAAAGGGGTGAAAATTATGTGTAAATTATCATTTAGATATGAAAAAAGATTCAATCTTTACGCCTAACGACTTACGCTGTTATGCATCCAGAAATCGTGAATGAACTTTTAAAGTTATGGCCTGAGCTTTGTAAAGTATGTGACGGAAAAAACACGTGCCCGTTATATTCAGCAGCTGTCAAGAATCATCTGGATGTTGTGAATGCCATTTTAGATGCAGATGCTACTTGCTTAAGAATAGTAAGGAAAAATGGGAAAACTTCATTGCATACAGCAGCTAGATATGGTAAAACAAATATGGTAAAAACGCTTATTGAAAAAGATCCAGGTATTGTAGCGATTAAAGATAAAAAGGGTCAAACTGCGCTTCATATGGCTGTGAAAGGACAGAGTACTGCTGTAGTCGAGGATTTGTTATTAGCTGATCACTCGATTTTAAATGAACGTGACAAGAAGGGTAACACTGCTATACATATCGCTACTAGAAAATGTCGATCTCAGGTATTATTTTGACTTATAAATCATCTCATTTTCATATCACGTTATTACACTAGGACAAGAAGTTATAAGTAATTTTGATGACTTTGATTATGGTCATCCAACAACTTTTGATGATAAGTTACAGAGGTGGCAAGTTCAGGTCATTTACTAATGAATGTGTCAATTTGGGCCGTGTTTTATTTTTTTGTCTCTACAAAATGTTGAATAAAAAGTCATATGAGTTGACCCCTAAAGTCTTTTTTAATTTTTATTAGACCGGTACTAACCCGGCGTCAGAAATAGTTCGTCAGATGAGGAGGATGAGTCTGACGCTTTTGAAGCCTGTTAACCCTGCGTCAATTTTTGACGCCAACAAAGGTTAGTTGATTTTTTGACGGTGGAGTGAGATTTGGTTGAGCCAATCACAAGTTTTTGCCATTTTATATTTATATTTAATTTATTTTTTTCCCACCCAATTTCCAATCAGATTTTACCACTTCACTCTCCAAATATTTGACACAAAAACTTGACATTTTGGGTTAACGAGAGTCAAGTACAGTCACAGCTAAAAATCCATTTTTCACCAAAAAGTACATCATTCGCCTCTGACATCACAGTCAGGGTTAGAAACAGTCTTATGGATACAACTCCTTAGACTGTTTCCAACCCCGACTATGATGTCAAAGGCAAGTAGTGTACTTTTTGATGATGTGGCAATGTCAAGTGGTGAAGTATTATAAAGGGAAATGTCAAATTTGAGTTTTAAATTGTGTGGTGGGCGATGTGGTAAAAATATTGTTGTTAGTTGGGTATAAATTATTTTAAATAATAATATATGAAAATAAATGGTGAAATCTGATTGGCTGGAAAATATTTGACACACCTTCTCTCTTCCTTCAAATTTTCGACTGACGCCCCTTAGCCTCAAACTTTGACGCCCCGTTAGAGGCGTCAAGGGCGTCAAACTAGTGCCACATTGGATTCCATGTCATTTGACGGATTTTTTTGACGCCCCATTATAATCAGTCTAATTAAAGGCTTAAGTCATGTTAATCAAATATCTAGATTATTTGCATAGATATTTGTTCATAAATTTTAATTGAAAAATTATTTGAGTTTTGCTAACACATGCACATTTAAAACTTAAGATTTTCTTAAATATCATAATCATAATTAGTATTATATATTAATACTAACTGATAGTTACCATTTTTATGCGTATATTAAATACTAATGATATTTTAGGAAATTTCAAGTTCATAATGTTCCTTAATATATGCAACGGGTCATACGTTAGCAAAAACCTTTTTATTTATATACATTTTTGAAAGACAAATTGGCGTTTTTGGGTCAACCCGACCCGGCCCGACCTGTTTTGACTCGTACATGTTGCCACCTCTTGTACATTTCTTTTTATTGGGTTCGATCTTTGTTTCTGCTACTGTAATCGGTATAAATTCGTTCAAAAACTTTGTTCTGAAATAATGGGTGTGAAATTTTCAGATTGTAAGTCTGTTGCTGGGCTACACTTCAATCAACGTCAATGTAATTAATCTTCAACAAGAAACTGCAATGGATATAGCCGATACGCTAAACTACGGCCCACCAAAGTTAGAAATCATGGAAGCTTTAGGTGAAGCAGGTGCGAAACACGCTCGACATGTTGGTAGATTCGATGAACAAATGGAACTTAAACGAACCGTTAGCGACATCAAACACGAAGTTCACTCGCAACTCTTACAAAACGAACAAACCCAAAAACGCGTATCGGGTATCGCTAAAGAACTAAAAAAAATCCATCGAGAAGCCGTTCAAAATACCATCAACTCGTTAACCGTCGTTGCAGTTTTATTCGCGTCAATCGCTTTTTTAGCCATCTTTAATCTCCCGGGTCAGTATTTGAGAACGGGTCAAGAAGCGGGCGAAGCTAATATAGCCCATACTCCAGCTTTTCGAGCTTTTTGTCTTTTTAACGCGACATCACTATTTATTTCGTTAGCGGTTGTGGTGGTTCAGATAACGCTTGTGGCGTGGGACACTCGGGCCCAGAGACAAATTGTGTCGGTTGTGAATAAGTTGATGTGGGCCGCGGGGATTAGTACTTGTGGGGCGTTTTGTTCAATTGCGTTTGTGGTTGTTGGGAAACGAAGTGCGTGGATGGCTATTACGATTACGGTTGTTGGTGTACCGATTTTGTTAGGGACACTTGTGAGTTTGTGTTATTTTGTTTTCAGGCAACATTTTGGGTATTTTGGGAGCGATTCGCAGAGGCGGATTAGAAGGGCAAGTGGAAGTAAGTCGTTTTCGTGGTCGCATTCTGCTAATATTTCGGATGATGAATCTGATCATGATAGGATATATGCTCTGTGAATGTTGGGTTTTTCATTAGAAAGCCTAAAAATCAGAAATATGTTATATTGATTGACAGTTTCTATCAGGAGATGTATTTATCAATCAATAATCTCTAATAAATTTTGTAGGGTTATGTACATATTGTATAGGGAAATGGGTTTGTTCTTGTTTAACCACGGTCGATGTAATGGTACATGTGCCTAATGTTTTGCATTTCTCCGGCTCGCCTTCTTTATCAAAATTGATATTGATAAAAGTAAACAAGAAAAAGATGATATCTTTAACAAATCGATCCTTTTTTTTTTTTGCAGCACAATAAATGAGCAAAATCGATCAGAGACATTACAGAAATATAATTTTGCAATTCTTACAAAAATGGCAATGATGAAAGTTCAGATACCAGTATTTATTGTTTTTGATGATGATATAAAACTGGCATATGACACATACAATACGAATAAGATACAAAAAGGTAATCAAAACCGCTGATATGAAAAAGAAGCTAAAAGGGATTCTTCAAGCTCCTTGAAACCTCTGTATACCGTATCAGTTTGGCTCTGTGGCAACGCCAATCTCCTTACTTCAGTCATGTACCTGAAGTTCAAGTTTTCGCTTAGTAATTGAATCTAAAAAAATTTATCTCAAAACCAAAGCTAAGTGTGACCTATACATGTGGCAATTTCAACCCAATAGTTATAAAAAGATAAATCTGGTGTGTGTTTTAAAACATGTAGGTCCGTAAAAAAGAACGCAGCGAGTTTTCTAATGCACATTACCTAACCGCTTTACTTCGAATTTTCCTGCGACAATTATCCTTTGGGATATTACTAGCTACAAAAATATCTATAACCACATACAAACTGACATTGTATGATTTATGTACCAATCAAATTACGTTCATTTTTCTCTTTCATACCCTTCTCTCATTGGGTAATTAATCCAAGCCATTTTTAATATTCTTTTGCATAAATTTTAGTATGGCTAGCACATCTCTATACTTTTTGTAATCACATATAACACATTAGTCGTATATTTAAAAAAAAATCTAAAAAGATTAAGTTTGCATGTCCACAAGTTGAAACCCGTGTAAAACCACTCATTTCGACCAAAACCACTTTTGACCCCAACCAGCCAATTTTGCCACCTCCAAGGACCAGTTTGGTTCAATTCAGCAATTTAAGAAGTAAAAAGAGGATGTGTTCAGTGATGAAGCCTGAAACCGTCATAAAATTGCTGTCTAAAATTCAATGAAAGATTACCTGTTTGCAGCACTGGTTATCTTATCACGGATACCATGATTAATAGCAGTTCTTTGATCCATTGAAAATGTCCCTCGAAGAATGAGAGAAGCCCCAATTGGGCTTGTGCCCATCCCCTGTGCAGAAACAGACAATGTCCATTCACGAAGGACTACTAAAACCGAACGCAAAAGCCTTAGTTTAAGGCTCGGGGACAACAAAACTGCTCCACTCGATAACAACTGCTCATACGTGTTTAACACAGGTTCTATTGCGCCTTTGCAAGCTGCTAAAAGTGATCTTGCAACATCTTCATCACCAACAACTTCAACGCCTGAAATCAATCGATCCTGCAAATAAAATCAACCATTTTATCAAGTAAAATGTCTAAAATACCCTCGAGGAAGTATGGATCAGAGAAAGATGAAAAGTTCATACCAATGCTGCTTTTTCGAGCTGTAGACATAATGTATCTAAAGGCAGAACAGAACTATCTCCAGGGTAAACATGTGAACCGATCCTGTTTAGAACCGAACAAGCTTCAGCAATGCCACCTTTTGAGAGAGCCTGATCCATGAGTCTGGCCCACGTGTCTCTTACGATGCTGCTGTCAGTGTCACCCGAATAGCTTGCAAAATACAGCATTTCCAAACATATCTGAAATGCACAACACACAAAAATCAAGTAAAAAAATCTGGTGCTGTACCCTGGATGTGAAACCCGATTAGTTAAAAAACAAGAGAAGCGTTATACCTCCCAGAGTTCAAATGGAACGGCATATTCATTATATAGTTGGGTTATGCTTTTCAAATCGAGTGACAACTCCTTAACCTTTTCCATGACAGTTTGTAAAAATTCAGCATTGGAAACATTTGGGGCAGATTCTGATGTACTAGGGGCAGACTCTATTTTAGAAACTACACTCTCTAGTTCCTCTTTGATTTTGATCTGGAACTGGAGAACGGTTAGCTTTCCCTCAAGCAAGTCCAGCAACCCACTATCTCTCGAAGAATTCATCATGCTGTCACTATCACTCGCACTTTTGGCCTGAATAACCGCATTACTTAAGTATTGCCGCCTGAAATCAAGAATGTACCAATAAGATATTGCCTCAGTATTTAAAGGTAGAATATTAATATAGAACACTTGACTTCATAAACTATCATGTTATCTGATTTAGCTTAACAATTTTGGATATGAGAAGATAAGCCTGCATGGTAGGAGAGGAAACTGTGTTCTGATTACAGCAATTCAATGTTTTATCTCCGATGGTCATTATTTTTTTTTAATTAGGTTGAAGAAATATAACTGTAATAATCTGTCATATTTGAGATTCTAATTATACTAGAATAATTGTGCAAAAACCACCAAAAGGCATAGTAGGTCAACTGCAACTGCACATAATCACATGGTTTAACCCGTAACCAACCCTGTATATAGGCGTCATTATAAGTAAAGGTACCTCTGGACAAGTGTAAGGAAACTTTCCAAACCAGTAGAACGCCTTTCTGCCAATCGCAGAAGTACATGGGCCGCAAGAACATGCTGTCGTTTTAACACGTAGTATCGTGCTAAGAGCTCAAAGTATTTTGTTTGATGAGCAGGAATGGGCACTCCTGATTGGCGCATTGGAGAGGCTCCTGATGTAAAACCAGAAACAGCATAGGCCTACAAATATGGTCAACAGAGGTCAACAGTAAGAGATTTTTTTTTCAACAATTTTCATCAATAAACAAAATTAGGCACCATTCCCATCCTTGAAATATGCTTAAAAATATGTTGACATTCTCAGAATGACAACTGACTTGGTTAAAAATTAAGTGAAATGGAATGAATGTATAAATAAAAAACCTCTTGTGTAGGTTCGCGACCAGCATTCTGTAAGAAAGGTACTAAATCAGGTCCTCCATATTCCAAAAGTTCATCCTCGAGCCCCAAATCGATCAGTGTTCGGTACAGATACTCGTGAAAGATTCTGTCAGACGATTGCACACCAAGCTGGATGATCTGGCATATGTATTTCTTCTTATCAACTGGATTAAGGGACTGTGCGGTCGGTCTGATCGGTGAACCGAATTCTCTCGGTGAAACTTCCCCTTTTAGAGACCTTAAAGCATTTGCGATGATGTCATAGCACCTTTCTCTCTGAGCAAGTGCATGTTCTCGAACTCCAGTATCTATTTGCTCATTAAGAGCATCCCCAGCAGGGTCTAGGGCCTGTGCCTTCTGTAGAGGCAGGCGAACCACAGCTTCATAAAACCTGCAATTATGGTCCTATTAGTTTTGCAACTGACAATTCATTAAAAAAACAGAAGGAAATGTGTGTTGGCCTGTTGCATTTAGAGGTGGTAATTTTAACCCAGTTAGTTAAAATAGGTCAATTGGGATAGTGACTTAGCTCTAACAAGTCAACTGGATCAAATTGCTTAATAGATAATGGCTAAAATTGCTCAAAAGTCACCAAAACTGATTTAAGTGCAGAGAAACCTCAAACCACCTGATTGAAATTCTAATTATTAAATGTATACTAAATACTAAATACTATACTTCAAATAGTCAACCCATTTACTTGAAAATGAAAAAATTGGATACTGTATCAAATTGCCTAATAAATAGTGAGTCAAACGATTCAAAGGTCACTAAAATTTATTTGAGTGCAAGAATCCTCCTGATGACTTATTACAAATATAAACTTACTCATTAAGTAGCATACTTTTTGCAATCTAATTTGACACGCTAATTATTTAAAGAAAACAAAATAAAAACTTGAAACTTTTGTCAAAACTTACAAAAAGTTACTTACATAGCACATGAGATGTATCATTCACACTAACTTAATTTTTAAATTCCTCTATTTTCATAATCCCATACCACGTGGTTTCGTGAAATACTTTTTGTATGTGCAGTATTTCTTAAAAGTGTATCAGATACATTGACCCGTTTTAACATGTTACCCAAACTTTTCATTTTGGCAGCCCAATTTGATTTTACAATATTAACAAACCTCAAGCCCTCAAAGCGTTTGCACACAGTTTGGAGATCTGCAGACTCAGGAACTCCACTCAATTTACTGAACGCATCTCTAGCGAGTGTTTCACTCTCGTCGGTGTTAGAAGCAGTAGCAGCTCTCTCAAGACATTCGACCGCCAAGTAGAACCTGTAATCAGATTCTTTGTAAAAACTTGGACAACCTTCGCGTAACCTACCACTAATATCATCCACAGTTCCCCTGCCATCCGGACCCGTGTAATACTATAAAATTCAAAAAAATACAATATTAGTGATATTACGGAGTATTATTTAAAAATTAAGATAGTTTCATATGGATGAACTATATTGTTGTACCTCCATTAAAGCAGATACAAGTCTTGTAGCGAGTTTATCACCCTCTTCAGAGCAGACTAGCTGGTGAAAACTCATTTGAACCAACGCTTGTTTTGTGATTAAGTCAAAGGCTTGAAGTAAACGGGTCAAATGGTGTTGCGAAAGAAGTTGAAGAAGAAATAAAGCTTCGCCACATCTAAGAAGCAGCTGTCTTACACACTCCATTGACCTCACCTGTAATCCACATATTTTATTGAAGAAAAATAAATAAGCTGCAGTTTTGACTTATCCAGCACCTTTAAAAATCTTATCAATAACTAATATCACTTAAAGGTGACAATTTTTACCCATGACATTCACTAATGAATGAGTTAATCCAGATGAAGTTTTATCTCTAACGACATGATAGATGGAACAAATTTAAAAAAAAAAAGGGGGGGGTTCACAGAAAACAGGTTGAAAATCACCAAAGTGCACCTTAGCGCATGAACTCTAGAAAGTTATTTAATTCAAAGTTCACAGATTATTAAAAAGAAGCCAATTTGTAACCATACTAAAATCACTACTTATTTACAAAAATAAACACATAGATAATTAAATTGTTTGGACGGTAAGTGTTTTATGTCAACCTAGTCCATTCATACTAGCACATGAATAAAAATATTTCGACCCAACCCCCGACCTGCCCATTTTGCCACCAAATCTATAACTTGAAATTTGAAATGCTTGAATTTACTATTTACCTCCATGGAAGCTAGTTCTGTGGGGCTGTATGGAAGCCGTTGTCTTTTACTAGACATGGCTGCTTCACTAGAATCTAAATTCCGAGCATACGGACTAAATATATTCCTTGACATATTCCATTCACCATTTGCCATATTACCACCAGTTCCAATCAAAATAGACCCCGTTAAATCACCCAAACCAACACTTCCATAAAGTCCTCTTCTTTGATTCCTTCTAGATCTTAAAAAGTTCTCTAACGACCGAAGTTTATCTTCAAGAACTTTCATTGCCTCTATTGAAAGCCTACACCCAACTATTCCACCTCCATTTGTAACGTCAGAAGAACTCATAACAGGAAGTTCCCACACAGGCAGAAGCAAACGTGATGCACACAAACATAAACCTTCATAAGCACCTGAAAAAACCGGTTCAGCCTCTTGAACTACTTGACCCATGCTAAACCCGCCCGCACCAGTTCGGGTACTAGCCAATGCCCCGCTACCTTCAAGCTGGGGCATACCCACAACTCTTGGATCTTCAAACGCTTCAGCCGCCTTCTCAGCAACAACGTTGTTTATAAAATGTTCTGTGTGAACGATCCGTGCTGCTAGCATTAGACACATGGCAGCCGCCTCACCAGGACCAAATCGGTTAAAAAAGTCCTCGAGTATCGTTCTTGGTGTATTAGACTCTAACAACCTTCTTAAAATATCAACAGGCCGATTAAAAACAACTTCCATCATCCCCATAGTACTAAAAATGATAATACGCCGTCTCGGTAATATATGCTGAGTTGGCAGGTCGCCTCTAGCCCATAATTTCCCAGCAAACTTATCAGATGACTCGCCAAAGTTATCATATCCACACAATTCTAGCTTTGAGTAAAGTGATTGCACGGTTGCAGCTATATCGGGTAATGGTAGGACTTCGGCCACGGCCAACATTCGGCCTTCAACGGGTAAAGAAGATACACATTCTCTTAATGCCCTTGAGCTTCTGACACCTGTCCCTAGACTATTAGAGGTTGATGATGAATGTGTAGTTGAATCCCGATTCACAATCAAAAGTGATGAAGTAGTTGAAGGAGACGAATCAGATAGTACAAGTGTTGCAGATGAGTAATGTGCTGATTCTATCTTTAAAGAAAGATCTTCACTTTGAGATCGAGCTGCAAGAGAAATTGGCCCGAACGACAGAGCACCACCAACCCCTAAAGGTGGGGCGGGCCGTGTTGTAACCAACTTTAAACAACTTGGTTTTTGAAGATTATTACTGAATGTTCCGCTGTTTCCACTAGATTTAGTAGTTGAGAAATACATTCTTCTACCATCTGATAAGATTGCAACAAGATGAAGCCATTTTGATTCTACTGTAGATAAAGGAGACATAGAAACTATAGACGCTTTTGATGATCGAGCAGCTGCTGACGACCTGCCAGTACTATGTGGGTCCCTTTGATTGATCAAATTCTTCTCCTCTGTCACCTTTTTAAGTGGTCCATCACCATTTGGACCTAACGAGTAAACTTGAATTTTCATTTCTTCAGTCCGAGCATACAATATGTGCCTCTCATTATCGACAGCCATTTCAACAATAGGATCTACAGCGCCAAATTTGAATGCAGTTGGTAATACCCACCTGAATCAAGTAAAAATGGCATACAGATGATTGAGATGAACATAACATAGGTCATACTCTTAACCCTAAATAGGAAATATTGAAGCTCATTAGTTCTTATTGGTGAGTGTTTGGAGGCATTTTTGATTATCTAATAATTGCACTACTTCAGATATTTAGGAGTCAGATAATGAGTTTGGATGATCAGTTCCATACCTGTTGTAGCAAAACTGATTAGTTATAATTTATTATAATTAGTTAATTACCATTCTTGATACCCACAACTTCATTGCTCAATATGTCAATACAAACTATATTATTAAAATTATAAAGAATTCAAAATAATAAACATTGCTAACAAATAGATTACGAGAAAAAAAAAAAAAAACATTGTTATAGTTAATAAAAATGTTAAATCATATTTTTAGTATGGATACTTCAATAACATATCAACCCAGCATAAATTTATACAACTACTATCTCATAGAAACAACAAAAAATTATCTGATTATGAGCCACAGTCACATAATCCGTCTAAAAAACTAACACTCAAATACCTTTACAGATCAATACTATCAGATAAAGAATTATTAATTGTGTACATAGACTCATATTTATACCTTGAAACAACACTGCCGAGACCTGCGGTCAAACAAACTTTACGGCACTGCTTGTGCCAAGCCGACCTAGATTCATAATGCATCTCATATATATGTCCATCGCGTCCAGCCATATATATCTGACCTCTATTTGTACAAGCAATGCATGTCATTGTAACTTCATCAGACGGTATCGTATATTCTGGTAGAGGCTGCAATGAAACCTCTGCATATGGGTCTGATCCATCACCACTTCCAGAGCAGCAAACTCCAATAAGAATCAACTAACAATCAAACAACATATGATGTGAACAAAAAAAGCTAAACCTCGAGTATATTATATAGTACAGTACCATTTTTAACAAATAGATATCGAATAAACAATAAACAATACATAATGATTACCTCAACGGGAGTTGCTAAGACCAAAAGATATTGGATAGCCTCAACAAAAATTCCAGGTTTGACTTTGACCAAACCAACTGCACAGATAGCCTGTTCATCACCGCTGTATTCAGGACACTGGCCATCCCTATATCAAAAGATAAACAAGTTAACGATAATATAATTCTTAAGTGTGTAGTCACAGATGAACTGGTCCACAACCACACAGACTGAATAAATATCAAAGTGTTCCATATCATCAAACAACTAAGCTATATAAATTCCAGTAACGATATTTACCACTTATCAAACCGCCAAAGAAACAAAGAATTATCTACGGATGCCCAAGCTCTACGAATCTCGGGAAAAATCCCACATAGAGCAGTGCCTTCCCCTCCAGCAGAATTGTATCGTTCTATAAGTACTGACGGTAGCTCCCTGCTATCTACCACTTCAACTAAAGGAGGCCACTGCAAAAAGCCAATGCAGCATGTCATCAGCATGATCAACCACACAGTGCAAAAGAACATGTATTCTAAAGTCACAAATATAAAAACGCCAGCAAAAGGTGTCAAATTTCATAGCCAATACTAATTACTAAATCAAATATGTAAATCGATATCAAAACATCAACAGTAACTCTTTATAAACATAGCTATTGGCTAGCAAAAGGTGTCAAATTGATAACATTCCTATGTAATAGGTCCATCTTATTTGAAAGCCATTAAATTTGCATTAATGTGACACTCATAACATACCCTGGCAAGCTACACTTCAACTTTTTATTTCCATAACTGCTACATCTAAACAACATGACTTACTTCACAAGCTCTAACTTAAATAAATAAATAAACAAAAAATAAAATTAATGCATTAATACCTCTCTAGGGTGAGTGGAGTAAGGGTGACTAGTATATCTAGAAGCTTCTAGGGCTTCTTCTAGATCAAGCTGTGCAGATACATCTCTACCAATACGGTCACTCACTACCAGACTTGCTTTCGTGACGTCACGCATTACGATCTCGTTTCCCCAAGACATTTGCGCGAATTAGTTAATGACTGACGATATACAATTACAAATGTGAATGTATGATTTACGGAAGTATATTGATTGTAGCTGAAATTGAATTCGACAGTTAGGGTTTTGAGATGAAAATAGAAATTGGGAGTTAGTATATGGAGTATGATGATTGAATTGAATGATTGATTGATGAGATGATTGAATATGAATCAGGGTTTGTGTGAAAGTTGAAGAAGAGGGTAAAACATGTTATTAGGGTTTATATATAAGTCAAAAATTTTGGAGTTTAATGGATGTTTGTGAAAAAATAGTGGCGGGCAAATTAAGCGGTGTCTGAAAATAGATTTCTCAAACTATAAAAGGGGGCGATTCAATACATACATGAATTCTCTATAGAGAGGATTAGGGAGTACTTTTTTCTATTTTTTCATAAACTAAGGGGTTGTTTGTTTTTTATATTGAAGATCTTATTATGTCTTATGTCTGCGGGCGAGAAGACGTTTTCTTTGCAGATGGTTTGTTTTTTTGAAGATATAAGACGAAATAAGATCTTATTTTATCTGCAAGCGGGAAGACCTAAATAATAGCTTCCAACTTCTGAAGACTTTTTAACCTAATATTATCTCCACCTCAAATAACAGAGTCACCAAATCCAACCCACCCACCTACTTTCAATATCTCCATCATCCCCGATCTTCAAGTCCGGCCATACCATCACTTCCGGCACATCATCTTTTTCGGCCGACCACCGCCAAGGTAACCTCCTCTTTCTTTTTTGCTAATAATCTGGTTAGACTTTGATTAATTATTTGTGTATATACCACGAAAATTATGTTTGATCGAAGAGCTATCTACACTTGTTTACTGTAAATTGATATTTGCTTATTAAAGTTTTGTTATGTCTTATTTCAAAATTAGCTTTACTATAGTTATGTTGCTTCAATTAATTAAAAGGTGTATACTTAGCTACAATTGTTGAGCTTTCAGAAGTGTGTAGAAAGGAAGAAATATATTACAAAAGACCATATTTGAAGCTTTCTAAACTTGTTTACTATTATCGATATCTGCTCATTTTTGTGTTTTATAATGAATGAACTTTTGTTTATTGTGTTTACACTTGCTTACTAGTTTTGTTGCTTTAATTAATTAAAAGGTGTATACTTTTTTGCCACACACTTGCTTACTAGCATGATTGCTCATATTCGGAGACTATTTGTTTACTGTGTTGTTTGCTACATATGTATATATATTGACTATTTAATTTGTTTGTTAGTAAGAAATGGATGAAGGTCGAAATCATTGGTCAAGTGAAGTACTTAAATGCTTATTAGAAGTATCACTTGAAGAAATTGCTAGGGTAGGAAGAAGGGGAGGTAGTTTACAAAAGGAGTCTTGGGATAAATTAGCAACAGTCTTTAAAGAAAGGTTTAATTTGAATATGTCTCAAAAGAAAATTAGAAAATGGTTATGATAACCTCAAAGCCAAATACACTGGATGGGTGGATTTGAAAAACAAGACGGGTAATATCTATAATCCACAAACAAATATGTTCACTATGGCGAGTGAAGATTGGGATGCATTTAGGAAGGTGTGTTCTCTTTTAATTTTTTTTACCATTTATGTCATACTCATAACGACTACAAGATATTAATATTAGGATCTATAATTGGATGCAGGGTCATCCAAAGGCAGGTTCTTTGAGAAATCACCCATTACCTCATCCCGAGTTATGTATTGCTTTGTTTGATGGTGCTAGTGCTACCGGCAATAATAAGTGGGCATCTACCCAAGCCTCTCGGGCCTCATCCTCTTCTATAAATCAAGGGGTCTTAACACTTCAAATTGAAGATGACCCTTTTGCCGATTTAAGTGATGATGTTGGAGACTCCCATCAACAAAGTTCTCATGCCCAAGATCAACAAAGTTCTCATGCTCGAGATGAGATTCCACCTGAAGAAGGTCTAAGTGCTTAAGAGAGGCCTAAGAAAAAGGCTAAAACATCGGTTAGTCTTGATGAATTAACAATGGATATGCAAAATGCACTTAGGCATATGGTTAAAAGTAAGCAAGGGCCATCAATAGATGAATGCTATGAGAGGTTGAAGTTAGTTGAGTTGGAATCTACCGATCCTTTATTTTTGGCTGCGTTTAATATATTCGGGCAATCAACACAAATGAGGGAGGCATGGATGACTTTGCCGGCAGATCCTGAAGTTTTAAAAGGGTGGATTAAGTTGACTGGTGGGACATTAGGGATGTTTAAGTAGTGATGTTTGGTGGTACAAACTGTAGGTTATGTTTAGGTAGTAATGTTTGGTGCTACAAGCTTTTTTTGAACAAAATGTGGCTTATGTGTAACTAGTATCAATGTTTTGAAGCAAATGTAGCTTATGTTTAATTACTTTTGATGTTTTGTAACAAGTTGATGCTACATCAGACTAGTTTTCATGTTACTATTTAATATATTATGAAATTGTAACATCAATGATGTTTTGATGTTTAAGTAGTATCAATATATTATGAAATTATATATCTTTATGCATATTAATATTTTGAATGATAACATCAGTGATGTTTTGAATGCATTATATGAATGAATGGTTGTTAATCACTTTGCAGGTGCATTATGGATTACAATCATAAACTTATGCTCCTCATAGTTATGTATCTATATCTTCGTTACTTTTGGTCAAGAAAAAGAAAACGAGATCTAGGTTCGGTGATGACAGGGCAACTATTTACGTTACAGTTGTTGCAAGGAAACGATAAACAATGTGTTGAGTTGTTACGTATGTCCCGTGACTCGTATGTTCGACTTTGCACTCATTTTAGAGTAAATGGTTGGTTAAAGGATAGCAAGCATTTATCGGTAGAAGAGAAAATGGCCATGTTCTTGTTGATGTTAGGTCACAATCAACGTTATGTACTTATCAAACGCTTATTCCAGCACTCAAAACAAACAATTCATAAGTATTTTCATGAAGTATTGGCTACAATGTTGCAATTTGCACAAGAGAATATAGTACCAACGTCGTTTAGTCCGAATCTAAACATTCCTGGATATCACAGGAGGTTACGCCAAGTTTTTAAGGTAATATCAATAAAGATTATCGTTTGACATATATTTTATTATTTTTAACTAATATATATTATTCGTATAGGGAGCGGTTGGTGCACTTGATGGGACTTTGATACATGCTCGTGTTCCAGCTGCTCAACAACATTTGTATAGAGGAAGAGGAAAAGGAGATTGCTATCAAAATGTTTTAGCAATATGCGATTTCAACATGATATTTACATTTATTGTTGCTGGATGGGAAGGGGTAGCACATGATTCCCGAATATTATCCAAAGCTTTAGCAAATCAAGATGCACCTTTTTCACTTCCTCCGCAAGGTACACTGAACATTTGATCATTTCAACATGATACTAATAACTACACATTATATTATTTGTTGATCAATTCATTATTTTTTAGATAAGTATTATCTTTGTGATGCTGCCTATACACACACTCGTGGATTTATGGCACCATATCGTAACGTAAGGTATTGGCTTGGAGATTTTAGACAAAGGCGTGCATTGAACTCGAAAGAAAAATTTAACCACGGACATGCGAAACTTAGAAACGTTATTGAACGTTCTTTTGGCGTCTTAAAAGCACGATTTGCAATATTAACTAAAATGGCTCCTTTTGACTTGGTTACCCAACGAAATGTAACAATCGCATGCTTTGCGCTTCATAATTTTATAAGAAAAGAGGGTTTAAGTGATGAGCTTTTTTCAAAATATGACCAACCAAATGTGCAACTTAATAATGATCATATACAACGTCATGGGCCTGAATATGAAAATGATGAGGAGGAGGATGGAAATGAGGAGGTTCATCCAAATGGAACTAGAGCAGATCGTCAATATATGGTTAATTTGAGAGATCAAATTGCTCAACAACTTATGCAAGCTAGAAGATGAATATTATTTACCCTTTTTATTTAAGTTATTAGGTAATTGGTTGTTGAACTTTTATTCTAAAGTGTACTTTAATTAAATGTTAAATTTATGCTCTTAGTTTATTATTTTATATTAATTAAATAGTCAGTTATTCGATAAAACATCTAAACTACATAAATTCAGAACTGGATTGACATTTGCAGACAAAAAAACAAACAGTCTTCTATTATCAGCTTGCAGACCTCAGAACCACATCTTCTTTGGCAGACATGGTTTCAGACTGCAGACATAAAACATCTTAAAAAACAAACAGCACCTTCTTTCGAATTTCAATGTCTATTCACGAGCTTTTTTTAACAATAGTTTGAGATCATACTGAACCGACTAAGCAACTCACACGTTCATCTTTCGAAATTGCATAACCCGCTCTCAACTGTTATTCAAGAGAAAAACTCGGCCCAATCCAAAAGTAATGAACGATAAACCCACCTCCGTGCCCTCGCTTTATTCACAAGATTCTAATGTTAACATGATAATAATTAATAATTAATAATTAAAAAGAATACATACATATATGTATGTATACATACGTATACGTGTTAAAGGAAGCTAGGGAATTAAAAGTTAAATAAATAAAACATGCTAAAATATGTTAGATGAATACATTGAAATGACACGTGGAACTACGGGTATGTTTAAACGAAATAGTTTAATGATATGTTTTAGGTATTAAGTGAATGTAAATACTAAAGTCGTTTAGTTTGAACCGTGAAATCAAGGATTTCGACTAAGAAACTTGTCGTTATTTTTACAAACATATTGATATACTTAATTTGATCAGAATAAATGAACTACATTTATTCACCCACCACTCTCTTCTAATTTTGATCACAATCACTGTTTCCTTGTTATACAAGCCTAAATTACAGCATTTTATTAAGATATGTATTTCGCATACATATTTAACGTAATTAATCTCGTAAAGATAACCCATATTTGAATAATTATAATAATAATATAATAATATAATAATTATAATTATAAAGTTTGCTTTAAAAATGAATATTTATATTTTTAATAATAATTATTAGTGATAACAAATGACTTTTGCAATCTCAAAATTTAAAATACAACTATTATATAAAGTTTGTACAATATTTTTCAAAGTTTGTACATGTGTCCATGGAATTTTTGTAAACGATTGTACAATCTTTTTTTTAAAGTTTGTACATATGATCATGTGGTGTTTTAATAAGGTTGTACATATTGCTTCAAATATTGTACATATGATCATGAGGTGCTTTATTATAAGATTGTACATAATGTTTCATATATTATACAATTAACATGTTAATATTTTAATTAAATACAATAAATTATTTTAATGACATCATCATGGGGGTTTAGATTTTCTTCTTTTAATTTTTAATTTTTTTAAACTTAAATAATTTTTATTTATGACATTATTTTTTTAAAGATTTATATCATACTATAGATAGATATACGTATACGGGTTAAAAGGGGAATTAAAAGTTAATTATATAAATAAATAAAACATGTAAAATCGCTAAACTAATCAAACTCTACAAAGCTTTCGTTTTTTCTTTTTGATTACATGTATAATTAATTATTATTAATAATAATAATAATAATAATAATAATAATAATAATAATAATAATACTAGTAATAATAATAATAATAATAATAATAATAAAAATAATAATAAAAATAATAATAATAATAATAATAATAATAATAATAATAATAATAATAATAATAATAATAGTCGAGCACTTTTGAACTAAATTCACTAATTTCATCCTTCTCTATAAATGGTATGTGCAATGTGCAACTCTTGGAAATTGTGCAATGTGCAACTCTTGGAAATGATATCTCGAATCGGGATCTACACAACAAAATCGCATCAAACTTGCAGCTCACACAACCGATGAAATTAGTGGCTAATTTAAGATATAAACTCAATAGTGTCCTAAGTTTTATTACAAAGTACCTTTCATAATTAATAGTTATTTACCTTAAAATAAATTATAAATTCTACAAATACATGGGGTCCCATAATTAAATTTTGGTGTTGTCGTGTATGATTTTACATGTATTTAATAAAGAAAATTTTAATGATAGTGAGGTCATGGGGCCCCATAGTCCACAATTAAATTCGACCATGGATGAAGTAACACATCGCAATAAAGTATTACCAGTTTATCACATAAGGTGGATATTTTTATATGGAGAGCGAATGCAAAAAATTTCAGCTCGTTCGGAGCTAGACACACGTGAGGCATACTTGAACTTGATTCTATGCCTTATTTGCAATATCAATGTTGAAAATGTGCATCTTCATATTATTCCATATCTCGCCCTATAGTTATAATTATCTGAACCAACTTTTCAAATGATGGAACATGCAAATAATCAGCTTTTTCAACTTGGTCGAGGCTTTCTCCGAAAAATCAATCATTCCCTAATACTTTGAATGGTAAAATTATGTGGAAAGCATAAAAAGTGGGTATGTGGCTATTAGCCAATAATGTCGACACAAATTTGCACTCAATGTTATCCCAGACATTAAGTACCACTCAGGTCGCCTTTCGCCTATTGTGGGGGCAGCGAGGGCCGAGGAGGAGGGTTTTTACCCGTCATGCCCTCGGATTGGTCCAGGTTTCCTCCAGAACAGTATTTGCGGGAGGGTTATGCAACTACGAGAGATGGAGATGTTGGTGGTTTAGTCCCCCTAGATGATTCCAAACTGATGTCCAACAAAAAAAAAAAAAGTTAATAATTTCTTTGTTTTAAAACACTTTCTTTAGTGGACATTTGAAAAGATAAATAGTTTGCCTCCGGTGATATAAATTTTCTTAATGGGCATTTAAAAAACAGATTGCCTCCGGTGATTTAATTTCTTAGATCCACCACTACTAATTATATCGGTGTAAAGATTGCCCCCTTTTAAGTTTCAAATAAAATCTAATTTTACGATAAATCAGCTGCTTTTTCAAAACCTCAATAGAATGTGATTTGCTTACATAAATGATCTGAATATAATAAAAATTAAATTCTTGATTTTCATAAAGAAAGTAGTTAGTTTATCTGTTTTCCAAGTATTAAAACCCCAAATTCAAAATCCAACTACGTAACTTACGATGTCGTAACTATTTCAACTTTTACAAATACCATAACAAAGCTACGAAATTATTTAAGAGATATTCGTTATCATGTTTTCTAAAAGGACCATCCAAATTATTACAGTTGCGCTTTATAACGATCTCAACTTCAATAGAAATGTTATATAACAACCCTCACATTTTCGCTCTGAAATGACCAAAATGCCCTTGGGGGTTTTCATCTGTTCCTCCGTGTAATCGATTTAGGGTTGTTATCCGTTACGACCAATGAACAAAAATTTATGCTTTCATTAAATGATCGTATTTATTATTAAAACCCTAATATTATTTAAAACCCTAAACCTAATCCTATGCATTAAATGCTAAACCCTAATACCATTTAATATTTAATATTAAACCCTAACCCTAATACTAAATTAATAATATAAACTCTATGTAATAATATTAAATGGTGACAATTATAAAATTAAAAACTAATTAGAATCAAATTAAGAATCTATAAAAGTTAGGGACTAATAATTAAACAAAATGTATTTTAAATAAATGTAACTTTAATAAAAAAAAATATAAAATATGTAAATAAATAAAGCCGAAAAAAATGAATAAATAATAACAATATTCATAATGTAACTCGGCTAGGAAAAAAAAGGGAAAGTACTTGATCACTAAGCTACCAACAAATCCTAGTCTAATTCTAATTACTTGCATCCTAATCCTAATCCAAGATCTTGATCACCAAGTTCCTAGAATTCTAATAAGATTACAATTCTTGTAACTCATCTATAAAAAGGCATCAAGATCTTCCATTGTTGCATCACAAATTAATCACAAAAATTACTCTCCTATTCCCTTGCTTATAGTCGACAATCTTCAGCAGCCCAACCCTCTCTTTCCTTGCTTGTGTTCGGTTGATATGGCATCACCATCATCACCTTAATTGTCGACCACAACAACCCTCCAAACCTGTTGCTGCAGTCGACTAAAACCTCCACAAAACAGTCCACATTCGCTACTGTATCTGCCTGCTGTTCAGCCCTCCTAATCGCCACTTCTACAGCCTTTAAACCTGCTATTTTCCTGCAGTTGTTCGCCACCATAAAAGCCCACTTCCCTTCTATTTTCTTGCTGCAATTCGTTCACAGCAGCCTCCAAGACAACATAAGTTGCTGTGATTTTTGCTGTGGTGTTCCTGCTGGTTTGCGAGCCAAATTAGACCCAAGAAGCACTTGTTTTGGGTCGTGATTAACAGCTGGAAACCTGCTCCTGTTCGGTCCATAATCATCACTTTGTTCTTGATCTCTAACCTCGTAAGGTATACCTAAACCCTAATGGTAATTCCACTTTTTAATCTATTACTATAAATATACTATGTTGATTAATATTGATCTTGTTTTTGGAAGATAATTATAAGTATTATGAATATGATAAAAAAAAATAATGTTAAAAGATTATGTTGAATTATAATAATTATGGTTATGATTAATGAATGAGTAAAAAGAATAATTATAAGAATAGGTATTGTGATTATTAGTGATAAGATTAAAGATTTGACCTTGGTATATATACTAGGTGATTAATTGGTTAAAGGCTTTAATGAAAGGTTAAACTTATGTATGGTGAACATGATAATACAAGATTATGGTTAGGGTCGAAAGGTGATAATTGTAATAAGGTTGAGTATGATTATGAAGTACTAATAAACTGTTAAGAATAAGGATGATGGTTAATGATAGAAGTTTACGATTAGGAGTAGTTATTATGATAAAAAGTTATGATTTTATGTTAATGATTAAAGGTATTAGGTTAATGATTAATAAGTTATTAGCATGATTGATTAAGTATTATGATTATAAACTTGAATGTGTTAATAAATAAAAAGTTATGATTTTATGTAAGAGAATAATGATTAGTAATATTTTAGGGTTGATTAGTAAAGTATAATAACAATGATATACATGCATGCATGCATACGTATGTATGTACATATATATAGCTAGGTATATGCTTGTGTATATATTTAGATATATACATACGTGTATATGTATATGTATATGTATATGTATATATGTATGTATATGTACGTATGTGTGTGTGTGTATGACTGTGTATTATGTAAGTTATATAAGGATAGTAAATATAATAAGAAAAGTAATAAGTGTGTACATATATGTAACATCTTACACTTATATGTATGTAACACATATACCTAATATATATATACTATATAGTGATGAACATGTATGATCATAAATAAAGAATATATATATGTATCACATAGGTGTATGTTAATATATGTAACACATAATGATAAGATAACATAATAGTTGATAAATTAAAGAATAATACTATTATTAGTATAACTTATACACTTAACTATATAGTAACACTTAATTAAGCTAAATATATTATCACTTATATATATATATATATATATATATATATATATATATATATATATATATATATATATATATATATATATATATATATATAAAAGTATATTAATAACTTATTATGTGTATACAATATAACGTGAAGGTTATAGTTAAAGATAGCGTACAAAGACTACAAACATCATCGCTACTTGTGGCGTAGGGTGATCCTTGTTACCATTATGGGACACTTGTGGATCTCGAATACCAAGACTTAGATTCTGGTCAAGAGATCCTGGGCCGCTCGGTAACAATAGATCATTCGAGTGACTTACATGTTAGCAATGAAGTTTGGGCGAGATTGTACAACATCTTTGTTAAGAATTATAACTCGAACTTCTTAAATTAGAAGCTTACTATAAGTGGAAGCTTTCCATAAATAGTAGGTTTTCAAAAATAGAAACTTTTGAGAAATAGAAACTTTTCTCGAAAACCGTCACTATTAATATAGTTTGCTATATTAATAAATAAACTTTATGTCTATTAGACATTAACTAATTAAACATTATATCTCTAGGTTGAGATCTCCGATTACATACTCCGTTCATACAACTTGCGTGGAATTTCTTACTTACTACTAAGGTGAACTTCATAGCCCCTCTTTTTACTATTTAACTGTTTTATAACTTTGGGGTAAGACACATGCTTGCTTTTAAATTATTTACAATTTAGACACAAGTACTTAAATTATTTGATATGCAATTTCGTGAGACTTTTGTTAAACATGTATTTATTGTTACATGCAAATCCCCGTCATAATATCGTTAATTGCTGGAATTGAAATATTGCAAGCTTAATTATTGTGAGTAGGCCTATTGAGAGTGACGTCTTTACCCATTGGCGTGATCGTCAAGGGGGTACACAATAATGATTGCCGACACCCGTATAGTGTCAGGGGTTAATGTTTAGTTTGATATTATAACTCATGGCATATTGAATATTTTGATATTTTGAATTAAATCTTGTGGTCTAAAACTTATTATGATTATTAAACCTATGTTGTTCACTCAACCATTTTTGGTTGACACTTTAAGCATGTTTTGTCTCAGGTGAAGATTAGCTTGTGCCCTATGATGCTTAGTTAGCTGTTGCATTGGAGTCCACATATTAGACCTATCATTTGTTATTTACATATGAATTTCATTATGTAAAACATTATCATGTTTTCGCAGCAAATTCAAATTTTGTTATAAAACGTCTCATTTAGAGTCGTTCTCGTTCATACATACTTGTGTTGTGATATTGTGAAGTCATATCTCCCCGTCCCTATTTGGGGGTATGACAGAGTGGTATCAGAGCCAGGCTTATTATAGAGAACCAGGATTGCATATTATGTGTGTCTTACATGTTAGTTAGGGTTCCTTAGCAATCTTTAGGACTATAACCTTTCCTGGCTTAGCTTAAGTACCATTCTTATTTGTCTATATTCTTGCCTTAGTTTTAAGTGCCTTTACTTGTTCATATTCCTGCCTTAGTTTTTAGTGTTTCCTTATTATATGTTTCTTTATATCTTGCCCTTGTATCTTTCCTTAGCATCCCTCTTGATACCCTGCTTCCTTTCCTAAGGATGTCATTTCTGACTTCTGAATTTCACGACATTTTTCATGTCATTTATTATGGTCATGTACAAAACATTATTGTTATAATACATACCGTGATGCCTTGGTTTGCGAACTAGAGAATGTCCTTATAGACTCATGAAGAATCTCTCCGTGCAATCTTTAGTGCGTTGGGAAATGCTTTAGGTTATGAACCCTTTAAATAGCAATTGAGCTTTAAGTCCTTAGAAAGTTTTCTAATAAATAAAAATTCTGTAGTTTGATCACATATCCTGACCCTATGGAGTGACCTTGGAATGGAAGTGTGAATTAGTGAAACATAATGACACCTAATCAACGTGATTATGTTACGGTAATTCATATAGAAATTCCAATATCATGACATATGGAATAGAAAGTGAATCAAAGAAAATTTCCAAGCCACTTATTCGAAAATCTCAATGTGATTACATGAAGGATAATCATCATCTGATTTTAAGATATACGAAGAACTCATTTTAACCAAATTACCTCATACTTATGAGTACATTGACTTATTGCCGATCAAGTTACGAAGCTTCGATGTATTTATAATGGATTGTTTAGCCCCATTGAGAGCGAGAATCCTATGCTTCAATAAAACTGCTAGTATTCCTCTAGAGAATGGTGAAACTCTAGTCATTCAAGTGAAAAGAGTGGTTCCAAACTCAATATCATTTCATGCATCAAAAACTGCAAGTATTTAATGAAGGGATATCAAGTCATCTTGGCTCATGTTAAGGAAGTCGAACCGGAAGGAGAAACGCATTGAAGATGTACCGGTGATTAGAGACGTTCCCAAAATATTTCATGAAGAACTCCCTGGTCTCCCTCCCCAACGACAGGTTGAGTTTCAAATCGATTTGATTCCCGGTGCAGCACCTATTGTAAAGGCTTGATGTGTTCTAGAGGGTGTGTATGAAACGGCTGTCAGTTTTATATTTATTTACTACAGGAAATCACCTAAATTAAACTAAAACACAAAAGGCAAGTATACCTATCGTGTAATAATATAGCTAAGGTAAAGTCCGGGAGGTCGATCCGTGGATACTATTATTGGGTGTCTTACTAGATCAAATTAGTTAATTAAGTAGTTAAACTAGATTTAGTGATATATAGTAATTATAGGTAACTTTGGGGGGTTTTTACCGTTTAATGACCGGTTTGTCGATTTTAAAACTTAAGTCACAATTAAAACCTAATGAAAAATATAACTTAATTTAAAGTGTAAAGTAAATGACGATAATTAAAAGTACAATAAATTAAAAGTGCGATAAATAAAATGACAGTAAATAAAAGTACGATGAGATATAAAATAAAGGAATTATGCTTATTTAAACTTCCGTAATCATGATGTTCGACGTGTTGATTTTAATTTATTACCATGGGTTAATTGTCCTTTGTCCTGGATTATTCGATATGTCCATACGGTTTTGTCCATAATAGTCCATCGGTCATAATTATAAAGTGCGAGGGTCTTCGTCAAATTATCCTTATACCCGAAGTCAAATATTCCAACTAATTGGGGATTCGAACTGTAACAAGGTCTTAATACTTTGTTTAATGAATACACCAGGTTATCTACTGTGTGTAATCCAAGGTTTTAATACTTTGTTAACAATTACACCAATTACCCTTGAATGTAATCCACCCCTATTTTAATGAGTCTAGTAACTATTAAATCATCCCCGTGTCCGGTCAAATGAACAATAATTCGTACTTATAAATATCCCGCTCATCGTACCCGATTAAGCGTATGTGGTTATATATAGATACGTCAAATCATAACCTTTATATTAAATTAAGGAGGTATCGTTTAGTTAATATAAAGCCCATTAATAGCCCATAGTCTAATTTTCACAAGTGTCGATCTTTTGTCCAAACCCCAATTATGGTCCAAAACCCAATTATTCCGTCTTTAATATTTAGTCTAACATCACGATTACTTCGGCTTAAATAAGCATAATAATAACTTAGCTACGAGACATTAATAAAAATAATTTAAACATAACTTACAATGAGTATTAATAGCGTAGTGTTACACGGACAGAGTTTCGACTTAAAAACTTAAAACATTCGCTAACATAACCTTATTATTATTAAACTTCAATATTAAAATTATAATATTAATATAAATATATTGAGAGAGTAAGAGATTTAGAAAATAGAAAAAGGTGTATCTTTCATTACTCCGTAGTCTCGTTTTATAGGCAAATGATGAATTTGAAATTTTCACTTATGACCCCTTAACTATGCTCAATTAACAACTTTTTATTATTTATTATTATTCTTATTATGAATTATTTAAATATTATATTATATTCTTGTGCATAGTTGACTTGTACTTTCAGCTCCGTTGCTTCGAGCGTTGAAAGTTGGTTCATGTCTCGGTTCCGGATTTTCGAACGCCTTTTCATATAATTTAATATCTTGTACTTTGCATTTTGCGGCTTGTACTTTTGTAATTTTGAGACGTTTCTCATCAATAAATTGAACCACTTGAATTGTACTTTGTACTTTTTAGCTTTTTGGTCATTTGCGTCTTCAAATCGTCAAATCTGTCTTTTGTCTTCACCTTTTATTATTTAAACGATAATTACTTGAAATTAGAACAATTGCAACTAAAAGCTTGTCTTTCTTGAAGGATAATGCTATGAAATATATGTTCGTTTTTAGCATTATCAAATATTCCCACACTTGAGCGTTACTTGTCCTCAAGCAATATAGAACTTGAATATAACTTTACTAGAATCACTTCTTTATTCTTCACACTTTGTACATCAGTGATTTCAATACGGCGGTTATGAACAATGATGGTAACGATGTGGTTTACAGTCTCACATGACTATAAAAATTTAGATCCGTTAGGAAATTGGATCTTTATGAAAACATTTGATCTTTTGAAAATTCAATCTAGTTTTTACCCTAGATAAGTTTTCCGGAATAACCCTTCACCGGTGTTGCAAAATGTTTTTGTGGGTTGTGTGGGTTTTAGATTTGAAAATTTTAGCTCAAAACTTATGGTTTTGTGTCACCCACTTACTAACCTTGTATTAGGAAAGCAACACGTCCAGTTTACTTGTTCCGTATATTACCTTTCAGTAAACTACCGTCCGGTTGTAAAGGAAAGCGATGAACAAGCAACTGTTAAGGCAATGTCTAATGACATGCTTTTGATTATGGTCTATATCGTGTCGGATGCAATTACTATCCTTTGTAGGAGCAATAGTAATGCTCACCCTTATGGTTTTTCAGTCTGGCACAAGGTCCTGTCTTTGACCATGCTATGCAACCACCGTTCTTACGGTTGACACCCGATTTGGTTCAGGTGACCTAATGAATTCAAGGTGAATTTCTAGGATTTTACATTCAATGGTAATGAACGCATTAAAAATGGGTTTTCAGAAAATAAATCGGTTTGTAATTTGATCAAAATATTTTCTCGTTCAAGCTCGAGTTTAGATATCATCGAATTCCATGAGTTTGTAATTCTCAATCTTTAAAGTCAATCTCAAGGATTAAGTAATATCAGGCTTAAAAGCTGATTTTTAATCTTTAAGGAGATTATCCTTACTGGGGGTCTGATTCATTAGTCTTATCAAGCTAATTTGCATGGTGTCCTCCCCATTTTATGAGACATATCCTCTCATGGTTAGGATAAGTCTGACCACATGGCGACCCTATTTGATGCTGAGGTCCGTGGATTTCCTGCTGATTTTAGAGATGACTTTTCTAGATTTTTCGTCAACCTACAGCTGGTCTGGACGACAACTTCTTGACCTAAATCAAGAAGCGCTTGTCTTTTTCGGAAGACTTTACTTCCTTATAATGATGGAATTTATTCATCGTGTAGATCCATCTTTCTTTCAAAAGTATTACAATAAATCGGGTAAAACTGATTAGTTTAGTCCAAAATAAAAGTACCTGCAATAAGCTTGTACAGATATGTGATATATGTTTTAAAGAACTTGGTGAATTCTTCCCACACTCAGCTTTTATTTATTTCTTTCTTTGCCTTTTTATTCTCCTCTATTCCATTTTAAATGAATTCAAGCGTTTTGGGTTGTTTCTCAATTTATGTCCTTTCCAAGGTAACAATAATTTCGGTAGTATCATCTAGTTTTATCGTTCATAAATATGTATAAACATGATTTTGAATTCATTTAGTTGAAAATTTTTCAAATTTTTCACAAAATTTGGCAATTAAACCAAGCGTAAACCCGGGAGAATTTATAACCCTTTCCCACACTTAAGATCTTGCAATGCCCTCATTTGCAAGAAATTAGTAAAAATTTAAATTCATGAGGGTGATTAGTGTAGAAAAATGATTAAAAATACCGAGTTTGCAAACATACTGTTTTATATCACATTTGATATTTTACGTCTTATTGTTAAAATTAGTAGCTTTTGATGAACTTAATGTCAGTCTTTGAAAGTGCGTTGTTTTACCCTGTTTTGTACATAAGATAAACTACAAACATATATATACATATTTTTTTTATTTATAAAAACCTTAACTTAATAAAACAAATAATTGAGTAATTTAAAATTTTGTTTTCCTTTTTATTTAGGAGGAGGTTGTTTCGGTACGTTTACCTAGTCCGTCCCTCGACAAAATTTTAAAATTTGTCATTTTAAAGCGATTGTTTTAAAAGCAAAGATTTTGGGTTTTTTTTTTATTTTATGTTTTTGGTATACTTTAATTCAATAAGATTAAAAATAATGATAATAAAATTTCTCGTCCCTCCCTTGGGTAAAGCAATTTCGGTTCAACGACCTAGTCTTCAACTCACGACAAATTTTAGAAATCATATTTTTAACTTAATGAGATAAAGTAAATTTTATTTTTAAATTCACACCAAGCTTAAATTTAAAATGCATAAAATTAAAAATTCATATTAATATTATTAATATTTTCATATTTTAGTTTTACAAACTTATTTTAAAAATATTAGTTTTTAAAATATTTACAAACTTAAATATATTGATTTTAAAAATTTATAATATTAATTTTAAAAATATGATAAAAATAAAATAAAATTAAAAATCTTTTTGGTCTTTTATCCCACTTTAATCAATCAAATATTATCAAAAATATACGCCCCTCTTTTGGGTAAAGTAATTTCGGCTATATTACCTAGTTTTACTCTTGACGAATTTTTGAAATATTTTGGATTGATTGATTAAAGATATTTATACCTTATGAATAAACGGTAAATTTCGCAGTGATGTAATAAATTTTTGTATGATATCAATAATTTCGGTTTTAACACCTAATTTTATTGAATATCAATTTAATACTTTATAGCGAACGATTCAGCATTTATTATCAAAAGGTTAAAAGCAGTAAAAATAAAAATTAAAACTGTACATACTTACCTGCTAGATGGAATTCTCAGTGACCCACTTTAGCCGACTCATAAGAGAGTCGTACGAATTGGTTTTCCATAACTACGTAAGCGTATCCACGAATTTTCAATAAATTTTCTTCTAAACATATGTACGGTCCTTCTCTGCATAAAGTAACGAACTCGGTATTGGAATGTGTCTGATTGTTCGAACATTTCCCTTCGTGTGACCATTTTCCGCATTTGTGACATCTTTCAAGGTGTCGTGCTCTTCTTTTCGCTGCGGATTTTGATTTTCCTTTACCAAAATGTAACTTATTATGATCGTTTCTGAGTTCTTTTCTTACTCCGTCCAATTTGGCTCTTATTACTGATACCAGGTCACTCGGGAGTGTGTCATTATTACGTTTAGTGATCAAAGTGTGTAGCATTAGACCATGGTTTCGTTCACAGGAATTCTTCATCTCGTAAAACCTAAAAAAAATAAAAATTCAGAATGGGGGAAGAAGACTAGTTCTTTAGGGTCTGCTAGGGAAAGACCATTCGGATTCCATTCTCGAGAACTACACGAAAACAGAACATCTAACTCTAACAGAAATTCATATTATCCTTAAAAAGACTTGACTCTCCCCACACTTAGTTAGCTGTGGTATCGAAATTGTTATTGACTTCATTGATTTCAATTGGACTATCAACAACTTGCATATCACTGACTTTTTCTTTAAGCCATTTGCTGATTTCCTATGTAACATTCACAAATTCTACTAACATCGCTTTTTCTTTAGGCGACAAATTGGATACTAATCGGTTACATAACTTAAAGTTCCCCGTATTTCTAGCATCTTGAATCCGTTTATACAGTTTCTTCGTTGAACTGTTAAAAACGGGTTCATCTAATTTTGTATCAACAAAGGGGTTCTTTGTTATCAGTTCATCATTAGGTGTTTCTTTATCTTCCCCACACTTAGGCATTTTTATTGGTTCAACAGTTTTGGTTGGTGGAGATCTAAACTTTTGGTTCACAAAGGTGACTGATTTGTTACCATATGTGATGCTCCGTACTAAATCATCAGGTACGGATCATCAACAACAGGATCGTTACAAGGTTAAGTACTATATGCGATTTCAAAAAGAGTTTGCATTCATAATAAAAGTGACGTCATAACCGACGTCGAATGTTTTACATCAAAAGTTTGCTTCACTAAGTAGAAGCAATTAATAAGTGTATGTGACCCCAATAGTCGTTACAAATCATCGTTTCAAAAGTACTAAAGTTTGAATGCAAAAGTAAGCGTTCATGCAGTGACATCTCTAAAGCAGCGGGTGTCTACAGCAAGACTAGTATAACAGCGGAAACAACCTTAAGCACCTGAGAAAAACATACTTAAAAACGTCAACACAAAGGTTGGTGAGCTATAGTTTAAGTATAACAGTAATGTAAGTAGGCCACGAGATTTCAGTGCTACAAAGAGCGTTTCAAAACAGTAATCCAAATCCGTACGTTTAAGTATATGCTCAACCGTGGGCACTCGGTAACTAACTTAACGTTTAATAATATATTACCCCCTGAAAGTACACTTGGCAAGTGCGTATGTCTACGAAGTATTAAACACTCGTTAAATGCTAGGTCGACTAGCCCGAGTGGGGATGTCAAACCCTATGGATCCATATCTAAGATTCGCGTTCACCGGTTCAAAAACCAATGACTAAACGTTACCGAGCTAAAGGGAATGTTTCTGCCGTTATATAACCCACACATATATAAGTTTAAGTACTCGTGCCTAGTATGTAAAACATAATAATCCGCATGTATTCTCAGTTCCCAAAATAAGTTAAATTAAAAAGGGAATGCTATAACTTACAATGATAAAGTAGCGGTAAAGTATGACTCGGAAAGTAAGCAAGTAATGAAGGTTGTCCAAACGGGTCCTCAACCTAAGTCAAATAGTACTAAGTCAGTAAATCATCCGAATAGGTTTAAAAGTATGTAAATAAGGTCTTAAGGGTCATCATCATTCATCATTAACAAAAAGGCGTAAAGTAAGTTTCGTTTATGAAAGTAGTTTAAAACAAAGGCTGAGTTCGGTCAGTCGCCACGGCCTCTACACCTACTGAAATAAGGTGATACCAGTGGCCATGGCTCTGTATACGAGTCCTTTAGTTGTGGTAAAAATTACAGAAGCAAAATCGTCTTCGTTTGACCGTGGCGACGGTCTAAGCGCGAGTAGGTCAGAATTTTCAGCACATAGTTAAATGGACATAGTGACGGTCGGAGGGCCATAAATCCTAAACCGTAACTCGGATTAAGACGAGTCCTATATGAAAAGTTATCTAATCGAACAGAGCTATCTGAAAATCATAGTTACAGTAGCCCAGGTCATACGGGTCAGACACAGAAACAGTGAAACAGTAGGGTCAGTAGGTTCCGGTGGTTCTTGGTGCTCGATGCTTATCATGGTTCTCATCCTTGATGCATATAGCTTCAAGTGTACAACACGTTGATGTGTTTGCATCATTTTCACCAAGGTTTGACCATCATAACCCAAGTGTAAGTCTAAGACATGAAGCACAACTCACTTAAGTGTTGCAAGTGTTTTGATGAACCAAAGTTACATCAAAGTCTTAGATCTAACACATACATGAACTTTAAAACTAATAATAAGTTACAAACTTGAAAGTAAACTTATGAAATCAAGATCTTAAGTTGTAGAACATAATTCTTAGTTTGATCTTGAAGATCCAAGACTCAAAAGTCTAGATCTAACATAAGTGTATCAAGTTATAATTAAAGAAACTTACTTACATGTTCTTGAACTTATGAAGTTAATTTTAGTTCAAGATTAATGAGATCAAAGTTAACTAGTAACATTTGACCAATAACAACCAACAAACATAAATTTAAAGTGCATAATATGAAGTAATAAACTAAGTAAACAAGTAAATAATTCATGGTGGTTCATACTTTAAAGATTCAAACCAAAGTTTGATCTTTAAGAAAGTAAACTTTAAAGTTTACTAACATGAATTACAAGTATGCTTTCACAACACATGAACTTAAATCTTTTTAAAACAACAAGTGTAGAACATAACTAGAAAGCTTATGTTCTTGCTTGTTCTTGTAAATACAAGGTAAGATGAAGAATAAACTAATAAGTTTGATTCTTGAAAACATGTAAGTAAGTAACACAAGTAAGTAAACAACTATATGTAATCAACAACAATCAAGGACAAGTAACAATAAACAACAAAGAATGATGATGATGAAAATCTAGGCCACGGTTTTTAATAAGAAAAGAAGAAGAGAAAATAAGTTCAAGTTACTTACAATCTAGAGAGAAAAAGGAGAGAAAAATGAGAGAAAAGATGAAGCAAGTATGTGTGTGTTTTTGGAGATGAGAGAATACAAGTGAGGATTAATACAAAAGTGAAACAAAATGCACCCTTCAAGGCCTTCTAGGCCGTCGGTCACAAGGAAGGAAAGGGGGAGGGCAAGAGTCCACTAGTCTCACGCAAGTAAAGCTTAAAAGATTGGTTATTATGGGTGATTACATGGGAAGTAACATGTAACAAGATTCCAAGTGACTTCAACTAACTAGTTATATTCTAAATAATACTTACAAGTGTTAGTGGGCTAACTAGTCCACTAAGGAAGTAGGGTGGGCTCTTTAAGTCCACTAACATTAATTAAAGCCCAAGTCCAAGTATTTAACAACTTAAGTCCAACGAAGCCCAAGTAATTAACTAGTAACCTTAGTTAATTAAAATGATTAATAAACTTAATCATGAATGTAAATAATATTCTAAAAATATTATTCGTGAAAGTTTCGTGTGTCACAAAGACGTTTCGAGCAATTAAAGTCATGTACGGTTAATCATGGCAACAAGTAAATGTAATAACATACATTTGTTTAATCACAAGTATTAATAATAATAATTATTAATAAATACGTTGGAAAATCCAGGGTCGTTACATTACCCACATGTTAAAGAAAATTTTGTCCCGAAATTTTAAGGAGTGACCAACAATGGTACCGTATTCGAACAAGAAGGGGCGTATCAAAGTTCCGTGGGACTCGTGGGTTCAGAAGTAAGTTGTTTACCTTGAAAGGTATTTCGGCGTACGAAAGTAAGAATAGGCATATGCCGCTAATTAAGTCTCTTGTCCTAAGTGATCAACAAATTGATTCCGTTTCC
Organism: Rutidosis leptorrhynchoides; assembly: GCF_046630445.1. Classification (NCBI taxonomy): domain Eukaryota; kingdom Viridiplantae; phylum Streptophyta; class Magnoliopsida; order Asterales; family Asteraceae; genus Rutidosis; species Rutidosis leptorrhynchoides. The sequence goes on along the minus strand of NC_092336.1, from coordinate 98,751,075 downwards.
GATTAACCTGAGTATGTCATCTAAATGTATATCCACAAAGGAAAGATGGTGTGTTTAGCCTTACAGGCATCTTCGGTAAGTTGGATGCGTGGAATGCATCATGAATATTTCTAGGCTCATCTAAAATATCGAGCGCTTATGTCGTAATACAAAGCTGACAGGTAGGATGGAAAACATGGTGATCACAACCATGCGATTTGATTTCTGGATAGTGTTAGCCACGGATTTTTACTAACCCCTTGATTTCGGAAGGGGACCATAGGCATAAAGAATCCAATATTTAAGAACGTTTCATTTGAATAAGTGAATTGAAATTTTAGATAAAAGTGACCAGTCGGACTTTCAAGCCATAAATATTCATAGCGTCTTCAGAACAGTCTGAACGAACAATGAGGGATACCACCTAGTTTACCATACTGTAGGTGAACCTATCCTTGGATGAAATGAAAAAACAGTTCCGTAATGTAACTTCATCCTTTCAGTTACATGTTGAAGTTAGGGTTAACGTTAACTAGAGCAACATACAGTTGTAACCAATGAAGGAGGAACATATATAGTATCCACATCAGTGCCGTAAATGTTTTAAGCAGTCCCCTCCTAAGGGATAACAAGATTCATAGGTTCTCAAAGTATCTTATATTAGATTTCCGAAGGAAAGCCGCACGAAAGGTGTGGTCTTTGAACGAGAGTGAACTCTTCAAGTGGTTCGTTTTGAATTTATCCATGTACTTAAGGGGATGTGCGGATGTGGAGATACGTGAACCCTGGGTCCTAACGAATGGTTTACTCCGAGTGAAAAGAATCTCCAAAAATGATTCTTGTGTCTCAACATACTGATTCATAGAGATGAGGTTTACGAGGGTGTTGTGATTCACCGTGAAGTATTGAGAGCAGTAACCCACCTAGTACCTTTCCTACAATAGGGTGACCAATGAGTGTACCTCAGAAAACCGATTTATCGGCCCGCGTTTTTGTCATGTCTAGCTTTAAAAAGAACATTTTATGGGTGCAAAGATTTTCTAACAAGTTTTATAAAACCGCCATCCAAAGTGGCTCAAGAGTTTTTTTTTTCTTTTTAAACAAAAGATCTGAATAGTAAGTTTCATCTCTTAACAGAGGGCGAGAAAAAGTGTGTTCCATACATGGTGTAGTATAATACGAAAACCTTTAATAAAATCAACTAACGGAGTTTTGAAAAACAAAACCTTTAAATGTTAGTTGTGACAACGTAAATGGAACGAAGTTCCTAGTAAATTTAGAAGTAGGTACAACGTGTACCATTTTGCACAAAACTATTTGACTTATGTTGAATAACTCGGTAAAGAAGCGGTTTTTAAATAATTTGAAGATATAACTTAGTATCAAAATAAGTAAGTATAAACTTATACATATACGATTTTACAAATCGTATAAGTGACAGAAAAGTTTTTAGTATTTTCATTGTCTGTAAATCTTGTGAGGACCGCACAAATAAACAACGTGTAAAATTTTTGATAAACATAGTTTTTCGTATTTCAAAGGTTACGAGTTGAAAAAGATTGAGTGGAAAAGCTTTGAATCATTGGGTGACCAGTTACTAGGTAATGAAAACTAATGACATAAATGTAGTTTTGGTAATTATCTGGACACAAGTCTTTGGGCTGAAATATTCACGTGCGAAGCCATTGCTAAAAAGTGAGGTACGAAGGATAGAGCACGAGGATGAGAAGTTATTCGCTTCTTGAATTTGCAAAATGCCAAACAGGTCGTGACTAATAATGGAGTCAGAATACCGATGGTGTTAATGTTACTAAATGAGAGTTTCTTGGAATGAGTTAGGACTTAGAGTTACGTAAGAAAGAGCATTGTTCCAACATGTGTGATGAAGTAAATCCATGGGGTAACGCAATAGTCTTGAATGGTTTATGTGGATGTCCGAAGGCCTTACATGACGTGGTAGTCAGTGCCTTTATCACATATACCTGAATCTCTCGATTTCGACGGTTATAAAGCCCTTATGATGACTTAGATACGAATAACACAAGAAGTTTTATATATAATAAGCAACGAAAGTTTTATAGAAATTGTTTATGTAAGAGAAGAAATGAAGTTCTTAGTAAATTAGGGTTATGTACAACACGTACTGTTCAAAGCATAATATCTTTTGAATGAAAGATTTGATTTGTAAAAGTGAAAGTAAAGTTTCATATGTACTTGTCAAAATTAAGTAATCATTTACTTCATTTTATATAACGGGTACGATTTCAAAAATTTGCATGAATGGCAAACAAAATAATTTATTTTTATAAAGCTTTGAGAGGATAGCACGGTAAAATAATGTGTGTAAAATTTTGGCAAATAAAATTTTCATATTTCGGAGGTTACAAGTTGGAAAAGATTGATGAGAATCGAGTAAAAGACTTTTGAAAATTTCGAGTGATATTTGAGGTAATGAAAACCATTGAATTTATATGTGATTGGTGACTATTAGTAGGGCATAAGTCTTTTGACCAAAAAAAAATGCTTAAGTGTGAAGTTGTTGCTTATAAGTGGGATACGATTGGAAGAGTACGAGGATGAGAGTTAACCACTCATTGATTTTAGGGAAATTTCGAACTGGTATGAAGGGTATCGAGGTAAGAAGGATGATGTTGTAGTTATCATCGAATAAGAAATTCCTCGTAATAAGTTAGGATTTAGAGTTGCGTAAGAATGAGTATCAAATGAGATTCCCGGGTAATCTTTAATATAGAGTTTGAACTGCTGAAGTGACGGAATACAATTTTCTTTAAGTATCGTTGTGCAAGTTTGTCCATTATATCGGTTTCTCTTGCGGGTAGAAAGTGAGCAGATTTGGCGAGATGGTCAATAATAACCCAGATGATGTCCTAACCGCCTTATCGTCTTTGGTAGTTTAGTGATGAATTTTTTCCCATTTCCATTGTGGGATTTCGGCTTGTTGTCATATAACTAATAAGGTTCAGTTTTCGGGCTAAATCTCTTCCCATAATAGTTTCACCATTCTTGCAAGGTATACGAATAATTTCTCCTCATTATAAATGAATTCCGCTTTCATCCTTGAAAGTCAGTTCGTTCCAACTATTTCATCAAAGCTTCCTAACTTGATGAGTATTAGGTTAATCTTAAAGTTCATCCCAAATCAAATCTTACTGTACTACTGTGAAAAATTCTATCAATCTTCTCAAATAACATATGCCTGTACGTAGGTAACTAATCCTTTTCAACTACTACATTAAAACTCCCAAGTTTGGTTAGTATGAGGTCATCTTCAAATGACCCACCTGTTAATCGTAAAGTATTACCTTAAATTATTCCTCTATCTTCCTCAGTTTACCATTTGCTTGTGTCCTATAGAATACTTAATTCCCATGGTTGTTGATGGTTTATTATTCATGATAATGCTAAGGTTCTTAGATGTAAGGTTTCTATCATTCTAGTATTAAACAATTCCGAGACGATAAAACGTTGTGCCGAAACGTACCCTAACAAGAATCAGGATCCATGCAAGTTTCCATAATGTTTTCTTTACCGCAGGTAAGTTTAAAGTTTTTCCTATATGAGAACTTTCTCCTTAAATGTCCAGGGTGTCGATATTTATAACAAATTTTTGGGTTATCAATTCTGCAATCAAGGCCCTTCTTGTACAGTATCTACGCTACATGGTTATCCCTTCCCTACCTTTAACAGACTATGATGCGTATGCTCAAATGATCCCTGCCAAGATTTTCCCTGGATCACCCCATATTCCTCATGTAGTAACATTGGAACTTCTGCATGATTTACTTCAATATAATCACGCTGGCCTGGCATCATTATATTGTACCAAATTGTACGTTCATTCCAATATCATTTCATATGGTCAATGTAACGTGATCACTTCCAATTATACACAATTTCATCTAACGGTGCTTTATCTATGTCATCTCAAAACGGAATCGACATAACTAATCTCACAGTTTCTCGATGTGGGTGCGTAGGTTCCGTAGATCATGTATTAATGCCTAAGTGTCCCGAAGTTTCTTCAAAGGTTCGGATTCAGGTAACGTTGTTAGGTTCCTTCTAGATATTCATTCCAGGTCTCGCGTCGGGTTGTACGTGTAGCAAGTAGTGATACGATATGTCTCGAGGCGACTCGCAAGTCTTTGGGTATGGCTGAGTATTAGTAGAAGACACTATGACCTCATTAAAGGGAATGCCTTCCCGACTTCTCCAATGTCTAGGAGTGGTAGGGACCTAAGTGCAGAAGTGTCGTTAGATCGTTGAGCAATCGTGAAGAATGAAAGAGTTAAGTGACGGTTATGAAAGCGTACAGTGTATGTGTCAACTGATCAATCTTCTAGATTGCGTGAAGTAATGTTTCGATCTCTGGAACGGTGGAGCATTAGTAACAGGTGGATTACACTACTAGTTCTTAGGGTTAAACGAGTGGGAAAGTAGTTCAGGAAAACATCTGAACTGGGAAGGATAATTCTCCAAGTTGGTATAGCGAATAGTAGGCATGTAGCAAGAGCGTAATCAGGCATAACAACTACAGCAGCCTAGATCGTTTACAACAGCACGTAGCATGGCAAATAGTAACAGTATCATACCGAAGTAACATGCTACAAGCAGATGGCAGCATGCAGTAGCGAGAGTAAACAAAAGCATACAGCGAGTTTACATAGCAGTAAAAGGAAACGGTAGTATGCAGTAAGCTCATACAGCAGTAGAAGTAAGCAGTGGCATGCAGTAGTATAACAGTAGCATGCAGCAGGTTCCGCAGAAACAAGTAAACTAGCAAGTTGTAGATTAGTCCTATTAGTGAATCCTACTCGGGTCGGTCTTAGACTCACTAATGCATCCTAATTCCCTACAACCAATGCTCTGATACCAAATGTGATGCCCCGTACTAAATCATCATGTACAGACCATCAACAATAGGATCGTTACAAGGTTAAGTACTATATGCGATTTCAAAAAGAGTTTGCATTCATAATAATAGTGACGTCATAACCGACGTCGAATGTTTTACATCAAAAGTTTGCTTCACTAAGTAGAAGCAATTAATAAGTGTATGTGACCCCAATGGTCGTTACAAATCATCGTTTCAAAAGTACTAAAGTTTGAATGCAAAAGTAAGCGTTCATGCAGTGACATCTCTAAAGCAGCGGGTGTCTACAGCAAGACTAGTATAACAGCGGAAGCAACATTAAGCACCTGAGAATAACATGCTTAAAAACGTCAACACAAATGTTGGTGAGCTATAGTTTAAGTATAACAGTAATGTAAGTAGGCCACGAGATTTCAGTGCTACAAAGAGCGTTTCAAAACAGTAATCCAAATCCGTACGTTTAAGTATATGCTCAACCGTGGGCACTCGGTAACTAACTTAACGTTTAATAATATATTACCCCTAAAAGTACACTTGGCAAGTGCGTATGTCTACGAAGTATTAAACACTCGTTAAATGCTAGCGCGACTAGCCCGAATGGAGATGTCAAACCCTATGGATCCATATCTAAGATTCGCGTTCACCGGTTCAAAAACCAATGACTAAACGTTACGGAGCTAAAGGGAATGTTTCTGCCGTTATATAACCCAAACATATATAAGTTTAAGTACTCGTGCCTCGTATGTAAAACATAAAAATCCGCATGTATTCTCAGTTCCCAAAATAAGTTAAAGTAAAAAGGGAATGCTATAACTCACAATGATAAAGTAGCGGTAAAGTATGACTCGGAAAGTAAGCAAGTAATGAAGGTTGTCCAAACGGGTCCTCAACCTAAGTCAAATAGTACTAACTCAGTAAATCGTCTGAATAGGTTTAAAAGTATGTAAATAAGGTCTTAAGGGTCATCATTGTGATGACCCGAAAAATTTCTACTAATTTAAACCAATTCTCTTTATGATTTAATATTATGTAAATATACATATATGTATGTATATATATATATTATAAGATGTACAAGTAAAAACGACTTTCCTACAGTAAAACATTAATTGCTACAGTAAAAATGAATTTGCTACAGTAAAACACTATTTGCTACAGTGAAACCGTATTTTGCTACAGTGCTACAGTGAAAACGAGTTTGCTACAGTGATTTGCTACAGTAAAACACTATTTGCTACAGTAAAACACTATTTGCTACAATAAAACACTATTTGCTACAGTAAACACTATTGCTACAGTACACTATTTGCTACAGTAAACACTATTTGATGTCGGCGAACTAGCAAACAAAAACGGAAAAGGCGGCCATGCGATCGCATGGCAAAAACACTGAAAACTCATGCGATCGCATGAGCTACAGTAAATCGAAAAGTAATATAAATACGCAGTTCGTTCGACGAATTTTTTTCAAATTAAACTCTCAATATTTATATTTATATTATAATTATAATTTTAAATTTAAGTTTAATAATAATAAGTTATATACGAGGGTGTTTTAATTCGGGTTTCAAACCGCTTTAAGCTAAGGAAATATTAGGTATTATTCGGGGTATTGTTCTTGAATCCAAGGCCAACCATACAGTCGTCTACCATCATTACGTCTACGCAATTTGCCTACAATATTGAATCGCAATATTGAACTGTGAGTTATAGTCTCCCTTTTTAAATACTTTAAATATTTTTGGGCTGAGAATACATGCAATTTATTTTAAACGCAATAAGACACAAGTACATACAAAATTCTACACTGAGTTAAACCGAAAATCCCTTAGCTTTGGTAACTAGTAGCTGCCAGTACATAGGATATGGACTGGTGGGCGCGAATAATTGTATATGGATCCATAGGGCTTGACATCCCCGTCCGAGCTAGAGCGCTAGCCTTTTAACGGACGTATGTTATTTGAGTTTAAGACACGTTGGTTTGCGCGTATTAAAACGAATGGGGTAATTATCACTATAGCGTTAAGTTTAGTTACCAGGGTGCTCTGTTACGTAGAATCTATTGATAAACTTTTGATGAAATCTTGTGGTCTATCTTTATATATGTTTATGACTCGAGCAATTAAACCTATAACTCACCAACATTCGTGTTGACTTTTTAGCATGTTTTATTCTCAGGTCCTTAGAATGCTTCCGCTGTGATGTGCTTGTTGCCTGCATGGAGTCTCTCATGCTTTGTACAAAGTTTATTGCATTCAAAATAAAACTGCGTTGTGTAATAAATAATTGGACTGTGATGTCAACCTGTAAATTAAAGACTTATGTATTTTGGGGTTTTGCTTATACCTAAGCACTCGCCCATATGTTTATAACTTTCTATGTTTAGAAAGTCACTTATTTTAATGAATGCAATATTTTATCAAAACGTATCATATAGAGGTCAAAACCTCACTGTGGAATCAATGATTAACGTGCCGCGTCAATAGCGATTTTGACGGGTCGTTACAGTTGGTATCCGAGCTTGAGGTCATAGGGAACCAGAAGTTACATTAGTGTGTTTAACTGGTAATTGTTAGGATGCATTAGTGAGTCTGGACTATGACCATATCTGTTTTTACTGATTTTTGCTTATTATTTGGTCAAAAACATTATATGTGATATATTTATATGCTAACGTAATTGTTGTTTCAATTATGTGATAGATGACTTCTTCTAATCCTATCATTTTGTACGACTCGGAATCGGACACTGAATCTATTCTATCCACAACTGAAAAGGGCGTTCCAATACCTATTAAAGAAGAAATTGTGTTAGCCGGGGAATCTCAACTCCCGGTAAACCCAGAGGAGGTTCCAGCTCCACCCAGCTTTAGTTTTCCAGAGCCACAGTATCGTTGGCATGGACCCATGATCCCTGGAGTAAACGAGGATCGTCCATTTCTAAACAAATATGGACATTGGTCCAGATATACCGCCGACGGGCGGGTTGTGCCGATTACGCCTGGCAGATTTCGGTTCATGACCACCGGTACATATTCTTGCAGTTCGTCATCATATTCTCCTACACATGACTCAGACAGTTCGTCATCAGACGAGATCAGTAAGGAGGAGGATTTCGCTAATGAAATAAAAGAGATCACTAAGGAGAAATTCCAACTTGCTATAGATAATAAAAACAACCACAATAATAAAATGTCCTTAATTATTAAAAAAGAACAGGACCATTCGATCCGTAACCACCCTTATTGTATTAAACCCACTGAGGCAACAGGTACCTCAAAACCCCAACTAAAAATAAAATACACTGCCAGAATGTCTGTCGGACCATGTGCACACAAACAATTGGCAGAGAGAACCAAATGGGAAGAAGTTTCTGATAGTTCTGAATGAACGACCTCGCAACCATAAATCTTCCATGCGCTATTTTATTGCTTATGTGTGCTACTCTATCTTGTTATGTAAAATAAGCATATGTAAAATATCAGTATTGTATGGTATTGTATTATTTTGGTTTATTAATAATAAATGCATGGAATGATTATTTGTATTATTACTACTTATTATTATTATTATTACATAATAATGTAGTAACTCGCTATAATTTTCATAGTGGAATATTATTAGGATTTTAGTAGTTGATTCTTTGTACTAGCTATTATGTATGAACTTAACGGGTAGGTAATACCCTAGAAATAATTATAAAATGCTAATAAGAAGAAAAGGCTTTTATAATAATCGGTTCATATTATTAATATGCTACGATTAACTATTGACAACTCATTTTACCTATAATATTCTATATGATTAAATTATATCTGTTGTGTTTATTGAAGAAACATGTCTCAAATGTCGGATGCTGAGTTTGAGTAACTAGTCGAGAAACGTGTGAATGAAAGAATTGCTGCAGCCGAGGCAGCAAAAGCAACAGCCGAAGCAGCAGCCAAAGCAGCAGCCGTAAACACAAACTCACGAAACGGATGCTCATACAAAACTTTTCAAGGATGCAAACCACAGACGTTTAGTGGAACCGAGGGACCAGTCAGTCTAACCCGATGGTTTGAAAAGATGGAGTCCGTTTTCAAAATCAGTAATTGTGCGAACGGAGACAAGTCAAAGTATGCTTCGTGCACGTTGAAAGACGGTGCACTTACTTGGTGGAACAATTATGCTAAAGCAGAAGGAATAGATACGGCATATGATATCTCTTGGGAAGAACTGAAAAAGATGCTAATCGAGGAGTACTGTCCTCGAAACGAGATCAGAAAAATGGAATCTGAGTTACGTAATCTGAAGGTTATCGGCGCGAATCTCAATAACTATGAAAAGCGTTTCATGGAACTAGCCTTGTTGTGTCCCGAATTGGTGCCAAACGAGAAACGAAAGATAGAAATGTATATTGACGGTTTATCGATCAATATCAAAGGAAATGTTACATCGTCCAAACCGAATACGATGCAAGAAGCCATGACAATGGCACACCAACTCATGGACCAGATCACAGAGAGTTCGATTAAGGCACCAATTACCGAAGTCAAGACAACTGAAGGAAAGAGGAAATGGGAAGACTATAAGGGCAAAAGTACTCACCTGAAGAAACAAGAAACTTTTAAAGGTAACCAAGATGGGGCAACTGCAAGTCCAAACTATAAGGGACCCCATCCATTCTGCAAAAGATGTTACACACATCATGCAGGTTATTGCCAAGTGGTCTGTGACAAGTGTAACAAGAAAGGACATGTGGCGAAAGATTGTTATGCCACCGTTTCTGAAGTAAAGACAAAATCGACCGATGTCAAGAAATGTTATAGATGCGGGAAGTCTGGTCACTTTATAAATCAATGCCCTGATAAGGAGAAGAACAAAGAACCCGCATGTGGGAGGGCATTTAATGTTAGTGCCAGTAAAGCACGTGAGGATCCTAATCTTGTCACGGGTACGTTTACCGTTAATAATCAACTAGCTTCTATTATGTTTGATACGGGTGCTGATAGAAGTTATATGTGTAAAGACTTTAGTTTTAAACTAAAATGTGCATCATTACCTCTAGACGATAAATATACTATTGAATTAGCTAATGGTAAACTGATAAAAGCCGATAAAATTTGCCATGGTTGCAAAATGAATCTCGCTGGTGAAACCTTCAAAATCGATTTGATACCCGTAGAATTAGGAAGTTTTGACGTAATCGTTGGCATGGACTGGATGTCCAAAACAAGAGCGGAAGTTGTTTGCGCTGAGAAAGCAATCCGCATCCCTCGTAAGGATGAAACGTCATTAATGATTTATGGGGAGAAGAGCAACTCAAAGCTGAACTTTATCAGCTGTATGAAGGCCCAGAAACTTATAAGAAAAGGTTGTTATGCTATTCTGGCACACGTAAAGAAGATCGATACTGAAGAAAGAAGCATTAATGACATGCCGGTTGTAAGAGAATATCCCGGAGTATTTCCAGAAGAATTACCGGGGCTACCTCCACACAGGTGTGTAGAATTTCAGATTGATCTCATACCAGGAGCTGCACCTGTAGCCCGATCTCCATATAGACTTGCACCTTCAGAAATGCAAGAATTACAAGACCAGTTGCAAGAATTATCGGACCGTGGATTTATTCGTCCTAGTTTTTCACCTTGGGGTGCTCCTATTCTGTTCGTCAAGAAGAAGGATGGATCTATGAGAATGTGCATAGATTACCGAGAATTAAACAAATTAACGATCAAGAATCGGTACCCATTACCGAGGATTGATGATTTGTTTGATCAATTGCAAGGATCAAGTGTTTATTCTAAGATTGATCTACGCTCCGGATATCATCAGCTGAGAGTGAAGGAAGAAGATGTTCCTAAAACAGCGTTCAGAACCCGTTACGGTCACTATGAATTTTTAGTCATGCCTTTTGGATTGACTAATGCTCCAGCAGTATTCATGGATCTAATGAATCGCATCTGTAGACCGTATTTAGACAAATTTGTCATTGTTTTTATCGACGACATATTGATTTACTCGAAGAACAAGGAAGAACATGAGCAACACTTAAGACTGGTACTAGAGATACTCAAGAAAGAAGAATTGTACGCAAAATTTTCGAAGTGTGATTTCTGGTTACAAGAAGTACAATTTTTGGGCCATGTTGTCAGTAAACATGGAATTAAAGTTGACCCCGCCAAGATCGAAGCCATTAGTAAATGGGAAACACCGAAGACTCCAACACAAATCCGCCAATTCTTAGGTCTTGCTGGTTACTACCGAAGATTCATTCAAGATTTCTCTAGAATCGCCAAACCCTTAACTTCATTGACTCAAAAGGGAAAGAAATATGATTGGTCCACAGAACAGGAATCCTCATTCCAGTTATTAAAGAAGAAGTTAACGTCTGCACCCATTTTGTCATTACCGGAAGGAAATGATGATTTCGTGATCTATTGTAATGCTTCACGCCAAGGTTTAGGATGTGTATTAATGCAACGCACAAAAGTTATCGCATATGCCTCACGACAACTAAAAATTCATGAAAAGAACTATACGACGCACGATTTGGAACTTGGAGCAGTAGTTTTTGCACTCAAAATATGGAGACACTATCTATATGGCACCAAGTGTACAGTGTACACCGACCATAAGAGTCTTCAGCATATTTTTGATCAAAAACAACTCAATATGAGGCAACGTCGCTGGGTAGAGTTGTTAAACGATTACGATTGTGAAATCCGTTACCACCCCGGAAAATCTAATGTTGTAGCTGATGCCCTAAGTCGAAAAGAAAGAGTAAAACCTCTTAGGGTCCGAGCTTTGAATATTACAATTCGTACTGATCTCACAAAGCAAATTCAAGCAGCACAGTTAGAAGCTTTAAAAGAAGAAAACGAAAAAGGTGAAATGAGCAAAGGGATAGAAAAACAACTTGAAGTAAAAGCCGATGGAACCCTGTATTTTGCTGGTAGGATATGGGTACCAAGACATGGTAACCTAAGGCAACTAGTACTAGATGAAGCACACAAAACGAGGTACTCAATTCACCCAGGAAACGGAAAAATGTACCACGATCTCAAGAAGTTTTATTGGTGGCCTAATATGAAAACAGAAATTTCTACTTATGTAAGCAAATGTTTAACGTGTGCAAAGGTCAAAGCTGAGCACCAAAAGCCGTCAGGATTACTGCAACAACCAGAAATTCCGCAGTGGAAATGGGAAAGAATAACCATGGATTTCATTACGAAATTGCCAAGGACTGCAAGTAGTCATGATACTATTTGGGTGATAGTTGATCGTCTAACTAAATCAGCTCACTTCCTACCAATAAAGGAGACAGACAGTATGGAGAAATTAGCACGCCTATATTTGAAGGAAGTAGTTTCCAGGCATGGTGTACCCATCTCCATCATATCTGATCGCGACACCCGATTCACATCACGTTTTTGGCAATCATTACAAAAAGCATTGGGAACTTGATTAGATATGAGCACCGCTTATCACCCACAGACAGATGGTCAAAGTGAAAGAACAATACAAACATTGGAAGACATGTTACGGGCATGCGTGATTGACTTTGGAACCAGTTGGGATCGACACTTACCGTTGGCAGAATTTTCATACAATAACAGCTATCATACGAGCATCAACGCAGCACCATTTGAAGCACTTTACGGTAGAAAGTGCAGATCTCCTATCTGTTGGAGTGAAGTAGGAGAAAGACAACTTACTGGACCAGAAATTATTCACGAAACCACCGAAAAGATCATTCAAATACAACAGCGATTGAAAACGGCCATGAGTCGCCAAAAGAGTTATGCTGATGTAAGAAGAAAACCGCTAGAATTTCAAGTGGGCGACAAAGTCATGTTGAAAGTGTCACCCTGGAAAGGCGTTGTACGATTCGGTAAACGAGGAAAGCTAAGTCCTAGGTACGTAGGACCCTTTGAAATCACTGAAAGAATTGGAGCAGTTGCTTTTCGATTAAGGCTACCACAAGAACTTAGTAGTGTTCACGACACATTTCACGTGTCAAATTTGAAGAAATGTTTAGCTGAAGAGGATGTCGTAATTCCTCTTGACGAAATACAAATCAATGATAAACTCCATTTTATCGAAGAACCTGTTGAAATCATGGACCGTGAGGTCAAACAATTAAAACAAAGCAAAATACCGATAGTTAGGGTTCGTTGGAACGCAAGACGAGGACCCGAGTTTACTTGGGAACGTGAAGATCAAATGAAGCAAAAGTATCCACATTTGTTCACTGATATCGCTCATGAAACAGGTACTACTCAAAATTTCGGGACGAAATTTTCTTTAACGGGGAGGTACTGTGATGACCCGAAAAATTTCTACTAATTTAAACCAATTCTCTTTATGATTTAATATTATGTAAATATACATATATGTATGTATATATATATATTATAAGATGTACAAGTAAAAACGACTTTCCTACAGTAAAACATTAATTGCTACAGTAAAAATGAATTTGCTACAGTAAAACACTATTTGCTACAGTGAAACCGTATTTTGCTACAGTGCTACAGTGAAAACGAGTTTGCTACAGTGATTTGCTACAGTAAAACACTATTTGCTACAGTAAAACACTATTTGCTACAATAAAACACTATTTGCTACAGTAAACACTATTGCTACAGTAACACTATTTGCTACAGTAAACACTATTTGATGTCGGCGAACTAGCAAACAAAAACGGAAAAGGCGGCCATGCGATCGCATGGCAAAAACACTGAAAACTCATGCGATCGCATGAGCTACAGTAAATCGAAAAGTAATATAAATACGCAGTTCGTTCGACGAATTTTTTTCAAATTAAACTCTCAATATTTATATTTATATTATAATTATAATTTTAAATTTAAGTTTAATAATAATAAGTTATATACGAGGGTGTTTTAATTCGGGTTTCAAACCGCTTTAAGCTAAGGAAATATTAGGTATTATTCGGGGTATTGTTCTTGAATCCAAGGCCAACCATACAGTCGTCTACCATCATTACGTCTACGCAATTTGCCTACAATATTAAATCGCAATATTGAACTGTGAGTTATAGTCTCCCTTTTTAAATACTTTAAATATTTTTGGGCTGAGAATACATGCAATTTATTTTAAACGCAATAAGACACAAGTACATACAAAATTCTACACTGAGTTAAACCGAAAATCCCTTAGCTTTGGTAACTAGTAGCTGCCAGTACATAGGATATGGACTGGTGGGCGCGAATAATTGTATATGGATCCATAGGGCTTGACATCCCCGTCCGAGCTAGAGCGCTAGCCTTTTAACGGACGTATGTTATTTGAGTTTAAGACACGTTGGTTTGCGCGTATTAAAACGAATGGGGTAATTATCACTATAGCGTTAAGTTTAGTTACCAGGGTGCTCTGTTACGTAGAATCTATTGATAAACTTTTGATGAAATCTTGTGGTCTATCTTTATATATGTTTATGACTCGAGCAATTAAACCTATAACTCACCAACATTCGTGTTGACTTTTTAGCATGTTTTATTCTCAGGTCCTTAGAATGCTTCCGCTGTGATGTGCTTGTTGCCTGCATGGAGTCTCTCATGCTTTGTACAAAGTTTATTGCATTCAAAATAAAACTGCGTTGTGTAATAAATAATTGGACTGTGATGTCAACCTGTAAATTAAAGACTTATGTATTTTGGGGTTTTGCTTATACCTAAGCACTCGCCCATATGTTTATAACTTTCTATGTTTAGAAAGTCACTTATTTTAATGAATGCAATATTTTATCAAAACGTATCATATAGAGGTCAAAACCTCACTGTGGAATCAATGATTAACGTGCCGCGTCAATAGCGATTTTGACGGGTCGTTACAATCATCATTCATCATTAACAAAAAGGTGTAAAGTAAGTTTCGTTTATGAAAGTAGTTTAAAACAAAGGCTGAGTTCGGTCAGTCGCCACGGCCTCTAAACCTACTGAAATAAGATGAGACCAGTGGCCATGGCTCCGTATATGAGTCTTTTAGTTGTGGTAAAAATTACAGAAGCAAAATCGTCTTTGTTTGACCGTGGCGACGGTCTAAGTGCGAGTAGGTCAGAATTTTCAGCACAACGTTAAATGGACATAGTGACGGTCGGAGGGCCATAAATCCTAAACCGTAACTCGGATTAAGACGAGTCCTATATGAAAAGTTATCTACTAGAACAGAGATATCTGAAAGTCATGGTTACAGTAGCCCAGGTCATATGGGTCAGACACAGAAATAGTGAAACAGTAGGGTCAGTAGGTTCCGGTGGTTCTTGGTGCTCGATGCTTATCATGGTTCTCATCCTTGATGCATATAGCTTCAAGTGTACAACACGTTGATGTGTTTACATCATTTTCACCAAGGTTTGACCATCTTAACCTAAGTGTAAGTCTAAGACATGAAGCACAACTCACTTAAGTGTTGCAAGTGTTTTGATGAACCAAAGTTACATCAAAGTCTTAGATCTAACACATACATGAACTTTAAAACTAATAATAAGTTACAAACTTGAAAGTAAACTTATGAAATCAAGATCTTAAGTTGTAGAACATAATTCTTAGTTTGATCTTGAAGATCCAAGACTCAAAAGTCTAGATCTAACATAAGTGTATCAAGTTATAATTAAAGAAACAAACTTACATATTCTTGAACTTTTGAAGTTAATTTTAGTTCAAGATTAATGAGATCAAAGTTAACTAGTAACATTTGACCAATAACAACCAACAAACATAAATTTAAAGTGCATAATATGAAGTAATAAACTAAGTAAACAAGTAAATAATTCATGGTGGTTCATACTTTAAAGATTCAAACCAAAGTTTGATCTTTAAGAAAGTAAACTTTAAAGTTTACTAACATGAATTACAAGTATGCTTTCACAACACATGAACTTAAATCTTTTTAAAACAACAAGTGTAGAACATAACTAGAAAGCTTATGTTCTTGCTTGTTCTTTTAAATACAAGGTAAGATGAAGAATAAACTAATAAGTTTGATTCTTGAAAACTTGGAAGTAAGTAACACAAGTAAGTAAACAACTATATGTAATCAACAACAATCAAGGACAAGTAACAACAAACAACAAAGAATGATGATGATGAAGATCTAGGCCACGGTTTTTAACAAGAAAAGAAGAAGAGAAAATAAGTTCAATTTACTTACAATCTAGAGAGAAAAAGGAGAGAAAAATGAGAGAAAAGATGAAGCAAGTATGTGTGTGTTTTTGGAGATGAGAGAATACAAGTGAGGATTAATACAAAAGTGAAACAAAATGCACCCTTCAAGGCCTTCTAGGCCGTCGGTCACAAGGAAGGAAAGGGGGAGGGCAAGAGTCCACTAGTCTCATGCAAGTAAAGCTTAAAAGATTGGTTATTATGGGTGATTACATGGGAAGTAACATGTAACAAGATTCCAAGTGACTTCAACTAACTAGTTATATTCTAAATAATACTTACAAATGTTAGTGGGCTAACTAGTCCACTAAGGAATTAGGGTGGGCTCTTTAAGTCCACTAACATTAATTAAAGCCCAAGTCCAAGTATTTAACAACTTAAGTCCAACGAAGCCCAAGTAATTAACTAGTAACCTTAGTTAATTAAAATGATTAATAAACTTAATCATGAATGTAAATAATATTCTAAAAATATTATTCGTGAAAATTTCGTGTGTCACAAATACGTTTCGGGCAATTAAAAGTCATGTACGGTTAATCATGGCAACAAGTAAATGTAATAACATACATTTGTTTAATCACAAGTATTAATAATAATAATTATTAATAAATACGTTGGAAAATCCAGGGTCGTTACACCATCCCTAAGTGTCATTCTACCTTTTCTTACATCAATGAATGCTTTGGTGGTTGCTAAAAATGGGCGACCTAAAATTAGAGGAATATCAAGGTCTTCCTCCATATTAATAACTATGAAGTTTGCAACAAAGGTCAAACTTCCCACTTTAACAAGTAAATTGTTTGCTATTCCAACCGGATGTTTAATGGTTTGATCAAATAATTGAACACCTATTTTGGTTGGTCTTAATTTACCCACACTTAATCTTTTGTATAAGGAAAGAGGCATAACATTTGCACTTGCTCCTAAATCTGCGAGTCCATTATACATAGCACCATCATTAAGTAAACAAGAAATGATAAATTCACCAGGATCTCCCACTTTAGTAAGTAGATTTGGTTTGTTAACCTTATCTGGGTGATCTTTTCTTGGTTCTTCCACTTCTTGTTCACATTTTTCTTCATTTCTTAGAATGGGAGGTTTGTATAAAAATTCTTCTTCATCACTCCAGTTTGAAGATTCTCCATCTTCCAATTTTTGTTTTTCATATGTTGTTGATAACATATTTATGTTTTCATTCTGAGGGTTTTCTTTGGTGATGAAATTATGATTAACTTCATTGTCAACTTCCATCGGATTATGTACGTAATGTTTAACTCTGTGACCATTAACTTTAAATTCAATCCCATTTGAATTTATCAACTCTATTATTCCATATGGGAAAACTCTTTTGAATATGAATGGTCCAGACCATATTGATTTCAATTTTTCAGGAAATAGCTTGAATCGTGAATTGAAAAGAAGAACTCTGTCTCCTTCTTTAAATTCTTTTGAACTTCTAATTCTTTTATCATGCCATTTCTTCGTTCTTTCTTTATAGATTAATGAATTTTCATATGCTTCATGTCTTAATTCTTCTAATTCGTTTAGTTGACTTAACCTTAAACGTCCGGCTTCATGTAAATCAAGATTACATGTTTTCAAAGCCCAAAATGCTTTGTGCTCAATTTCTACTGGAAGGTGACATGCTTTTCCGTAAACGAGTTTAAAAGGTGTGGTTCCAATTGGAGTTTTGTAGGCTGTTCTAAAAGCAAAAAGTGCATCCTCCAATTTCATGGACCATTCCTTCGAATTTGATCCTACGGTTTTCTCTAGAATACGTTTTAATGCTCGGTTGGTATTTTAAACTTGTCCACTTGTTTGTGGATGATAAGCAGTGGAGATTTTATGAGTTACTCCATATCTTTTGAGAACTTTCTCAAGTTGATTATTACAAAAATGAGTACCCCGATCACTTATTAAAGCTTTCGTTGTTCCAAACCTAGCAAAAAGATGTTTAAAAAGTTGACTACAACTCGTGCATCGTTAGTTGGGAGAGCTTGTGCTTACGCCCATTTAGATACATAATCAATGGCAACGAGAATGTAGAGATTATTATGAGATTTTGGAAATGGACCCATAAAGTCAATACCCCAAATGTCAAACACTTCACATACTTGAATGACATTTTGTGGCATTTCATCACGTTGACTTATTTTTCCGACCCTTTGACAAGCATCACAGGATTTGCAAAGAAGGTGTGCGTCTTTGAAAATTGCAGGCCAATAGAATCCAGCATCATAAACTTTTCTTGCTGTAAGTTGAGGCCCATAATGCCCTCCTGTTGGTCCTGTGTGACAATGGTTTAAGATTTGACTAGCTTCATCTCCGAATACACATTGGCGTATTATTCCATCGGGACAACTTTTAAACAAATGTGGATCTTCCCAGAAATAGTGTTTTATATCACTAAAGAATTTCTTTCGTTTTTGGTACGACAATCCTTTTTCAAGGAATTCACATACTAAGTAGTTTGCATAGTCTGCAAACCATGGAATTTCATTATAATCTATCTTCAATAGATATTCATCAGGAAAGTTGTCTTGTATGGCCGATTCATTTAGAACTTCTAATTCAGGATTTTCAAGACGAGAAAGATGATCATCGGCGAGATTTTCTGCTCCCTTTTTGTCTCAGATTTCAATATCGAATTCTTGTAAGAGTAAAATCCAACGGATTAATCGTGGTTTGGCATCTTGTTTCAAAAAAGGTATCTAAGAGCAGAATGATCAGTATAGACCACCGTCTTAGCTAGAACGAGATATGAACGAAATTTGTCAAAAGCAAAGACAATAGCAAGGAGTTCTTTTTCAGTAGTTGTGTAATTCATTTGTGCTCCTTGTAACGTCTTACTAGCATATTAAATAGGTTGAAATCGTTTTTCAATCCTTTGTCCTAAAACGGCTCCCATTGCAAAATCACTTGCATCGCACATGAGTTCAAATGGTAGATTCCAATTTGGAGTTATCATGATCGGCGCATTAGTGAGTTTTTATTTAAGAATATTAAAAGATTTGATGCATTCATCTGAAAAGATGAATGGAGCATCCTTTTCTAGGAGTTTATTCATAGGAGTGGCAATTTTAGAAAAATCTTTTATGAAACGTCGGTAAAAACCGGCATGCCCTAGAAAACTCCTAACTCCTCTAACATTGGTGGGATGTGGAAGTTTAGCAATTACATCTACTTTAGCTCTATCTACTTCAATTCCTTCCTTTGAAATTTTATGACCAAGAACGATGCCTTCATTGACCATGAAATGGCATTTCTCCCAATTAAGAACTAGATTTGATTGTTCGCATCTAATAAGCATCCGTTCAAGATTAACTAGACATATTTCAAAAGTATCACCGAAGACTAAAAAGTCATCCATGAAAACTTCCATGCATTCTTCTATCATGTCGTGAAAAATCGCCATCATGCACCTTTGAAAGGTTGCAGGGGCGTTGCAAAGTCCAAATGGCATGCGTTTATAAGCAAAAGTACCATAAGGGCACGTGAATGTGGTTTTCTTTTGGTCCTCGGGTGCTATTGGAATTTGAAAATATCCGGAAAAACCATCAAGAAAACAATAGTAACTATTTCCGGCTAATCTTTCCAACATTTGATCAATGAAAGGTAAGGGAAAGTGATTTTTTCTGGTGGCGTCATTTAATTTTCTATAATCAATACAAACACGCCATCCTGTTACAGTCCTAGTAGGAATAAGCTCATTTTTCTCATTTGTGATGACAGTCATGCCATCCTTCTTAGGTACGCATTGAACTGGGCTTACCCATGGACTATCAGAGATTGGATAAATTAAACCTGCATCAAGCAGTTTAATAATTTCTTTCTTAATAACATCTTGCATATTAGGATTTAGTCTTCTTTATCGTTGCACATATGTTTTATGACCTTCTTCCATAAGGATTTTATGTGTGCAATACGAAGGACTTATTCCTTTAATATCATGAATTTTCCATGCAATAGCTGGTTTATGAGCTTTTAGCACAGAAATGAGTTGAGATTTTTCATTTTCAGTAAGAGAAGACGATATTATTACAGGTAATTCGGATTCACCATGTAAATAAGCATATTCTAAATGGTTTGGAAGTGGCTTTAACTCTAATGTCGGTGGTTCTTCTATCTATGATTTATATCGATATCTGTCTTCTTCTTTTAGCATTTGAATTTCTTCTGTTGTTGGTTCATATCCATTAGCCATAAGTGTAGCTAACATTTCAGTTTTATCAATTGGTTCAGTTCCTTCTCCTAAAGAACATTCTCCTGTTCCTTGTAATTCTGGAAATTCTTCTAACAATTCTACATGTGAATCTATAGTTTGAATATAATAACATGTATCATCTGCAGATTGCGGTTGTTGCATGGCTCTATCAACTGAAAAGGTGACACTCTCGTCCTCTATACTTAGGGTCAGTTTCTTACCAAACACGTCTATTATTGCTTTAGCCATGTTTAAGAATGGTCTTCCTAATATGAGAGGAACTCGAGAATCTTCTTCCATGTCCAGAATAACAAAATCTACTAGAAATACTAAAGTACTAACTTTAACTAGCATGTTCTCCATTATCCCTCTAGGATATTTTACTGATCGATCGGCTAGTTGTATGCTTATTCGTGTTGGTTTCAATTCTCCAAGGTCTAGTTTAGCGTATAGTGAATACGGCATTAAATTTATACTAGCACCTAAATCTGCCAATGCTTCTATTGAACTAAGACTACCCAGAAAACATGGAATCGTGAAATTTCCTGGATCAGATAATTTTTCTGGTATCTTATTCAATAGTACTGCAGAGCAATTAGCATTCATAGTAACAGTCGAGAGTTCTTCCATTTTCTTTCTATTTGTGATTAGATCTTTCAGAAATTTAGCATATCTAAGCATTCCTGAAATCACATCAATGAAAAGAAGATTAACATTTATCTGTTTAAACATATCCAAGAATTTGGATTGCTCGGCTTCAAGTCTCTCTTTTTTCATTTTACTCGGGTAAGGAAGTGGTGGTTGGTATGGTTTAACATAAGGTTTAGCCTTAATTGTGTTATCTTCATTAACCTTTTCAACTACCGGTTCTGTTTCCTTATCTTGCTCAGATTGTAGTTCTTGTGGAGTAGGAATAGCTTCATCAGAGATTACAGGCATTTCAGGTGGTTTAAGTGTAATACCACTTCTTGTGGTAATGGCTTTAGCTGTTTCATTCTGGGGGTTAGCATTTGTATCACTAGGTAAACTTCCCGATTTTCTTTCACCTATTAACCTTGCTAGGTTGCTTACTTCTTGTTCTAAATTTTGAATCGAAGCTTGTTGATTTCTAAATGCTTGAGCATTTTGTTCATTGGTTTGTTTCTGAGATATGAAAAATTGCGTTTGAGATTCAACTAGATTTGACATCATATCTTCTGAATTTGGCTTTTTATCATCAGTTTGTGGTGGTTTGTTTTGAAAAATAGGTCTTTGCTGATTGTAAGTATTATTGGATACTTGTTGATTGCTAGGACCTTGTTGGTTGTTGTATGGAACATTTCGGTTATAATTCTGGTTTTGATTGTAGATTGGTCTTGGCAGTTGATAATTATTCTGATAATTATTTTCAGGCCTTTGGTTTATGTATGAAACATTCTCTCTTTGTTCCATTGTTAGTTCACTACTGAGACAATCTTTTGTCAAATGTGGTCCTCCACACTGTTCATAACTAATTCGTATTGAGTGAATATCTTTAGTCATCTTTTCCATTCGTCTCTCGACAGCATCTATCTTTACAGAAATGGAATCAAAGTCATGGCTAGAATCGGCTCTAGCTGCTTTAGATGATCTAACGATATCTTTTTCTTGATGCCACTCATGTGAGTGGGAAGCAGTGTTATCAATAATTTTGTAAGCATCAGTTGCGGTTTTCTTCATAATGGAACCACCAGCTGCTATATCGATGTCTTTTCTTGTAGTGATGTCGCATCCTTGGTAGAATATTTGTACTATTTGACAAGTGTCTAAACCATGTTGCGAACATCCTCTTAATAACTTTTCAAATCTTGTCCACGCCTCATAAAGAGTTTCATTTGGCTTTTGTGTGAACGTAACTATTTCTCCTTGAAGTCTCACGGCTTTAGATGCCGGAAAGAATTGTTTAAGAAATTTTTCAACTAAAACATCCCATGTATCAATCGCCCCTTCAGGTAACGATTCCAACCAATCTTTGGCTTCTCCCTTTAAAGTCCAGGGAAATAACATAAGATAGATCTGTTCATCCTCAACTTCTCTGATTTTGAATAAAGTACAAATCCTGTTAAAGGTACGAAGATGTTCATTTGGATCTTCCTTCGGTGCACCACTAAATTGGCATTGATTAGTTACCATGTGTAGGATTTGTCCTTTGATTTCATAATCTGGTGCATTAATGCCTGTTTGAGTGATTGCGTGACCTTGGCCAGTGCGTTTAGCTCGCATTCGGTCTTCCATACTTAGAGGTTCCAGATTTTCCATGATTGAATTTGTTGAATCTGAATCACTAGAGGATTCTGATTTAATGGTTTCTTCCTCGACAATCTCTGATTGTATGATTTGTGATTCAGGAGGAATGATTAGTGGACCAGGATCTTGGAATTGTCCCTCCGGATTCTCAATTGTGAGATTGGGTTCAAAAAATGGATTATCGGAAATTTGAGTTGGAGTACTTGGTCGACTAGATGACAATTCTAAAGAAAAATCAACGGCGACAATATTGGATAGATGTCTTGATCGAGTTACAGGTGGTGAACGTATAAAAGGTGGTGAGCGTTTGCTCGGTGCATTCACTGAATATCCTATTAGTTATAAAAGATAAAAATTATATAAGTTATCAAATTAATAGACTTTTCTGCTTTTGCCCACGTTTCGAATAGCCAATAGATGCATTAGGGAGCCAGAACCCTTTAAATCAGAAGCTCAAAACTCAGCCACTAACAAATCCAACTATTACTACGAACCAGAAAATTTGGATGTCTATTAATTTAATCGCTTAAAATAATTTTTCATTTGAAATTTTAGAGAAGAAATAGAAAATTCTATATCCTAAAAACTAGAGCGTCGAGAAATAAGAAAGAAAAAGATTGCGTCGAAAAACGTCGAAAAAAATAAAAGGTCGAAAAATAAAAATAAGAAAGTAGCGCGTCGAAACTTAAAAGGAATTCTAAACGAAAAACGGCAATTACTTAAAATTATACTAAAATTTTAACACGGCGTCGCAAAATTTTAAGCCACCTAAATCTTAGTCTAAAGAAAATGCACTTAAGTGATTTTACGGCAAAGCCTAAAAATCTAAAAGTATAAAAATAACTATGGCAAAACTAAACTTAATACTAAAAGTTGTAACTAGAGTCTAAAAATCTAAAGGTAATAAAACTTAAAATAAATACATTTTTTTTTAATTTTATAGACAAAATCTTAAAAATATATATATATATATATTTTTTTAAAATTTTTTTTTAAAAAAAAAATTTATTTTTATATATTTTTTTAACGATTTTAATATTTCTTTTTTTAAGGATTTTAATTTTTTTTGTTTTCAAAAATTTTTTTTTCCTTTTTTTTTATGAAATTAATAAAAAAAATTTATTAATTTTTTTAAAAAACTTTTTTAACTCATTTACTATTCATGAATAGTAAATAAAACGAAATTAATTAATTTACTATTCACATAAAAGCGACATGATAAAAATTATTAATTATAAGTTACATAATATACCCCTGAAGTATTTAATAAATACGACTTTTTAAAACTTTACGATTCAAATTTGATTCAAAATTATTATTATATTATTATTTTTTATTTCAATATTATTATATTATTATATTTTATTTCAATATTATTATATTATTATATTTATTAAATTATTATATTTAAATTAATATATCTTTAATCAATCAAAAACTAAAAAAAAAACTTAAATACCCCGTGAAGACACAAAAAGTGTCTCCGGCAGCGGCGCCAAAAACTTGATGTGTTCTAGAAGGTGTGTATGAAACGGCTATCAGTTTTATATTTATTTACTACAGGAAATCACCTAAATTAAACTAAAACACAAAAGGCAAGTATACCTATCGTGTAATAATATAGCTAAGGTAAAGTCCGGGAGGTCGATCCGTGGACACTATTATTGGGTGTCTTACTAGGTCAAATTAGTTAATTAAGTAGTTAAACTAGATTTAGTGATATATAGTAATTATAGGTAACTTTGGGGGTTTTTACCGTTTAATGACCGGTTTGTCGATTTTAAAACTTAAGTCACAATTAAAACCTAATGCAAAATATAACTTAATTTAAAGTGTAAAGTAAATGACGATAATTAAAAGTACAATAAATTAAAAGTGCGATAAATAAAATGACAGTAAATAAAAGTACGATGAGATATAAAATAAGGAATTATGCTTATTTAAACTTCCGTAATCATGATGTTCGACGTGTTGATTTTAATTTATTACCATGGGTTAATTGTCCTTTGTCCTGGATTATTCGATATGTCCATAAGGTTTTGTCTATAATAGTCCATCGGTCATAATTATAAAGTGCGAGGGTCTTCGTCAAATTATCCTTATACCCGAAGTCAAATATTCCAACTAATTGGGGATTCGAACTGTAACAAGGTCTTAATACTTTGTTTAATGAATACACCAGGTTATCGACTGTGTGTAATCCAAGGTTTTAATACCTTGTTAACAATTACACCAATTACCCTTGAATGTAATCTACCCCTGTTTTAATGAGTCTAGTAACTATTAAATCATCCCCGTGTCCGATCAAATGAACAATAATTCATACTTATAAATATGCCGCTCATCGTACCCGATTAAGCGTATGTGGTTATATATAGATACATCAAATCATAACCTTTATATTAAATTAATGAGGTATCATTTAGTTAATATAAAGCCCATTAATAGCCCATAGTCTAATTTCCACAAGTGTCGATCTTTTGTCCAAACCCCAATTATGGTCCAAAACCCAATTATCCCGTCTTTAATATTTAGTCTAACATCACGATTACTTCGGCTTAAATAAGCATAATAATAACTTAGCTACGAGACATTAATAAAAATAATTTAAACATAACTTACAATGAGTATTAATAGCGTAGTGTTACACGGACAGAGTTTCGACTTACAAACTTAAAACATTCGCTAACATAACCTTATTATTATTAAACTTTAATATTAAAATTATAATATTAATATAAATATATTGAGAGAGTAAGAGATTTAGAAAATAGAAAAAGGTGTATCTTTCATTACTCCGTAGTCTCGTTTTATAGGCAAATGATGAATTTGAAATTTTCACTTATGACCCCTTAACTATGCTCAATTAACAACTTTTTATTATTTATTATTATTCTTATTATGAATTATTTTAATATTATATTATATTCTTGTGCATAGTTGACTTGTACTTTCAGCTCCGTTGCGTCGAGCGTTGAAAGTTGGTTCATGTCTCGGTTCCGGATTTTCGAACGGCTTTTCGTATAATTTAATATCTTGTACTTTGCATTTTGCGGCTTGTACTTTTGTAATTTTGAGACGTTTCTCATCAATAAATTGAACCACTTGAATTGTACTTTGTACTTTTTAGCTTTTTGGTCATTTGCGTCTTCAAATCGTCGAATCTGTCTTTTGTCTTCACCTTTTATTATTTAAACGATAATTACTTGAAATAAGAACAATTGCAACTAAAAGCTTGTCTTTCTTGAAGGATAATGCTATGAAATATATGTTCGTTTTTAGCATTATCAAGGCATCATACCGATTATCTCTAACCGAAATGAAGGAATTAGCTAGCCAACTCCAAAGAACTTTTGGAGAAAGATTTCATTCGTCCTAGCTTGTTTTTGTAGGAGTGAAAGGACCCGTTCATATACAATATAAACGATTCACAATAGTTGATTTTATCGCGAGGTACTTGACCTCTATATGATACATTTTACAAACATTGCATTCGTTTTTAAAAGACAAACTTTCATTTCAATTAAAGTTGACGGCATGCATACCATTTCATAATACATCCAACTATAAATGACTTAATAATATTCTTGATGAACTCAATGACTCGAATGCAACGTGTTTTGAAATATGTCATGAATGACTCCAGATAATATCTCTAAAATGAGCAAATGCACAGCGGAAGATTTCTTTCATACCTGAGAATAAACATGCTTTCAAGTGTCAACTAAAAGGTTGGTGAGTTCATTAGTTTAACATAATCGATCATTTTCATCATTTTAATAGACCATAAGATTTTCATTTCCATTTCTCATAAATATACGTCCCATGCATAGAGACAAAAAATCATTCATATGGATTGAACACCTGATAATCGACATTAACAAGATGCATATAAGAATATCCCCATCATTCCGGGACATCCATCGGACATGATATAAAAACTCGAAGTACTAAAGCATCCGCTACAACGGATGGGGTTTATTGGGCCCAATAGATCTATCTTTAAGATTCGCGTCAATTAGGGGTGCACTAATTCTCAAAATTAGTGATGTTCCCTAATTCTTGGATTACCAGGCTAAAAGGGGCATATTCAGCTTCGATCATTCAACCATAGAATGTAATTTCGATTACTTGTGTCTATTTCGTAAAACATTTATAAAAGCGCATGTATTTTCAGTCGCAAAAATATATATTGCAAAAGCATTTAAAAAGGGAGCAAATGAAACTCACCGTACTGTATTTTGTAGTAAAAATACATATGACGACAATGAACAAGTGTAGGGTTGGCATGGGATTCACAAACCTATATTAATTGTATATCTATTAAATCATATAATCGTAAACGAACAAAATATATATGTATATTATTATTAGTGATATAATTTTTATATTAATAACTTATAGGTTTCATTATTAAATTAAGTATATTCATTTTATATATTTTATATTTTAAGTAAATAAAGATATTAATATAGTTAAATTATGTGTATTAAATATATTTTTATATAAAGATCCTTTATTTGTTAATTTAACAATAATACTAGATTAAAGATAGTAATAATAATGATAGTAGTAATAATAATAATAATAATAATAATAATAATAATAATAATAATAATAATAATAATAATAAAAATGTTAAATTAAAAAAAATTAATAAAGATAATGATTTTAATAATAATAATAATTTTACTAACAATGATGTTTTTAGTAATAAAGATAAAATGATAGTTTTACTAATAATGATTCTTTCAATACTAATATAGTTGTAAAAATGATAACTTTTAATAATAATAACTTACTAATAATGATAATCTTATTAATAATAGTAATGATATTATTAATAGTAATACTTATGTTAATCATAGTAATTAATGGTAATAATAACTATAAATATGATAATAATACTAATGTTAATGATAATAATAATGTTAATACTAATATTAATGTTAGTAATAATAATAATAATAATTTTATTAATCACTTTACTTCTAATGATAATAATTATAATAATAATTTTTGATATAGAAAACTACCTTCCAAAGACATTCTAAAAAAAATGTTCCAAACCAGGCTCGAACCTGTAACCTCTCGCTCACCCCCAAACACCCCTAAACCATCCCTCTACTTCTGTTTTCCTAGAAATGATATCACCCCAACAGTATATACCCATTTATTTCTGTTTTCCCTTTCTTCTTTCAAATGAACTGGGCTTGTTCTGGCCCAAAAGAAACAGTCCAAGTATGAATCCTAATCAGTCCACTAGCGGCCCAATCTTCAACGATCTAGAACTACTTTGGTCCAACAACAATTATTCCAAATGGCCCAAGAATATCAAATAATCAAAAAGGGTTTACGGTTTATAATTTCTTTTCTTTTTTTTTAAACGCGAAAGGGAATAAGCAGGAGTTGTCGCTGAAATCTTAACACAGTCAAACTTCTATTCATCATCTTCTTACGGTTTCATCATCCTTATATCATCGTCTTCATCATACGTATCACTATCATCACCCTTATCGTTCGTAATAGTAACAGGAATAGAAAAATATATCGTAGTGAATCACAGGAGCACATTAGCAGCTATTTTAATGGTGTGGTGCTCGATAAAGGTGGTTGTGGTAATGACTTCAGCTGCAAAATAGAACGAGAATAGTAACAACAGGCAATGATTGCAAAACAGTGATGATGGTAGTGATGGTTGTGGTTTTACGAACATAAACAGGAAGAAGAAGGCAGCGAACAGTAAGGTTTCGATGGTTTGTAGCAAAACAGGAAACTAGTAGCTCAAAAGATGGTGGATTGATGATGGTTTTTTGATGGTTGACTGAAGTAGAAATAGAAAATTTTGAGCAATGGAGATGAGTATGTAATAACTTTAACTCGAGGTGTTGGAGTGGTAATGAAGGCTGCTCAATCAGAACTGTAACAGCAGCAGTATAGTAGCAGGAACGATTCGATGGTAGTGGTTTACAAAGATGACGATGAACAGTAGTGGGTGTTTGATAATGGTGGGTTTTGGTGATAGTTTTGGTTGAAAACAGAAAACTGTAGCAGGTTCATAGGGTGGTTGTTATGGTTGTAGCCGTGAGTCCTTGGTTGTTAGAATTAAACAGAAACATATGGCGTACGGGTGTGGGTTCATAATTGTTCGAATATATATATGATTTTGTTTGGATTTTCGAATATAGAACATGATGTATACACTCGTAGGGGATGATGATAGTGGGTTTGCTCGAATAGCATCCGTAAGATAATAGTGGGGGTGTTCATGGTGGGTTTCGAAAAGTGGTGAAAGGTGGTGATCGTGGTGGAAGATGGTGGTGAGAGCCGATGGTGGTGTTGTTCAAACGAAAAGGATATAGGAATCATGAGATGTTTGTTGTGAAGGAGTTGGCTACGGTTTGGTAATATAGGTGATGAACGTGGATGATGCAAGGGTGGTTTGGTTGTGGGTGTTCTTGAGTAAAAATAGAAGATAGAGAGTGAGAGATTGAGGGGGTGGTTATTGGTGGTGCCCTGTGGTGTATGGTGGTCTTGTATGGTAGGCGACAAAGGTTCAACCGAGGTGGTCGATGGTTTGTGGGTTGTGTCTCAACTCAAAATAAGAAGTGTGATAGATTGTTGTAGCAATCAAATGGTTTCTTCCATTATGCAGAAGTATGTACATGTACATATATATCTAAAAGCTAAGATTTATTAATAATTAAAAGTAATCATATAATTATATAATAATGATAAGTGACAATCTAAGAAAGAAAACGTGTGAAAACAGTACAGCCATCGAAACCTTTGGATTATATTACCGACAGTTTCCACGGACTGTGTATTGTGCGAAATCAGTGACGGATAAAAGTGTTCAGAAAAATCTCATATTTTTAAGTTAACTATATTTATTTATTTTAGTCATTATGGTATAAAATTCAGTCATTAATTTAATAAATAAAAATTACATCGACTGTCCCTCTCATTTATGGGTAAAATATAAAAAGTGTTAAAATTAAATAATTAGATCCTAAGTATACTTTTAATAAGCCTGTAACTTATATAACTCATTTTCGGATCACCTTTTATTTTAAAATCATATAAATTCATTTTTAACTTGATTAATAACCATCAAGATGGTAAACGAGTGCTACGAGCGTTTATTAAATAAATTCTAAATTATATATATTCAATGTACTTTTCATATATAGATAGATTTATAGTAATGTCATGTATTATTTTATTTACACAAATAAACTAACTCAAATAAGTTTCTCTTTCAAATATATATATATATATATATATATATATATATATATATATATATATATATATATATATATATATATATATATATATATATATATATATATATATATATATTTACAGATAATGGTTCGTGAATCGTCGGAAATAGTCGAGGGTCAAATAGATATCTGAAACAGTTCAATATTTTCGAGACTCAACATTACAGACTTTGCTTATCGTGTTGGAAACATTCAAAGATTAAGTTTAAATTTGCTCGAAAATTTCCGGGTCGTCACAGGGAGCACCCGTTCTTTTCATTAAGAAGAAAGGTGGCACATTGAGAATGTGTATTGATTATCGAGAACTCAACAAGCTAGCCACCAAGAATCGTTATCCACTCCTGCGTATTGACGACCTGTTTGACCAACTACAAGGGTCAAGTATCTATTCGAAGATTGATCTTAGGTTGGGTTATCATCAATTGAGAGTCAAGGAAACTGATGTTTCTAAGACTACTTTCCGAACTTGTTATAGACACTATAAGTTTCTTGTCATGCCTTTTGGTTTAACCAATGCTCCTGCTGTATTCATGGATCTTATGAACCATGCATACAAACCTTATCTTGGTAAATTCGTGATCGTTTCCATTGATGACATCTTAATTTATTTCAAGAGCGAGAAAGAACATGAGCAACATTTGCGATTGATTCTAGAGCTCTGCGATTGATTCTAGAGCTCTTAAAGAAGGAACAACTAAATGCCAAGTTTTCTAATGTGAACTTTGGCTGCGAACCGTACAATTTCTTGGACATGTAGTTGATATTGAAGGAATACATGTCGATCCAATAAAAATCACCGCTACTCAGAAATTTTCAAGAACTAGTCAGGGATGAAGTCCATAAGACTAAATATTCAATTCACCCAGGCTCTAGTAAAATGTATCACGATGTGGAGAAGTTTTATTGGAGGCCTCATACGAACGAAAATGTAGATCCCCACCGTAATTAAGTGTGAACCTTGTTTTAACAAACATTGACTGAATGGTAATTTTTAGTCAACACTTCCTGTTAATTAAAGTTCATACATTTCACATCTCGAATCTTAAAAATTGTCGTGCGGTTAAAGGCGTGAAACAAAGCTCTATTCCTGTTGTTAAGATCCGTTGGAATTCACGAAGAGGTGTGACGACCCGGAAATTTCCGACCAAATTTAAACTTTATCTTTATATTATTCCGACACGATAAGCAAAGTTTTTAAGTTGAATCTCAAGAGTTTAAACTGTGTTCATACATTCATTTAACCTTGACCGGATTCCGACGATTCATGAACCATTATTTAATTAAATATGTATATGTATATATTATAACTTGAGAATATTAACAAAGTATTAAACGTATAATACCTTACATGAACATATTGGTTTCAATATGTTTATCGATGGAATTAGAAGATAAGATCAAATGTTTGATTTATCAGATACATTGTATAATTACGAGTCTCTGTTAAGAGGTCCACTTTGATTTAGGAAACCTTTCCTTTTTAATGGTATTCGGAATAAATGATAAAGTCATTTACATGTAAGAACAAATGTGTCAATTGACGTGGGTTAAACAAAAGTTAGTGGAGAACTGAATTTCATAATATTTGACTGATCTATTTTCAAACGTATGAAAATGATTTCAAAAACTGAGTTATTGTAATTTGTTATTTATAAAGGTAAATTGATTATATAGAATTAGAAGAATTCAATTAAAGCTTTATATTATAAATTTATATATTTAGTATTTCAAAAACGTAAACGAGATACGACATAGTAAATTCTATTATTTAAACAGTTATATATAATAATCTTTGAAATATAATTAGTTTTAAAAAGCCAAATATTGTATTATTAGATAAATATTTCAAACATATATATTATGTATAAATTTATAATTCTAAATGGAAATATATATATATATATATATATATATATATATATATATATATATATATATATATATATATTTTAACTTAGTCATAAAATGTTTTGAGTTAAAAAGGATACTATTATATATATATATATATATATAACGAGTCGATAATTTATAGAAGCAAATGACCAAAACAATCAAAAGATTAAGTTACACTTTGAGTGGGTTAGTTTTTCATTAATTTAAGTGTAATTATTAACAAGGGTACGAGTCACGAAACGTAAAGTGCTAGTTTTCTAAGCGTACGAAACTTTGTTTAAAAAATCGGAACCAAGACACTAGTCGAGGGACAACGTTCAAGTTATCGGAACTAAAATTACAAATTTACTATACACCTAAATATTATATAATATATAGATAATTATATAAATTAAATAATTATTTATATATAATAAAAATAAAAGTGTCAGCAGTCTCGTTTAAGTGCAATGTGAGCTGGAGCATAGCCTCATGCAATCGCATGGGCACTCCATACAACCCTCATGCGATCGCATGAGGGGTTAGGTGTGGTGCACATCGTTTAAATATCGAATTTCTGATTCATTTGATTCATTTTCATCCAACTCTATCGATCACTCTCTCTATATATCATTATATTTATTATTATTATTATTATTATTATTATTATTATTATTATTATTATTATTATTATTATTATTATTATTATTATTATTATTATTATTATTATTTATATTATTAATATTAATCCTAATATTATTATTAGTAATATTAGTGTTATTATTAGTATTAGAATACATAAAATATTACGACAAGGTCATAAGCGGGTTTATGAGAGTGTGATTTCAAAATGGATTTTCGAGAGGGACAGAGCAAAGGAAATTATGGGTTATAGCTATGGAGGTTATGGGTATGGTTCAGGGGTATGCTCATGAGGTCAATCTAGTGTTTATCATCTCCGTTGCGTCTACGTACTTTCCTGCAATATTGAATCTCAATATTGATACGTGAGCACTCATAACTTAACTTTTATATATTAATAGTGTATCCCTGACTAGTGCTCAAGTATATATGATTATTCATGCTTGAAAGTTTATTTTTCATCGTTAAATAGTTTACGATAGATCATGAATTTAATATATATGCAATTAAGATAAGGTATATGATATGCATGTCATTGGAAAGCTGTTGAAAAATTATTAATTTTTCATTTAGAAAGCGTATGGTTTCGATGAACGGATTAAAAGATATAGTCAATTGAATTATCTATAATTTTACGAATTATTGTTAAAATGATTATTATCGTTATCGCTATCGTTATCGTTATCGTTATCATTATCATCGTTATTATCATCATTATTATTATTTAATAATCAATATTATTATTATTATTATTATTATTATTATTAAAATAATTAATATTTTTATCAAAACGATCATTTTATTATTTTTATCGTTATTATTATTAAAAGTATCGTTAAAATTAAAAACTATCAGTTTATCAAAATTATCGTTTTAATAGAAATATTATTGTTATTATAAAATATCATTATTATTATCATTTTAGTGTTAAATTAATATCATCATTAGTAAATAAATATTGTTATTACTATTATTAGTAATTATTATTATTTCAAAATAATACAACTTTTACTTATTATCAATATTAATTATCAAATGAATATGTGATTCAAAGATAATTTACCACATGTAATATAATTACGTTAATAACACATACCACTATATTTTTATGATAATAAATGAACTTTATAAATTTTAATACTTAAGATATATAACAGTATATTTTTATAAATTTTATATAAATTTTATTAATAAATGACTTATATTATTTACTCTAATAAAATCTGATAAATATATTTAAATATATAAAACAACTATTTATGTTATATAATAAACATGTATAGATTTTGTAAATCATTTTGGGTCAAATTGACTTTTGTTGACTTTTGCATATCGATCTCGAGCATTAGGATTGTGATACACTATGACCTGACCTAAATTGTTAGACAGTTATTGACCAACATATAAATATACATAATTAATATAGGCTCGTGAATCCGAGACCAACCTTGCACTTGTTCAATGCCGTCATATGTATTTTTACTACGAAATACAGTATTGTGAGTTTCATTTGCTCCCTTTTTAAATGCTTTTGCAATATATATTTTTGTGACTGAGAATACATCCGCTGTTTTATAAATGTTTTACGATATAGACACAAGTAATCGAAACTACATTCTATGGTTGAATTATCGAAATCGAATATGCCCCTTTTTAGTCTGGTAATCTAAGAATTAGGGAACAGACACCCTAATTGACGCGAATCCTAAAGATAGATCTATCGGGCCCAACAAGCCTCATCCATGTCGCGGATGCTTTAGTACTTCCAATTTATCATGTCCGAAGTTGTCCAGGAATGATGGGGATATTCTATATGCATCTTGTTAAGGTCGATTACGAGGTGTTCAATCCATATGAATGATTTTTATCTCTATGCAGTTTGCGAAATGCCTGATATGAGAATGATATTTATGAAAAATGAAATCTTGTAGTCTATTAAAATTATGGAAATGATTGATTACGATAAACTAATGAACTTACCAACCTTTTAGTTAACACTTGAAAGCATGTTTATTCTCAGGTATTAAAGAAATCTTTCGTTGTGCATTTGCTCATTTTAGTGATATTACTTGGAGTCATTCATGGCATATTTCAAAAGACGTTGCATTCAAGTCATTGAGTTCAATAAAGATTATTATTAAGTAAATGACAGATTAGGTCATTTATAGTTTGGATATTATGAAGTGGCATGCATATCTGTCAACTTTCGATGTAATGAAAGGTTGTCTTTTGAAAACGAATGTAGTGTTTGTAAAATGTATCATATAGAGGTCAAAACCTCGCAATGTAACCATATGTTATTGTATTCGTCCTTATGGATTGGGACGGGTCGCTTCATGTGGTATTGTATTATTAGATTACATATTTGATTTTACACTTTCGATATACTCGAAACTTTCTAGAGAACATCATTCGTACCTTGCGAAGTTCACAAGAATCCCACGAACACCAACATCATTCACCGAGTAGATATCAATAAAAATGAATGATGAAGCATTGATTCATAATTTCATTTACGATGAAGTAATAATCCACGAAAATTAGGAAAATTCTAAAGTTTTAGAAATTATTCATTTCTAATTCCAGCCGAAAATCAAATGAGTTTAATTTAATATTAGCTTATTAAATCTACATTAAATCGGAAGAAAATATACATACATATATATTTTCATAAAGACTGTAATAAAATTCATTTGTACAAAAATGTTATTTGTGAAAAAAAAAAATTTAACGGGTAGGTAATACCCGAGAGATATATAAATTCACAACTAATATGTTATATTCTTCGAATCTGATTCCGCAATCATCAACTATACTCACTACTTTCACAACAATGTACATCCTTTCATAGAAATCAAAACAATGCTTCTCATCCAAATTTGATTACATATTCTGATTTTGACAAATCAAAATCCAAGTCAAAATTTAACAGAAGACATCACTCTTAGATTTCAATATCTTTCAAAGCTATACTTTGACTTCAAAACTATGCTAGAATATCATATATATATATATATATATATATATATATTCACGACTACAATCGGTGTTCAAACCCTCCAAAATTTCTGAAGACACTTCAAATAATGAACAATCGAGATGATGATCCAACCACATGTTACCCACAATCATACACCTGAAAAACTCTCGAAACCAAAGTAAAAGTTTAACACATACCTGTGTCAAACCCTTTGGCATTTATTAGCAAAAATAACTTTGCGATTCCTTTTCAAATTAGTCAGTTTTGTCACAGCTCCAGCAAGTCAACCTCGACTTTTCAGTTGAAACAATCTTATTATAACCTCGATATATACGTTGCCCTTTCGCCATCGCTACCAGGGAGCCGTATATGTTCCACCACATTAGCAATAAACTTACCAACAACTTCACTGATCCTAGACTTTCCGAAAAATCATTATATTTATCGAAACCCTATCATTTACTCATCTGCATCTTGTAACAAGAATTATCTTGCCAATTACTGGGAATCAGCAATCAATATTTTGAAATCTCGCAGCATATTTACGCCAACAGATATATGTGTACATATAACGTCTATCTCCTGGACTTACATACTCCGAATGTGAAGTTTCTGAAAAACACCCTAAACTGCGAACTAGTTCTCGAAATTTTGAAAAGTGTTGATGAAGCAGCAAAAACTGTAAACGACCTTAACAGTCAAAAGTTTGATGATAAAGAATAGTGTGTTGGAAAAGCTCAGAAAAAAAAGAGAATGTTTGGAACTGGAAAACGGATTGAGCAAACTATGAAGGAGGCTGTGGACAAATCACAAAGAATAAACCTGTCTTCAAAGAATCCAAATGATTCAGTATCTGCTGAAGTTATTATCGACTACCTTGCTCCTGACTCTAAACCTCTACGGACAAATCTTCATCATCATCCATCGATGTTAGAAATTTCAAGATATCATCGTATCTTCTACTATAAATATCCTCTATATTTCTGAAGATAATTTCATAACCATTCTTATCTGAAATCAGTTATCTCCTCACGTTAGCTGTATCACAACAAAAAGGAAATTGTTTTAGTTTCTAAACATCTGAAACCTCTGAGTGTAAAGTATGAATGTTTTGAAGTAGTGTTGGGAACTGAAGCATGAGTTAGTATAATATAATTACACTTGATCAATGAGATTATATTACAGTAAGTCATGCTGAATTTCTAAATGAAACGTGATGATTCACAGATCATAACGTCATCATGTACCATGTTACACGACTCTGGTATTCTATATAACCTCTAAAAATATCAAGAAAATATTTTTCCTGATGATTCGGTCTTTTTCGAGGTATTCCAGTAATTTGACAAATCAAGATCGTGCCATTACCATTTCCTTCTTAAGAACATTAACTATATTCATTCTGAAATTCATATCTACGAATTCTGGACCAATACATACGGTGCTTAATAGCAAGAAGAGGAAACGAAAGAATGAAGCTCTGAAATAGAAATAGGAGTATAAATCGCAGCAAATAGAAGGGAGCATTAACTATGGATGTCAATGATTATAGAAAAACAGAAGCAGAGACATCAAAATATAAGGGAAGATATAAAGCCCAACAATAACCCAGAAATTACAAATCGTGTATATCAATGCGTATAGCAATATAAAGACACAGGAGAACTAAAAACACTATAAAACCAAGAGTATAGTAGAAGTGAATAGATTCTTTCGGCGACAGATGAAAAAGGAGAATGACAGATATGAAGGTTAGGAGTATATCAAGAATCAGATAAGGATAGAGCATATTGACGAATACTTTAAAGTATGAGTTGAGGGAGAAAGAATATAAAGTATGGGTTGTGGAAATAACGAAACGAAGGGGTAGATATATAGTAAAATATCTGACAGAGCAATCAAAACAGATTATCGCATTTAATCAAAGCGGATCCTAATTTCCTTAATTACCGAAGAATCAAATCTTATTACAAAGATTTTCTCCAAATCTCTTGAACTCTGGAAATCAACCCTATCTACGTCAAAAGATATGACAAAACTTTACCTTTCTCATTTCACTCTTTTGTGATAACTTCACTCGTACACTTCACTTAAGTAAATTATTTTATCCATATTACTCAATGATGATAAAACTCTATTTATTGACTCATATTTGTCATGAAAACATTTTTATGGTTAACCATGACGACCACGCTCAAATTTCGGGGACGAAATTTCTTTAACGGGTAGGTTATGTGATGACCCGAAAATTTTCGACCAAATTTAAACTTTATCTTTATATTATTCCGACACGATAAGCAAAGTTTGTTAAGTTAAATCTCAAAAGTTTTAAACTGTGTTCATACATTCATTTAACCTTGACCGGATTCCGACGATTCACGAACCATTATTTAATTGAATATGTATATGTATATATTATAACTTGAGATTATTAACAAAGTATTAAACGTATAATACCTTACATGAACATATTGGTTTCAATATGTTTATCGATGGAATTAGAAGATAAGATCAAATGATTGATTTATCAGATACATTGTATGATTACGAGTCTCTATTGAGAGGTCCACTTTGATTTAGGAAACCTTTCCTTTTTAACGGTATTTGAAATAAATGGTAAAGTCATTTATATGTAAGAACAAATGTGTCAATTGACGTGGGTTAAACAAAAGTTAGTGGAGAACTGGATTTCATAATATTCGACTGATCTATTTTCAAACGTATGAAAATGAATTCAAAAACTGAGTTATTGTAATTTGTTATTTATAAAGGTAAATTGATTATATAGAATTAGAAGAATTCAATTAAAGCTTTATATTATAAATTTATATATTTAGTATTTCAAAAACGTAAACGAGATACGACGTAGTAAATTGTATTATTTAAACAGTTATATATAATATTCTTTGAAATATAATTAGTTTTGAAAAGCCAAATATTATATTATTAGATAAATATTTCAAACATATATATTATGTATAAATTTATAATTCTAAATGAATATATATATATATATATATATATATATATATATATATATATATATATATATATATATATATATATATATATATATATTAACTTAGTCATAAAATGTTTAGAGTTAAAAAGGATACTATTATATATATATATATATATATATATATATATATATATATATATATATATATGTATATGTATATATAACGAGTCGATGATTTATAGAAGCAAATGACCAAAACAATCAAAAGATTAAGTTACACTTTGAGTGGGTTAGTTTTTCATTAATTTAAGTCTAATTATTAACAAGGGTACGAGTCACGAAACGTAAAGTGCTAGTTTTCTAAGCGTACAAAACTTTGTTTGAAAAACCGGAACCAAGACACTAGTCGAGGGACAACGTCCAAGTTATCGGAACTAAATTACAAATTTACTATACACCTAAATATTATATAATATACAGATAATTATATAAATTAAATAATTATTTATATATAATAATAATAAAAGTGTCGGCAGTCTCGTTTAAGTGCAATGTGAGCTGGAGCATAGCCTCATGCGATCGCATGGGCACTCCATACAACCCTCATGCGATCGCATGAGGGGTTAGGTGTGGTGCACATCGTTTAAATATCGAATTTCTGATTCATTTGATTCATTTTCATCCAACTCTATCGATCACTCTCTCTATATATCATTATATTTATTATTATTATTATTATTATTATTTATATTATTAATATTAATCCTAATATTATTATTAGTAATATTAGTGTTATTATTAGTATTAGAATACATAAAATATTACAACACGGTCATAAGCGGGTTTATGAGAGTGTGATTTCAAAATGGATTTTCGAGAGGGACAGAGCTAAGGAAATTATGAGTTATAGCTATGGAGGTTATGGGTATGGTTCAGGGGTATGCTCATGAGGTCAATCTAGTGTTTATCATCTCCGTTGCGTCTACGTACTTTCCTGCAATATTGAATCTCAATATTGATACGTGAGCACTCATAACTTAACTTTTATATATTAATAGTGTATCCCTGACTAGTGCTCAAGTATATATGATTATTCATGCTTGAAAGTTTATTTTTCATCGTTAAATAGTTTGTGATAGATCATGAATTTAATATATATGCGATTAAGATAAGGTATATGATATGCATGTCATTGGAAAGCTGTTGAAAAATTATTAATTTTTCATTTAGAAAGCTATGGTTTCGATGAACGGATTAAAAGATATAGTCAATTGAATTATCTATAATTTTACGAATTATTGTTAAAATGATTATTATCACTATCGCTATCGTTATCGTTAACGTCTTCGTTATCATTATCATCGTTATTATCATCATTATTATTATTATTATTTAATAATCAATATTATTATTATTATTATAACAACCCAAAAATTTCTGACTAAATTTAAACCTAACTTCGAATGTTTCCGACGATTCACGAACAATTATTCGTAAATAATAATGTATTAGTATTAATTTATTATATTAATATTATTATTATAATAATAATTAACAATATTATCATTTATTATTATTAATTGCAATTATCATTATCAGTGTTGTTATTACTATTAATATTATGATTATCAAAATTATAATTATTATCATTTATCATTTATTATTATTATGATTAATATGATTATTAGTATCATTAACATAATCTATTATTATTATTATTATTAGTATTATTATTACTAATATTATTGTTATACTTATTATTATTATAATTATTATTAATATTATTATTAATTATCATATTATCCTTATTATTAATAATATCAAAAGTATTATTATTATTATTATTATTATTATTATTATTATTATTATTATTTATATAATTATTACTATTATTATTAATATGAATATTATTATTAATATGAATATTATTATTAATTTTTATTATTATTAATATAATTATTAATTATTAAGCTTAATTAAATAAAATACCTAAATTAGGTAAGATCACTATATTTTTATGAATCAGCATTTTTTTTTCACGATATTTTTTTTCTTTTTTTTATATATATTTTATAAAAAATTAGGTATTCAGCTTGCTTTTTTTATATATATAATCCTAATCGTGATCTTCCTCATCAATCCAATATCAATAAACAAACAATTTAGATTACTACAGTACACGTTTGATAAACACCATCATTATCGTTTATATACTGGTTGTGGATTGTTGCAAAGGAGAAATCAAAACATAAATATATATATTCCCTCGTCGCTACCTCTGTCTTGTCTCACTTTTTCAAAAACTTCGATTTCAAATCAAATTCCAAAATCTGTTAATGCAATCTTATTAGGAATCTTCCACTTAAACTTCCTGTAAATTTACAGCTCTCAATTTCAATCATCGAGTTTAAATTTTCGAATCAAAGTTTATGAATAAAAAAAGTCAACAATTGTTCTTGATCAAATTCTAGTTTATTTTGATGATTCAGATTAAATTGATGATTTGTAAAGTTTCTAGGAGTAATTTTAAACATAATTCATGTTGTGATCATAGTCTATAACGTCCTACAAATCAAAATCAATTTTTTTTAACCGTCGTCTGCAGCAGCAGCACTCTTTAATTTTTTTTAATTTTTTTTCTGTTAATCAAGAACACACTCATTAGGTTTTATTCTGTTTCAAATCCAAGTCTTAATCGAATCTGTAAATTACTGTTATGATGTTGGTCGATTAAATTAAGTAGAAGAAGAAATAGGAAGAAAATTAAATACGGGTTATATAATTTAGCAGATACAATAAAACAGAAAAAAACATAGATAGATCAATGGTTTGGGTGTGTTTCGTATGAGCGATAGGTCACGGGTTCGAGTCCCGTCTTGGGCAATTTTTTTTTTGGAAAAACCTATATAAGGTAGTTTCCTTCTCATAATAATAATAATAATAATAATTATTATTATTATTATTATTATTATTATTATTATTTTTATTGTTATTATTAAGTAGTAATATTATTATTAGTATTATTATTACTAAGTATTAGTATCATTTAGTATTACTATTATTATTATTAACATATAACATTTTATTATTATTAAAACTGTATTATTATTACGATTATTATTATCATATTTACTACTAGCATTATTATTACTATTATCATCTTATTAAAAGTATCATTTTAATTAAAGTTATAATCCTTATTAAAATTTCATTTAAGTTATTATTATTATTATCATAAAAAGATATAATTTTTATTTATAACTATTAATATTATTTTACCAAATAAATACTAGTTTAAAACTTATAATATAACTATGTTTATATTTTTATAATAAACATTGCTTATTTATTTAAAATATATCCTATAAATATATTTAATTCACTATTTTAAAATAACATATAATATAACAAGCACATTATTAGTAATACTACATATAAACGTGCCCAATTACAATTATAGATTTTAATATATAAACTTGATATAGGTTCGTGAATTCGAGGACAACTTTACACTTGTCCAGTGCCATCATACGTATAAATACTACAAACTATCATACAGTATCGTGAGTTCATCTGCTCCCTTTATATATATATATATATATTTTTGGGCTGAGAATACATGCGTAACTTTTATAACTGTTTTACACGTTAGACACAAGTACTCAAACTTTTATGCTATATACATGCTTTGGCATGCTAAATCCCTGCCGTAATATCGTTAATTGCTGAGGTATAAGATGCAAGCTTAGTTATTGTGAGTAGCGCTACTGAGAGTGACGTCTCTGTCCATTTGACCGTTGGTCTTTGGATACATAATAATGATTCAATGACACTAACAGTACAAGGTGTCATGGGGTAACTTTTGTTTAGCCGCGATATTACAAACAGCAACTCTTTTGATTGATATATTGGTATCAATCAACTTTAAACTGAAATCTTGTAGTCTAATGCTATACTGAACTATTGATTTATGATAAACTTATGAACTCACTCAACCTCGTGTTGACTTTTTAAAGCATGTTTATTCTCAGGTACTTAAATATTACTTTCGCTGTATATATGCTGCTTTGATGATGATTGCTTGCTATTCTTGGAGTCTTCATTACATATCATATCAATCAAAGACATTTAATGTTCTAAATACAATGTAATCTATTTATCTTCCGCTGCAAAACTCAATAAAACGTCTCATATAGAGTCGTTCTCGTTTATACAACTGTGATTTGATATAATTAGTCACAAATACCCCAGACCCTATTTGGGGGTGTGACAGATTGGTATCAGAGCAGGCTGTTATAGAGAACCAGGATTGTATTTTATGTGTGCCTTACGTGTTAGCTAGGGTACCTTAGCAATCTTTAGGACTATAGCCTTTCCTGCCTTAGTTTTAATTGCCTATCTCTTATTATCTTACTATCTGTTATCTATACTTTTACCTCTTGCCTTACGTCTTCTTTAGAACGCTTGTAACCATCCTTCTCTCATTCTTTTAGGATGACTAGTATGAACCCTATCATTACAAACACTGAGGGCTTTGAAATTCTCGACATTCCTTTGTCATCTATCATGGTTTTGTACGTACTACATGAAAGGTTAACCATGATTCTTGAAATCTCTACTATTCATATTCATTACTTTCAACATCTTTGCTTTCTCGATATTTTAATCATTGAACTTTCTTGACGAGTGGTGTCTACGAAACTCTAGAATGGAAGGGTTTGGATTACCAATTTAAAGGATCCTATAGCTCAAGCCCCTAGACCTGAATAGGCCATTACGAATTGAAATTCTTTAATCGAAAGATTATCAGATTACATACTTATTATTTATAATCTCAACACGTCATACCGCCATTATTACATAAATGGAGGACACATCATATCTCATCATATCTATCCTAATAGGCTTTGTCTAACACTTTTCCTAAATTTCCTCCGTAAATTACGGAAATCTTTTCGCTATATATACGTATTCGAGGAGACGAATATATCATTCAGTATCCAACACTCATTTCATATCAAACCCTATTCCAAACATATAATATGGATTCCTCGAACTCCTCGAGCTCCAATGGCAGTGTAACCGGATCAAACGAACCAGTCAGTCATCATCTATTCTGGATGAATTGGGGATGGGTTCGTAGTCGACTCAATCAATGGAAACAGGAAGAAGGTGATCCCTTCCACCAACTGAATTCACCACTTGGCCAAGAACCTGAAGCACTTACCGGTGAACCAGTCCGAAACACCATTTTTACCCTCATTTCCAGGATATCCCGCCACGAATATATAATATTTAAAATTCTAGATCTTATTCATCCGCTTGTTCCAACCGCCAATCATCCCGGAATAGTAGAAGAAGTCAACGAGCTTCGCGCTCGAGTGGTGACTCTGGAAAATATGGTGCGATATCTACAAGCACCAGCAGCATAACCAGCAGTACCACTAGTACCAGCGATACCGCCAACATCACCAAAACCGCAAGCACTGAAGGCACCAGTATCAGCAACAGCAACACCAGTACCATCGGCACCATCAGCATCACCACCAATAGCATCAGCTTCACCACAACAACATCCGCATTCCACGCCTCAACATCACACTCGTTACCTCAAGCATCAATATCATACGCCCCATAGATACCGAAGTATATCAATAACCATGAATGATGAAGTATTGATTCATAACTTCATTAAAGAAATA
The DNA here is from genome assembly GCF_046630445.1 of Rutidosis leptorrhynchoides. Lineage (NCBI taxonomy): Eukaryota > Viridiplantae > Streptophyta > Magnoliopsida > Asterales > Asteraceae > Rutidosis > Rutidosis leptorrhynchoides. The sequence goes on along the minus strand of NC_092336.1, from coordinate 98,707,122 downwards.
TTCCGCAACGATTATGTACTCTCAAGTTTTGAAGATTATATATTCTCGTTTCAACCGTAAATCAAATGAGCTTAATATTATATTAACTCATTAAATCCATGATTACATCTAAAGGAAAATGTATATGTACGTATATTTTCATAAAGATTGTAATTAAAAATTCTTTTGTACAAACTGTTAATTTTGAAAATATTTTAACGGGTAGGTAATACCCGAGAAATATTTATATCTCACATTAATATGTTACATTGTACATTCGTCAATTATGATTCTCATGAATTATATTCATTCATAATCTGTGATGAATTATCACATCAAACCACCGAAATTATCATTCATTACTTTTGAAATGTACAATATTTCTTCATCAACCGTTAGATTCGTTGACAGGTTACATCCTGCGTTCAACGATCAAATTCAGAATCCTTGAAAACACCTTAGAACTATAACAAATTATTCAGATTCGTTAAACTTTGAGAATGCTGACGAAGCAGCAAAAACTGTAGGGGGTCTTAATGACTAAAAGCTTGATAATAAAGAATGGTACAATGGAGAAGCTCAAAAGAAAACTTGGTACCCATGAAGGAGGCTGTGGACAAATCACAAGGACTAAACCTATACTCAAGGAATCCAGATGATTCGATTTCTGATGGAAATTACAGAAGACATGTAATCTCTTTACGTATTCTAAATTCTTACAGAAGAATTCTCCTCATTATCATTCGATCTTAGAAATTCTAAGATATCATCGTATCTTTCGTTATAAATATCCTCAATATTTCTGAAGATATCTTCATAACGATTCTTGTATGCAATTAATTATCTCTTTGCGATATCTTTATTACATCATAAAGGAAACTGTTTAAGTTTCTATATTCTGTAAAATTCAAAATTTAAATTATGAATGATTTGAAGTAGTGTTGGGAATTAAAGCATGAGTTAGTATAATATAATGACGTCAGGCCAACGCGATTATATTACAGTAAGTCATGCTAAATTTTTAATGGAAGATGATAATTCATAGACTTTATAATCATCATTTGCCATGTTATACGACTCTTACATTGTATTTAACCTCTAAACATATCAAGAAAATATTTTTCTTGATGACTCGGTCTTTTCCAGATATTCTGGTAATTTGACAAATCAAATCGTGCTATTACCTTTCCTTCTGCTTTGTATATTATGTTCATTCGAAACTTCATACCTACGAATTCTGGACCGTTACTTGCTTTACAAAAGCATGAAGCTTCGACATATAAGGGAAAATATAAAGCCCAATAACGACACATAAATTACAAACCGTGTATATCAATGCGTATAGAAATATAAAGACACGGGAGAACTAAAAATACAATAAATCCTAGAGCATAATAAAAGTAAATAGACTCCTCTGGTGAGAGTTGGAAAAGAAGGAAGATTGTGGCGATAACCAATATAAGGTCAAGAACAAGAACTGGATTGAGCATATTAACAAATCTTTTGGAAGTATGAATTGAGGAAAGAAAGTATAGAAGTGGTGAAGATAATGAAACGGAAGAAGCTAATTTATAGCAAAATTCCAGACACAACAATCGAGACAATTCACCGCATTTAATTAAAGAAAATCCTAATTTCCTTAATTACCGGAGAATCAAATCTTATAAAGATTACAAAGATTTTCATTAAATTCCTTGAATTCCGGAAATCAATCGTGATTACGTCAAAAGTTAAGGCAAACATTTAATTTCCTCATTTCACACTTTTGTGATAGCTTGTTTATACTCTTCCTGTAATCGAATCGTTTCATCCATATTACTCAATGTTGATAAAACTCTATTTTTCAACTCATATTCATCATTACAATATCCATGTTGTAAACAATGACGATCTCTATCAAATTTCATGACCGTGATTTTCACGAACTCCTCTCTATTTTGTCTACCCTAATATTGTGACATAAACGCTCAAGGTTTAAATAAGCTCACTATTATTCACAACACATTTCATATGTACTGAAATGCTTGTATAATATCATCATCTCTTTTAAGGATAACCTAGTCAATGACACTCTTGTTAAATCCTTTAGATAACCTCCGCATTAATAATGAAATGCACTTCGTAGAATTTATGGATCGTAAGATTTAAACGCTCGAAACAAAACAATATTCTATTCGTTGAAATTCACGCAAGGCCCCGAGTATACCTGGAAACGTGGAAACCAAATAAAAACGAAAATATCCTCACCTGTTTACAAACGACGTCGACTGATGGCAACAACTAAAATTTCGGGACGAAATTTCTTTTAACGGGTAGGTACTATAACAACCCGGAAATTTCTGACTAAATTTAAACCTAACTTCGAATGTTTCCGACGATTCACGAACAATTATTCGTAAATAATAATGTATTAGTATTAATTTATTATATTAATATTATTATTATTATTATTATAATTAACAATATTATCATTTATTATTATTAATTGCAATTATCATTATCAGTGTTGTTATTACTATTAATATTATGATTATCAAAATTATAATTATTATCATTTATCATTTATTATTATTATGATTAATATGATTATTAGTATCATTAACATAATCTATTATTATTATTATTATTATTATTATTATTATTATTATTATTATTATTATTATTAGTATTATTACTAATATTATTGTTATACTTATTATTATTATTATTATTATTATTATTATTATTATTATTATTATTATTATTATTATTATTATTATTATTATTATTATTATTATTATTATTATTATTATTATTAATTATCATATTATCCTTATTATTAATAATATCAAAAGTATTATTATTATTATTATTATTTATATAATTATTACTATTATTATTAATATGAATATTATTATTAATATAATTATTATTAATTTGTATTATTATTAATATAATTATTAATTATTAAGCTTAATTAAATAAAATACTTAAATTAGGTAAGATCACTATATTTTTATGAATCAGCATTTTTTTCACGATCTATTTTTTCTTTTTTTAAATATATTTTATAAAAAATTAGGTATTCAGCTTGCTTTTATTTTTTATATATATATAATCCTAATCGTGATCTTCCTCATCAATCTAATATCAATAAACAAACAATTTAGATTACTGCAGTACACATCTGATAAACACCATCATTATCGTTTATATACTGGTTGTGGATTGCTGCAAAGGAGAAATCAAAACATAAATATATATATATTTCCTCGTCGCTACCTCTGTCTTGTCTCACTTTTTCAAAAACTTCGATTTCAAATCAAATTCCAAAATCTGTTAATGCAATCTTATTAGGAATCTTCCACTTAAACTTCCTGTAAATTTACAGCTCTCAATTTCAATCATCGAGTTTAAATTTTCGAGTCAAAGTTTATGAATAAAAAAAAGTCAACAATTATTCTTGATCAAATTCTAGTTTATTTTGATGATTTAGATTAAATTGACGATTTGTAAAGTTTCTAGGAGTAATTTTAAACATAATTCATGTTGTGATCATAGTCTATAATGTCCTACAAATCAAAATCAATTTTTCTTTCTTTTTTTTAACCGTCGGCTTCAGCAGCAGCACTCTTTAATTTTTTTTATTTTTTTCTGTTAATTAAGAACACACTCATTAGGTTTGTTTCTGTTTCGAATCCAAGTCTTAATCGAATCTATAAATTACTGTTATGATGTTGGTCGATTAAATTAAGAAGAAGAAGAAGAAGAAATAGGAAGAAAATTAAATACGGGTTATATAATTTCGCAGATACAATAAAACAGAAAAATAGTGATAAATCAATGGTTTGGGTGTGTTTCATGTGAGCGAGAGGTCACGAGTTCGAGTCCCGTCTTGGGCAATTTTTTTGGAAAAAGCTATATAAGGTAGTTTCCTTCTCATAATTATTATTATTATTATTATTATTATTATTATTATTATTATTATTATTATTATTATTATTATTATTATTATTATTATTATTATTGTTATTATTATTATTATTATTATTATTATTATTATTATTATTATTATTATTTTCATTATTATTATTGTTATTGTTATTATTAAGTAGTAATATTATTATTAGTATTATTATTACTAAGTATTAGTATCATTTAGTATTATTATTATTATTATTATTAACATATAACATTTTATTATTATTAAAACTGTATTATTATTACGATTATTATTATCATATTTACTACTAGCATTATTATTACTATTATCATCTTATTAAAAGTATCATTTTAATTAAAGTTATAATCCTTATTAAAATTTCATTTAAGTTATTATTGTTATCATAAAAAGATACAATTTTTGTTTATAACTATTAATATTATTTTACCAAATAAATACTAGTTTAAAACTTATAATATAACTATGTTTATATTTTTATAATAAACATTGCTTATTTATTTAAAATATATCCTATAAATATATTTAATTCACTATTTTAAAATAACATATAATATAACAAGCATATTATTAGTAATACTACATATAAACGTGCTCAATTACAATTATAGATTTTAATATATAAACTTGATATAGGTTCGTGAATTCGAGGACAACTTTACACTTGTTCAGTGCCATCATACGTATAAATACTACAAACTATCATACAGTATCGTGAGTTCATCTGCTCCCTTTTTATATAAATATTTTTGGGCTGACAATACATGCGCAACTTTTATAACTGTTTTACACGTTAGACACAAGTACTCAAACTTTTGTGCTATATACGTACTTTGGCATGCTAAATCCCTGCCATAATATCGTTAATTGCTGAGGTATAAGATGCAAGCTTAGTTATTGTGAGTAGCGCTACTGAAAGTGACGTCTCTGTCCATTTGACTGTTGGTCTTTGGATACATAATAATGATTCAACGACACTGACAGTACAAGGTGTCACGGGGTAACTTTTGTTTAGTCGCGATATTACAAATAACAACTCTTTTGATTGATATATTGGTATCAATCAACTTTAAACTGAAATCTCGTGGTCTAATGCTATACTGAACTATTGATTTATGATAAACTTATGAACTCACTCAACCTCGTGTTGACTTTTTAAAGCATGTTTATTCTCAGGTACTTAAATATTGCTTCCGCTGTATATCTGCTACTTTGATGATGATTGCTTGCTATGCTTGGAGTCTTCATTACATATCATATCAATCAAAGAGATTTAATGTTCTAAATACAATGTAATCTATTTATCTTCCGCTGCAAAACTCAATAAAACGTCTCATATAGAGTTGTTCTCGTTTATACAACTGTGATTTGATATAATTAGTCACAAATACCCCATGCCCTATTTGGAGGTGTGACAATTATTATTATTATTATTATTATTATTATTATTATTATTATTATTATTATTATTATTCTTATTATTATTATTATTATTATTATTATTATTATTATTATTATTATTATTATTATTATTAAAATAATTAATATTTTTTATCAAAACGATCATTTTATTATTTTTATCGTTATTATTATTAAAAGTATCGTTAAAATTAAAAACTATCAGTTTATCAAAATTATCGTTTTAATAGAAATATTATTGTTATTATAAAATATCATTATTATTATCATTTTAGTGTTAAATTAATATCATCATTAGTAAATAAATATTGTTATTACTATTATTAGTAATTATTATTATTTCAAAATAATACAACTTTTACTTATTATCAATATTAATTATCAAATGAATATGTGATTCAAAGATAATTTACCACATGTAATATAATTACGTTAATAACACATACCACTATATTTTTATGATAATAAATGAACTTTATAAATTTTATTACTTAAGATATATAACAGTATATTTTTATAAATTTTATATAAATTTTATATAAATTTTATTAATAAATGACTTATATTATTTACTCTAATAAAATCCGATAAATATATTTAAATATATAAAATGACTATTTATGTTATATAATAAACATGTATAGATTTTGTAAATCATTTTGGGTCAAATTGACTTTTGTTGACTTTTGCATATCGATCTCGAGCATTAGGATTGTGATACACTATGATCTGACCTAAATTGTTAGACAGTTATTGACCAACATATAAATACATATAATTAATATAGGTTCGTGAATCCGAGGCCAACCTTGCACTTGTTCAATGTCGTCATATGTATTTTTACTACAGTATTGTGAGTTTCATTTGCTCCATTTTTAAATGCTTTTGCAATATATATATTTTTGGGACTGAGAATACATGCGCTGTTTTATAAATGTTTTACGATATAGACACAAGTAATCAAAACTACATTCTATGGTTGAATTATCGAAATCGAATATGCCCCTTTTTAGTCTGGTAATCTAAGAATTAGAGAACATACACCCTAATTGACGCGAATCCTAAAGATAGATCTATCGGGCCCAACAAGCCCCATCCATGTCGCTGATGCTTTAGTACTTTGAATTTATCATGTCCGAAGTTGTCCCGGAATGATGGGGATATTCTATATGCATCTTGTTAAGGTCGATTACGAGGTGTTCAATCCATATGAAAGATTTTTATCTCTATGCAGTTTGCGAAATGCCTGATATGAGAATGATGTTTATGAAAAATGAAATCTTGTAGTCTATTAAAATTATGGAAATGATTGATGTGGTACCAAAATATAATGTGGAACCGGGTTGACAAACACACAAATCGGACTCAGCTTGCAATCGAGATAGCTTGCTGCCAAAGAAAGATATTAATTTTATTTATGTTATTTATTTGGTATTAGTTATATTATTTTTAAATAGATATAGGAAATCTCGTTGATTATAGATTAAGAATTCTAGTTGGTTAGGATTTGTCAGACTATTATATATACTCCAACTACATGTACGTGGGAGGATATCTACCTATCTCTCTTTGATAAAAGCTTGAGTTTTAATACTCCCTTTTTCTTGTTACGTAAGAGTTTTAGTAATTGTTTTATCAATTAGACACGTTTGTGTTTTAATTGTTGTTGCGAAGAGCGTTTGTCTTCCATCAGATCCTTTGACCCTCATCAATTGGTATTCAGAGCAATCGATCCACCCTATCATCATTCCGATTAGTTGGGTCTCTCCCACGTTTGGATTTTGATAGGTTATCCCACATATCTTAATTCGATTAGTTGGGTCTCTTCCACGTTTGAGTTTTGATATTCTATCTCAAAAAAAAAAATCATTATTAATCGGGTACTGTTCACGACCACGGTTCATCTTCGGTCGCTGTTCACATGTACTGTTCATCGTCAGATTTACTGTTCATCTATCAAAATTACTGTTCATGAATAGGTACTGTTCATTGCCCAAAAAAAAATTAATTAATTTTTTATCTCACTTTTCTTCTTATTTATTTCAATGGAAGATAAGGGTAATTTACATCACGATCTTGCTATTGCCCTAAAAAACCTTAAGAACACGATAGATATAGTTAACAAATCTAACAAGTGTGCAAAACAACGATGGATTGAAGAAGAAAACCGAAGAGCTACTTATGATGCTTCAGTCAACTCACAACAATACTATCAATATGAATTCCACAATACCACAGATGCCCCCTTTACTATGAACCACAACCCTACCATCAACCATATTATCCACCACTGCCCTACTATCATCTATACTATCAACCGCAACTCTACCAGCAGAGTTAACCTGTAAAGGAGAGTCAATTTGAGGTAGAAAATAATAAAATAGTTTAAGAGAGTCAGCTTGAGGCAGAAAATATATTCTCGTATCTAGAAAAAGAAATTATTTTGGAGGAGATGCAGAATGATATAGTTGTTAGTGTTGAAGAAGATCCAAATTCATTATTCTCTAATTTAATAGAAAAGAATTTACCAATATCTAAAGTAGTCACGGTTTCTGAAAGTATTCGGGATAAAGGTGAAGTTCTAGCGGTTTCAAAAGATTATGGAGGCAAGAAAATATCATATGTTTATTTGAATAACTCCATAGATGCAAGCAAGAGGATTAATAAAGGAGATTTGCTCGTGTTTCGCATTGAGAACTCGAGGTCGAGTTCTTTTCAAGAGGGGGAGAAGGGTAAAAGGATTTTAAAAGATAAGAATTTTGCAAGAGGTCGTCGCAAATTAATTTGGAATGAATTAATTTGGAATGATAACGATGAATTTATCCTTGAATGGTTTACATTTGACCCGAGCATACGATTTTATTTGAGTTGGAACTCGAGGACGAGTTCATTTGAAGTGGGGAAGACTGATATGGTACCAAAATATAATGTGGAACCGGGTTGACAAACACACAAATCGGACTCGGCTGGCAATCGAGATAGCTTGCCGCCAAAGAAAGATATTAATTTTATTTATGTTATTTATTTGGTATTAGTTATATTATTTTTAAATAGATATAGGAAATCTCGTTGATTATAGATTAAGAATTCTAGTTGGTTAGAATTTGTCAGACTATTATATATACTCCAACTACATGTACGTGGGAGGATATCTACCTATCTCTCTTTGATAAAAGCTTGAGTTTCAATACTCCCTTTTTCTTGTTACGTAAGAGTTTTAGTAATTGTTTTATCAATTAGACATGTTTGTGTTTTAATTGTTGTTGCGAAGAGCGTTTGTCTTCCAACGGATCCTTTGATCCTCATCAATGATTAATTACGATAAACTAATGAACTCACCAATCTTTTGGCTGACACTTGAAAGTATGTTTATTCTCAGGTATTAAAGAAATCTTTCACTGTGCATTTGCTCATTTTAGAGATATTACTTGAAGTCATTCATAGCATATTTCAAAATACGTTGCATTCAAGTCTTTGAGTTCAATAAAGATTATTATTAAGTAAATGATAGATTAGGTCATTTATAGTTTGGATATTATAAAGTGGTATGCATATCTGTCAACTTTCGATGTAATGAAAGGTTGTCTTTTGAAAACTGTAAGACCTAAATATTTATGGTACATAATGTATTTATGGTGTACGATGCGTGTATGAGGTGTACGAAGCATGTACGTGTTGCTTGCTCGAACGTCGAAGGAAACTGGACGTTGTCTGAAGTGACAAGGTGTGTACGTATCTTTTCAACCCCAAATAAAGCTTGTGTTGATATTTCAAAGCCTTACCATTAGAATGAAAATCTTATTACGTTTCCAATGATATTTGATTCATCGAAAACGGAGCTACGGTCAAAAAGTTATGGCCAAAACAAGTTACTGAAAACCGACCTGAAGATTGGAGCGGCACTCCACCTTATGGAGCAGCGCTCCGATTGCGTCTGATGCAATTTTCAGCTTTTTTAAAGGTTTTAAATGAGGGGTACTTTGGTCTTTTCACTTGGGGTCGGTTTGGGGTCATCAAAACTGATCCATTGATCATTTTGGATCACATTTCACTCATCAAACACTCTCATCAAACCCTAGAGTGAGAAACCCATTTTAAGTGAGAGAAAGCTCCATTTGGAGAAGAAGAAGTTGATTCGGGTCAAGTCACAAGTGTTAAACTTGTTCTACTCATCAACGGCATCATTTTGGAGGTATTGGTAAGTTCTGATAATGCTAAAAACGAACATATATTTCATAGCATTATTCCTCAAGAAAGACAAGCTTTTAGTTGCAACTGTTCTATTTACAAGTGATATTCGTTTAAATAATAAAAGGTGAAGACAAAAGACAGATTCGACGAATTGAAGACGCAAACGACCAAAAAGCTCAAAAGTACAAAATACAATCAATAAGGTTCCAATTATTGATAAGAAACGTCTCAAAATTACAAGAGTACAAGATTCAAAACGCAAAGTACAAGATATTAAATTGTACGCAAGGACGTTCGAAAATCCGGAACCGGAACCAGAGTCAACTCTCAACGCTCGACGCAACGGACTAAAAATTACAATTCAACTATGCACATAAATATAATATAATATATAATTAATTCTTAAAATTAATATATATATATATATATATATATATATATATATATATATATATATATATATATATATATATATATTATATTATATTATAAAACCGTCGGCAGAAGAAAACAACCAAATGTGAGCCTCCCCAGCTGGCCATGCGATCGCATGGCCTTGAAGAGCAAAGCTCATGCGATCGCATGAGCTCCTTTTTCAGTTCACAGGCCTATAAATTCGCAGTTTGGTGAACGTAAAATCCATCCATCAATCTCTCTATCTATATGAAAACGTATATATTTATATTTATATTTTAATTTTAATTTTAATTTTAAATCTTAATAATAAGGGTATGTTAGCGAATGTTGTAAGGGTGTAAGTCGAAATTATGTCCGTGTAACGCTACGCTATTTTTAATCATTGTAAGTTATGTTCAACCTTTTTAATTTAATGTCTCGTAGCTAAGTTATTATTATGCTTATTTAATCCGAAGTAATCATGATGTTGGGCTAAAAATATTAAAATTGGGTAATTGGGCTTTGTACCATAATTGGGGTTTGGACAAAAGAACGACACTTGTGGAAATTAGACTATGGGCTATTAATGGGCTTTATATTTGTTTAACTAAATGATAGTTTGTTAATTTTAATATAAAGATTTACAATTGGACGTACCTATAAATAACCATATACACTCGATCGGACACGATGGGCGGGGTATTTATATGTACGAATAATCGTTCATTTAACCGGACACGGGAATGGATTAATAGCCACTAGAATTATTAAAACAGGGGTGAAATTATGTACAAGGACACTTGGCATAATTGATAACAAAGTATTAAAACCTTGGGTTACACTCAGTCGACATCCTGGTGTAATTATTAAACAAAGTATTAAAATCTTGTTACAGTTTAAGTCCCCAATTAGTTGGAATATTTAAAGTTCGGGTATAAGGATAATTTGACGAGGACACTCGCACTTTATATTTATGACTGATGGACTGTTATGGACAAAAACCAGACGGAAATATTAAATAATCCAGGACAAAGGACAATTAATCCATGGGCATAAAACTAAAATCAACACGTCAAACATCATGATTACAGAAGTTTAAATAAGCATAATTCTTTTATTTCATATTTAATTTCCTTTATTTTATATTTAATTTCACTTCTAATTATCGCATTTTTATTTATTGTTATTGTATTTAATTGCACTTTTAATTATCGTACTTTTTAATTATCGCAAGTTTATTTTATCGCACTTTTATTATTCGCAATTTCATTATCGTTATTTACTTTACGCTTTAAATTAAGTCTTTTATTTATTTAATATTTTACATTTTGTTTTAACTGTAACTAAAGTTTTTAAAATCGACAAACCGGTCATTAAACGGTAAAAACCCCTTTATAATAATAATATTATATATATTTGTATTTTTATAAATTTAAACTAATATAGCGTTAAGCTTTGTGAAAAAGATTACCTGTGGAACGAACCGGACTTACTAAAAACTACACTACTGTACGATTAGGTACACTGCCTATAAGTGTTGTAGCAAGGTTTAAGTATATCCATTCAATAAATAAATAAATATCTTGTGTAAAATTGTATCGTATTTAATAGTATTTCCTTGTAAAATTTAATAGTATTTTATACCCCTTAGCTTTAACATCAAGTATTTTTGGCGCCGCTACCGGGGAACTTAAAAATTTAGCTTAAAAGCCGGAAGCGCAACGCTATATATAAAAAAAAAGAGATTGTTATTTTTAGTTTACTTTTATAAAAATACGTTTTTGTAAAAATACGTTTTAAAAATTCAAAAATATAAAAAGAAAAACAAAAATTTATATATCTTTAAGAGTTTGTTAAATATATAAGTTTTATAAAGTTTCTTTATTTTTATTTTTAATATTTAAAAATATAAATTTTATTTAAATATTGTGTTTTTTTATAAAACATCAAAACAGAAAAAAAAATATAAAAGTTTACGGGCTACACTGTAGCAGCCCAACTCATCTGGCCCGATTTTCTACTTCATGCGATCGTATGAATATATAGTATACACTCCATGCGATCGCATGGAGTGATTTGACTCGTCTGAAACATAAGCTGTACGAAATTAGGGTTTATAATAATAATTATTATTAATTAATAACCCTAATTAGGTTATAATTATTTTATTATTTAGTTTAGTTTATTTATAATTTGTATTTTAAGTCTAAATTAGTTTTAATAATTTATAAAATTAATAGTTTTATAAAATAAATAATATAAAAATAATATTTTTATAAAAATTGTAATTTTTACAACTTTTTATATATTTTTATATTTTGTCCCTTTTTAATAGTTTTAGCGTAATTTTTATATTTTTCGCTCGTATTTATTTTTAATTCATAGTTTTTGCCATAGTTATTTTTATTTCTAGATTTTTAGGCCTTGCCGTAAAATCCCTTAAGTGCTTTTTCTTTAGACTAAGATTTAGGTGCTTTAGAATTTTGCGACGCCTTTTTAAGTTTTAGTACCTTTTTAAGTTATTTTCATTTGGGATATAGTTTTACTTGTAAGCTTTAAGACACAACTTTTAGTTTTAAATTTTTAGTTCCTTTTTAAGTTTAGACGCGCTATTTTCTTATTTCTCGACGCCTTTTACCTATGTATCAATTATCATTCCAATTAGTAATCTCAATTTGCGATTATAATTTTAAGTTAGTGATAGTAATAAGGTTGGGTTAGTCGAGTGTTTTTAAGTTCTATAAGTCACTCTTTTTCTTTCTTATTTTTATTTTTCGATTTTTTCCGACGCACTCTTTTTCTTTCTTATTTCTCGCTATTCTAGTTTTTAGGACATAGATTTTTATTCTACTTCTTATCTAAATTTCTTAAAATTACGAAAATTTATTTTAAGTGGTTAAATTGATAGACATCAAAATTTTCTGGTTCGTAGTAATAGTTGGATTTGTACGTGGACCGGGTTATTGGAGCCAAACAGTCCTCAATTATATTGAGACCAAACGAATCCTGCCCCTCTGCTGCATCTTTTGGCTATTCGAAACGTGGGCAAAATCAGAAAAGTCTATTGATTGGATAACTTATATAATTTTTCTTTCCTTTAAAAAAAAAACTAATAGGATATTCAGTGAATGCACCGAGCAAGACGTTCACCACCTTTTGTACGTTCACCACCTGTAACTAGATCAAGACATTTAGCATTATCAAATATTCCCACACTTGAGCGTTGCTTGTCCTCAAGCAATATAGTCTTGAAATACAAGAATCACTTCTTTATTCTTCACACTTTGTACATCAGTGATTTCTTTACGGTGGTATAAACAATGGTAGTAACGATGTGGTTTACAGTCCCACATGACTATAAAATTTAGATCCATTAAGGAAATTGGATCTTTATGAAAACATTTGATCTTTTAAAAATTAAATCTAGTTTCTACCCTAGATAAGTTTTCCGGAATAACCCTTCACCGGTGTTTGCAAAATATTTTTGTGGGCTTGGTGGGTTTCAGATTTGAAAATTTTAGCTCAAAACTTGCGGTTTTGTGTCACCCACTTGCTAACCTTGTATTAGGAAAGCAACACGTCCAGTTTACTTGTCCCGTATATTACCTTTCGGTAAACTACCGTCCGGTTGTAAAGGAAAGCGTTGAATAAGCAACTGTTAAGGCAATGTCCCCTGACATGTTTTTAATTATGGTCTATAACGTGTCGGACGCAATTACTATCCTTTGTAGGAGCAATAGTAAAGCTCACCCTTATAATTTGTCGGTATGGCACAAGGTCCTGTCTTTAACCATGCTATGCAACCACCGTTCTTACGGTTGACACCCGATTTGGTTCAGATGACCTAATAAATTCCAGGTGAATTCCTAGGATTTTATGTTCAATGGTAATGAACGCATTGAAAATGGGGTTTCAGAAAACAAATCGGTTTATAATTTGATCAAAATATTTTCTCGTTCAAGCTCGAGTTTAGATATCATTGAATTCCATGAGTTTGAATTCTCAATCTTTAAGGTCAATCTCTAGGATTGAGTAATATCAGGCTTAAAAGCTAATTATTAATCTTTAAGGAGATTATCCTTTCTGGGGATCTGATTCATTAGTCTTATCCAGCTAATTTGCACGGTGCCCCCCCATTTTACGAGATAAATCCTTCTCATGGTTAGGATAAATCTGACCACTTGGCGACCCTGTTTAATGCCGAGGTGCGTGGATTTACTGCTGATTTTAGTGATGACTTTTCTAGGTTTTTCGTCAACCTACAGCTGGTCTGGACGACAACTTCATGACCTAAATCAAAAAGCGCGTTTCTTTTTCGGAAGACTTTACTTCCTTTTAATGATGGAATTGATTCATCGTGTAGATCCATCTCTTCTTTTCTTTCATCGGGTAAAATAGTTTAGTTTAGTCCAAAGCAAAAGTATTTTCAGTTATTTGTTACAGAAATATGTGACATATGTTTAAGATAACTTGGTAATTTTTCCCACACTTGGCTTTTATTTTCCTTTTTATTGTCCTCTATTCCATTTTAAATGAATTTTAACATTTTGGTTTGTTTCTCAATTTATGTCCTTTCTGAGGTAACAATAATTTCGGTGTTAACACATAGTTTTATCGTTCATATGTATAAACATGATTTTGAGTTCATTTAATTGAAAATTTTGAAAATTTTTACTAGAATTGGGTAGTCAGTATATAAGACTAGGGCTGTTCTTTATCATCAGAGAGCACTAGATTCTAATACAACTACTACGTTACTAGTATTTTTAATGGTAACCAAGTGTTTAAGATAAAAATTTTAAAAATCCGAAAGAATTTAACCCCGGCAGCGGCGCCAAAAATACTTGATGTTAAAGCTAAGGGGTATAAAATACTATTAAATTTTACAAGGAAATACTATTAAATACGATACAATTTTACACAAGATATTTATTTATTTATTGAATAGATATACTTAAACCTTGCTACAACACTTATAGGCAGTGTACCTAATCGTACAGTAGTGTAGTTTTTAGTAAGTCCGGTTCGTTCCACAGGGAATCTTTTTCACAAAGCTTAACGCTATATTAGTTTAAATTTATAAAAATACAAATATATGTAATATTATTATTATAAAGGGGGTTTTTACCGTTTAATGACCGATTTGTCGATTTTAAAAACTTTAGTTACAGTTAAAACAAAATGTAAAATATTAAATAAATAAAAGACTTAATTTAAAGCGTAAAGTAAATAACGATAATGAAATTGCGAATAATAAAAGTGGGATAAAATAAACTTGCGATAATTAAAAAGTACGATAATTAAAAGTGCAATTAAATACAATAACAATAAATAAAAATGCGATAATTAGAAGTGCAATTAAATATAAAATAAAGGAAATTAAATATGAAATAAAAGAATTATGCTTATTTAAACTTCTGTAATCATGATGTTTGACGTGTTGATTTTAGTTTTATGCCCATGGGTTAATTGTCCTTTGTCCTGGATTATTTAATATTTCTGTCTGGTTTTTGTCCATAACAGTCCATCAGTCATAAATATAAAGTGCGAGTGTCCTCGTCAAATTATCCTTATACCCGAACTTTAAATATTCCAACTAATTGGGGACTTAAACTGTAACAAGATTTTAATACTTTGTTTAATAATTACACCAGGATGTCGACTGAGTGTAACCCAAGGTTTTAATACTTTGTTATCAATTATGCCAAGTGTCCTTGTACATAATTTCACCCCTGTTTTAATAATTCTAGTGGCTATTAATCCATTCCCGTGTCCGGTTAAATGAACGATTATTCGTACATATAAATACCCCGCCCATCGTGTCCGATCGAGTGTATATGGTTATTTATAGGTACGTCCAATTGTAAATCTTTATATTAAAATTAACAAACTATCATTTAGTTAAACAAATATAAAGCCCATTAATAGCCCATAGTCTAATTTCCACAAGTGTCGTTCTTTTGTCCAAACCCCAATTATGGTACAAAGCCCAATTACCCAATTTTAATATTTTTAGCCCAACATCATGATTACTTCGGATTAAATAAGCATAATAATAACTTAGCTACGAGACATTAAATTAAAAAGGTTGAACATAACTTACAATGATTAAAAATAGCGTAGCGTTACACGGACATAATTTCGACTTACACCCTTACAACATTCGCTAACATACCCTTATTATTAGGATTTAAAATTAAAATTAAAATTAAAATATAAATATAAATATATACGTTTTCATATAGATAGAGAGATTGATGGATGGATTTTACGTTCACCAAACTGCGAATTTATAGGCCTGTGAACTGAAAAAGGAGCTCATGCGATCGCATGAGCTTTGCTCTTCAAGGCCATGCGATCGCATGGCCAGCTGGGGAGGCTCACATTTGGTTGTTTTCTTCTACCGACGGTTTTATAATATAATATAATATATATATTAATTTTAAGAATTAATTATATATTATATTATATTTATGTGCATAGTTGACTTGTAATTTTTAGTCCGTTGCGTCGAGCGTTGAGAGTTGACTCTGGTTCCGGTTCCGGATTTTCGAACGTCCTTGCGTACAATTTAATATCTTGTACTTTGCGTTTTGAATCTTGTACTCTTGTAATTTTGAGACGTTTCTTATCAATAATTGGAACCTCATTGATTGTATTTTGTACTTTTGAGCTTTTTGGTCGTTTGCGTCTTCAATTCGTCGAATCTGTCTTTTGTCTTCACCTTTTATTATTTAAACGAATATCACTTGTAAATAGAACAGTTGCAACTAAAATCTTGTCTTTCTTGAGGAATAATGCTATGAAATATATGTTCGTTTTTAGCATTATCAAATATTCCCACACTTGAGCGTTGCTTGTCCTCAAGCAATATAGTCTTGAAATACAAGAATCACTTCTTTATTCTTCACACTTTGTACATCAGTGATTTCTTTACGGCGGTATAAACAATGGTAGTAACGATGTGGTTTACAGTCCCACATGACTATAAAATTTAGATATATTAAGGAAATTGGATCTTTATGAAAACATTTGATCTTTTAAAAATTAAATCTAGTTTTTACCCTAGATAAGTTTTCCGGAATAACCCTTCACCGGTGTTTGCAAAATATTTTTGTGGGCTTGGTGGGTTTCAGATTTGAAAATTTTAGCTCAAAACTTGCGGTTTTGTGTCACCCACTTGCTAACCTTGTATTAGGAAAGCAACACATCCAGTTTACTTGTCCCGTATATTACCTTTCGGTAAACTACCATCCAGTTGTAAAGGAAAGCGTTGAAGTAGCAACTGTTAAGGCAATGTCCCCTGACATGCTTTTAATTATGGTCTATAACATGTCGGACGCAATTACTATCCTTTGTAGGAGCAATAGTAAAGTTCACCCTTATAATTTGTTGGTCTGGCACAAGGTCCTGTCTTTAACCATGCTATGCAACCACCGTTCTTACGGTTGACACCCGATTTGGTTCAGATGACCTAATGAATTCCAGATGAATTCCTAGGATTTTATGTTCAATGGTAATGAACGCATTGAAAATGGGTTTTCAGAAAACAAATCGGTTTATAATTTGATCAAAATATTTTCTCGTTCAAGCTCGAGTTTAGATATCATTGAATTCCATGAGTTTGAATTCTCAATCTTTAAGGTCAATCTCTAGGATTGAGTAATATCAGGCTTAAAAGCTGATTTTTAATCTTTAAGGAGATTATCCTTTCTGGGGATCTGATTCATTAGTCTTATCCAGCTAATTTGCACGGTGCCCCCCCCATTTTACGAGATAAATCCTTCTCATGGTTAGGATAAATCTGACCACTTGGCGACCCTGTTTAATGCTGAGGTCCGTGGATTTCCTGCTGATTTTAGTGATGACTTTTCAAGGCTTTTCGTCAACCTACAGCTGGTCTGGACGTCAACTTCATGACCTAAATCAAGAAGCGCGTTTTTTTTTTGGAAGACTTTACTTCCTTTTAATGATGGAATTGATTCATCGTGTAGATCCATCTCTTCTTTTCTTTCATCGGGTAAAATAGTTTAGTTTAGTCCATAGCAAAAGTATTTTCAGTTATTTGTTACAGAAATATGTGACATATGTTTAAGATAACTTGGTAATTTTTCCCACACTTGACTTTTATTTTCCTTTTTATTGTCCTCTATTCCATTTTAAATGAATTTTAACATTTTGGTTTGTTTCTCAATTTATGTCCTTTCTGAGGTAACAATAATTTCGGTGTTAACACCTAGTTTTATCGTTCATATGTATAAACATGATTTTGAGTTCATTTAATTGAAAATTTTGAAAATTTTTACTAGAATTGGGTAGTCAGTATATAAGACTAGGGCTGTTCTTTATCATCAGAGAGCACTAGATTCTAATACAACTACTACGTTACTAGTATTTTTAATGGTAACCAAGTGTTTAAGATAAAAATTTTAAAAATCCGAAAGAATTTAACCTCTTCCCACACTTAAGATCTTGCAATGCCCTCATTTGCAAGAAATTAGTAACAATTTAAATTATTGAGGGTGATTAGCGTAAAAATGATTAAATTTTACCAAAGTTTCCAAACATATTGGCGTTTGGTTGCTGAATGATAAATGGTGTATATCATTTGTTCATTTCGTCTGTTGTTACATCACATTTATTTGTCATCTTGTCGTCAAAATTAGTAGCTTTTGCTGAACTTAATGCCAGTCTTTGAAAATGCGCTGTTTTACCCTGTTTTGTACAATTTACAATATACATACATACAAATATAAACATGCATGGCAATTTGAAATGGGACTTAATATCCCACTTTCAAATCCTAAATGTGAAATATTAGTACACAATAATAATAAAAATGATAAAGATTACATAAGTATATTCAGTAACATAAGTTTAAACATGAATAAGTAAAAAGATAAAAACATAAAAATCATATAAATAACCAAATGGAACTAAATCAGTCTGGATATGGGTTCCAGTTCATCTCGTCAGGTGGGTTCCATTGTTGGTTATAGGTGTTTTGATAGGCTTGGTTATAGTCATACCGGTTAAAGGGTGGTCGGATATCGGGGCTATGTGGAGGAAAATGAGCAGGTCGAGTAGGTACGTAATTATTTGGTACCTGATATGATAGCTGGCTCATGATTTGGTGCTGATGAACTAACCAGCTATCGTGTTGGCGTCGCCTATAATCCTCGTATACTCGCTCGGAGTTCCACTGCTCATACATACTATGTCTGACCGCGTTCGTCATTGCTTCCTCATCTATACGAACGTGGACGTCAAGAATAGCATCTCGAAAGACATCCCTAATGTCTTCCGCCTCCTCCATTTCCTCGTCTGAGCCTCTCTCTACCTGAGGATGAGATCCCTCATAGGGTACTGCCTGGTTACGTCTACTTTTCAATACCTTAGCACCCACATAAACTTTCAATCCTAAGGGCTCAACCTGTTCTCTACAAAGCTGTAATGGACCCCCTTGGTTCCTATCAACACCTAAATACTCTCCAATGAGAGTAACAAAAATACCTCCTCCTATTATACTCCCGTCCTGCAATCCCTCTACCATTCTAGATAAATAAAAAGCAACACAGTAAGGGATATTGACAAAGCTTCTAGGATCCCGAATACACTTTAGGTAGAATAAATAATGTAAGGTAATTTTTTCTTTATTATGACCTCTCTGTGTAATCGAGTTAGCCAAAAATCTATGAATAATACGAAGCTCGGCTCTGTCAATATGTGTATAGGAGTGTCCTCCTGCTCGTGTAAAAACATCAAAATGTGACATACGCCTCCAAATGGCGTCAGCGTTAAAGTTACTATCTACCCCTTCACCATAATGAATCAAATTTGTACAATCGGGTAATAGCAACTCACCAGGAGTATATATCTGTAAGGCCCTGGCCATGTCCAGCATGGACATTCTGTACATCCTACCGCCAAGGATAAACCTAAGAAATCTTCTATCATCTATTCTAACTATATTTGTATCAAGTGATACAGTACTCATCAACTCAACACACCATTCCTTATATACAGGTCTACGAATGGTGAAAAGACGTTCCCAATCTGTAAAAGAAGAACTGCCATACCTTTGAACTAAAAGCTGTCTAACACGGTCAGCTAGATGGACCATTTCCAAAGGGGCCCAATCGATTACCCTTGGCACCTCTACATTTTTTGTTACCAATTTGAATTTGTTCCTTTGATATGTCTCGTAATCTCTCCATCTCCTATCAAATCTCAGATTAGGATGCAGAGTGTGCTCAGGAATCGTTGGGAATTCTACTGGCGGCCTCATTGGGAATACTATGAATTCATCAACAAACTATACCGGATCATAATAAGGTATGTGCTGATCAGGCTGTTGTTGTGGTTCTTGTTCGTGTTGCATTTCTGGTTCTGGTTCTGGTGCTGGTGCTGGTCGTTTAGATAATGATGCTCCTGAACCTCCAGTATCGGCTTTCTGCAAAACACATTAAACACAAAATTTGTGCATCCAAATATGCATTAGTGTTAGCAAAATAACAACTTAAAACAATCACTATAACATGTTAAATCAAAATTAAACTTATACACATTTTCACAATTTTTCACAATTCTACACTTTTCAAATAAGCACATATGAAAATGTATACAAAGTTCATAAGCATTTAACTCAAATAACATGTCAAAATAGTCATTACTAATAATTAAACAAGTCTCAAATGGCAATTACATCAAATTAATCAAGTTCATGAATTTTGGACTTAAAAAGTCCACTTTAATCTCCAAAAATCATGTTTAGGATCAATGTTTGGATCATTTAACTATCTAAACATGTTACACTACTCAATTTAGCAATAATTCATGACAAAAATCGGCCATAACCTGTTTATATCAAAAAGCCCCAAATTGCTCAAGAACACAAACCCTAGATTTCTAAAATTTTTGAAGTTTTTGGCTTCAAATCATGTTAAATAGCATCAATCTAGGTTATACATGCATAAAATACTAACAATTTAACACTAATTACACTAGAAATTAACAAAATTGCATTAGGTAAAAAATTGGTAATTATCACAAAAACTAGGAATTTATAGAGTTTAGGGGTGTAATTTTTACCATTTTGCTGAAGAATGAGAATCTAGGCATGATTAGAGCAAGAAAAATGAAGAATTACGGTGGAAAAATGATGAAATTTGGTGAAGATTTGAGGTATTTTTCGTGTATGTGTGTGTGAAGTGGTAAAGAACACAGCTCGCTGGCTGTTTTGAGTCTGGCCAGATTTTTGCCTCCACATACCCTTAAAGTCTTTTACACATCTGTATGTGTGTCTAAAATTTAATAGTATTATATACGTTTTTAGCTATGAAATATATTTTTGGCGAACATATATTTCATAGCATTATTCCTCAAGAAAGACAAGCTTTTAGTTGCAACTGTTCTATTTACAGGTGATATTCGTTTAAATAATAAAAGGTGAAGACAAAAGAAAGATTCGACGAATTGAAGACGCAAACGACCAAAAAGCTCAAAAGTACAAAATACAATCAATGAGGTTCTAATTATTGATAAGAAACGTCTCAAAATTACAAGATTCAAAACGCAAAGTACAAGATATTAAATTGTACGCAAGGACGTTCGAAAATCCGGAACCGGGACCAGAGTCAACTCTCAACGCTCGACGCAACGGACTAAAAATTACAAGTCAACTATGCACATAAATATAATATAATATATAATTAATTCTTAAAATTAATATATATATTATATTATATTATAAAACCGTCGACAGAAGAAAACAACCAAATGTGAGCCTCCCCAGCTGGCCATGCGATTGCATGGCCTTGAAGAGCAAAGCTCATGCGATCGCATGAGCTCCTTTTTCAGTTCACAGGCCTATAAATTCGCAGTTTGGTGAACGTAAAATCCATCCATCAATCTCTCTATCTATATGTAAACGTATATATTTATATTTATATTTTAATTTTAATTTTAATTTTAAATCCTAATAATAAGGGTATGTTAGCGAATGTTGTAAGGGTGTAAGTCGAAATTCTGTCCGTGTAACGCTACGCTATTTTTAATCATTGTAAGTTATGTTCAACCTTTTTAATTTAATGTCTCGTTGCTAAGTTATTATTATGCTTATTTAATCCGAAGTAATCATGATGTTGGGCTAAAAATATTAAAATTGGGTAATTGGGCTTTGTACCATAATTGGGGTTTGGACAAAAGAACGACACTTGTGGAAATTAGACTATGGGCTATTAATGGGCTTTATATTTGTTTAACTAAATGATAATTTATTAATTTTAATATAAAGATTTACAATTGGACGTACCTATAAATAACCATATACACTCGATCGGACACGATGGGCGGGGTATTTATATGTACGAATAATCGTTCATTTAACCGGACACGGGAATGGATTAATAGCCACTAGAATTATTAAAACAGGGGTGAAATTATGTACAAGGACACTTGGCATAATTGATAACAAAGTCTTAAAACCTTGGGTTACACTCAGTCGACATTCTGGTGTAATTATTAAACAAAGTATTAAAATCTTGTTACAGTTTAAGTCCCCAATTAGTTGGAATATTTAAACTTCGGGTATAAGGATAATTTGACGAGGACACTCGCACTTTATATTTATGACTGATGGACTGTTATGGACAAAAACCAGACGGACATATTAAATAATCCAGGACAAAGGACAATTAACCCATGGGCATAAAACTAAAATCAACACGTCAAACATCATGATTACAGAAGTTTAAATAAGCATAATTCTTTTATTTCATATTTAATTTCCTTTATTTTATATTTAATTGCACTTCTAATTATCGCATTTTTATTTATTGTTATTGTATTTAATTGCACTTTTAATTATCGTACTTTTTAATTATCGCAAGTTTATTTTATCGCACTTTTATTATTCGCAATTTCATTATCGTTATTTACTTTACGCTTTAAATTAAGTCTTTTATTTATTTAATATTTTACATTTTGTTTTAACTGTAACTAAAGTTTTTAAAATCGACAAACCGGTCATTAAACGGTAAAAACCCCCTTTATAATAATAATATTATATATATTTGTATTTTTATAAATTTAAACTAATATAGCGTTAAGCTTTGTGAAAAAGATTCCCTGTGGAACGAACCGGACTTACTAAAAACTACACTACTGTACGATTAGGTACACTGCCTATAAGTGTTGTAGCAAGGTTTAAGTATATCCATTCAATAAATAAATAAATATCTTGTGTAAAATTGTATCGTATTTAATAGTATTTCCTTGTAAAATTTAATAGTATTTTATACCCCTTAGCTTTAACATCAAGTATTTTTGGCGCCGTTACCGGGGAACTTAAAAATTTAGCTTAAAATCCGGAAGCGCAACGCTATATAAAAAAAAGAGATTGTTATTTTTAGTTTACTTTTATAAAAATACATTTTTTGTAAAAATACGTTTTAAAAATTCAAAAACATAAAAAGAAAAACAAAAATTTATATATTTTTAAGAGTTTGTTAAATATATAAGTTTTATAAAGTTTCTTTATTTTTATTTTTAGTATTTAAAAATATAAATTTTATTTAAATATTGTGTTTTTTTTATAAAACATCAAAACAGCAAAACAGAAAAAAAAATATAAAAGTTTACGGGCTACACTGTAGCAGCCCAACTCATCTGGCCCGATTTTCTACTTCATGCGATCGCATGAATATATAGCATACACTCCATGCGATCGCATGGAGTGATTTGACTCGTCTGAAACATAAGCTGTACGAAATTAGGGTTTATAATAATAATTATTATTAATTAATAACCCTAATTAGGTTATAATTATTTTATTATTTAGTTTAGTTTATTTATAATTTGTATTTTAAGTCTAAATTAGTTTTAATAATTTATAAAATTAATAGTTTTATAAAATAAATAATATAAAAATAATATTTTTATAAAAATTGTAATTTTTACAACTTTTTATTTATTTTTATATTTTGTCCCTTTTTAATAGTTTTAGCGTAATTTTTGTATTTTTCGCTCGTATTTATTTTTAATTCATAGTTTTTGCCATAGTTATTTTTATTTCTAGATTTTTAGGCCTTGCCGTAAAATCCCTTAAGTGCTTTTTCTTTAGACTAAGATTTAGGTGCTTTAGAATTTTGCGACGCCTTTTTAAGTTTTAGTACCTTTTTAAGTTATTTCCATTTGGGATATAGTTTTACTTGTAAGCTTTAAGACGCAACTTTTAGTTTTAAATTTTTAGTTCCTTTTTAAGTTTAGACGCGCTATTTTCTTATTTCTCGACGCCTTTTACCTATGTATCAATTATCATTCCAATTAGTAATCTCAATTTGCGATTATAATTTTAAGTTAGTGATAGTAATAAGGTTGGGTTAGTCGAGTGTTTTTAAGTTCTATAAGTCACTCTTTTTCTTTCTTATTTTTATTTTTCGATTTTTTCCGACGCACTCTTTTTCTTTCTTATTTCTCGCTATTCTAGTTTTTAGGACATAGATTTTTATTCTACTTCTTATCTAAATTTCTTAAAATTACGAAAATTTATTTTAAGTGGTTAAATTGATAGACATCAAAATTTTCTGGTTCGTAGTAATAGTTGGATTTGTACGTGGACCGGGTTATTGGAGCCAAACAGTCCTCAATTATATTGAGACCAAACGAATCCTGCCTCTCTGCTGCATCTTTTGGCTATTCGAAACGTGGGCAAAATCAGAAAAGTCTATTGATTGGATAACTTATATAATTTTTCTTTCCTTTTTAAAAAAAACTAATAGGATATACAGTGAATGCACAGAGCAAGACGTTCACCACCTTTTGTACATTCACCACCTGTAACTAGATCAAGACATTTAGCAAATATTACCGCCGTTGATTTTTCTTTAGAATCTTCATCCAGTCGACCAAGTACTCCAATTCAAATTTTTGATAATCCATTTTTTGAACCCGACCTCACAATTGAGAATCCGGAGAATATTCAGGGACGATTCATAGATCCTGAACCATTAAATTTTCTCCGGAACCACCAATCATTCAAACAAAGATTGTTGAGGAACGAACCATTAAATCAGAATCCTCTAGTGATTCCGATTCAACAAATTCAATTATGGAGAATCTGGAACCTTTAAGTATGGAAGACCGAATGAGAGCTAAACGCACTGGCCAAGGTCATGCAATTACTCATCCAGACATTAATGCGCCAGATTATGAAATCAAAGGACAAATTCTACACATGGTGACTAATCAATGCCAATTTAGTGGTGCACCAAAGGAAGATCCAAATGAACATCTTCGTACCTTTAATAGGATCTGCACACTATTTAAAATCCGAGAAGTGGAGGATGAACAGATATATCTCATGTTATTTCCCTGGACTTTAAAGGGAGAAGCCAAAGATTGGTTGGAATCGTTACCTGAATGGGCGATTGATACATGGGACGTTTTAGTTGAAAAATTTCTTAAACAATTCTTTCCTGCATCTAAAGTCGTAAGACTTCAAGGAGAAATTGTTATGTTTACACAGAAACCGAATGAAACTCTATATGAGGCGTGGACAAGATTTGAAAAGTTATTAAGAGGATGTCCGCAACATGGTTTAGATACCTGTCAAATAGTACAAATATTCTACCATGGATGCGACATCACTACAAGGAAAGACATAGATATAGCAGCTGGTGGTTCCATTATGAAGAAAACCGAAACTGATGCTTATAAAATTATTGATAACACTGCTTCCCACTCACATGAGTGGCACCAAGAAAAAGATATCATTAGATCATCTAAAGCAGCTAGAGCCGATTCTAGCCATGACTTAGATTCCATTTCCGCAAAGATAGATGCTGTCGAGAGACGAATGGAAAAGATGACTAAAGATATACACTCAATACGAATTAGTTGTGAGCAGTGTGGAGGACCACATTTGACAAAAGATTGTCTCAGTATTGAATTAACAATGGAACAAAGAGAGAATATTTCATACATAAACCAAAGGCCTGGAAATAATTATCAGAATAATTATCAACCGCCAAGACCGATTTACAATCAAAACCAGAACTATAACCGAAATATTCCATACAACAACCAACAAGGTCCTAGCAATCAAGAAGTATCAGAATAATTATCAACCACCACAACAAACCGATGATAAAAAGCCGAATTTAGAAGATATGATGACGAAGCTAGTTGAAACTTAAACGCAGTTTTTCACATCTCAAAAACAAACCAATGAACAAAATGCTCAAGCATTTAGAAATCAACAAGCTTCTATTCAAAATCTGGAACAAGAAGTAAGTAACCTAGCAAGATTAATAGGTGAAAGAAAATAGGGAAGTCTACCTAGTGATACAAATGCTAACCCCCGGAATGAAACAGCTAAAGCCATTACCACAAGAAGTGGTACAACACTTAAACCACCTGAAATACCTGTAACTTCTGATGAAGCTATTCCTACTCCACAAGAACCACAACCTGATCAAGATAAGGAAAAAGAACCGGTAGTTGAAAAGGTTAATGAAGATAACACAGTTAAGGCTAAACCTTATGTTAAACCATACCAACCACCACTTCCTTACCCGAGTAAAATGAAGAAAGAGAAACTTGAAGCCGAGCAATCCAAATTCTTGGATATGTTTAAACAAATAAATGTAAATCTTCCTTTCATTGATGTGATTTCAGGAATGCCTAGATATGCTAAATTCTTGAAAGATCTGATCACGAATAGAAAGAAAATGGAAGAACTCTCGGCTGTTACTATGAACGCTAATTGTTCAGCAGTGCTGTTGAATAAGATACCAGAAAAACTATCTGATCCAGGAAGTTTCACAATTCCATGTTTTCTGGGTGGTCTTAGTTCAATAGAAGCATTGGCAGACTTAGGTGCTAGTATAAATTTAATGCCGTTTTCACTATACACTAAACTAGACCTTGGAGAATTGAAACCAACAAGAATAAGCATACAACTAGCCGATCGATCAATAAAATATCCTAGAGGGATAATGGAGAACATGCTAGTTAAAGTTGGTACTTTAGTATTTCCAGTAGATTTTGTTTTTCTGGACATGGAAGAAGATTCTCAAGTTCCTCTCATATTAGAAAGACCATTCTTAAACACGGCTAAAGCAATGATAGACGTGTTCGGTAAGAAATTGACCCTAAGTATAGAGGACGAGAGTGTTACCTTTTCAGTTCATAAAGCAATGCAACAACTTCAATCTGCAGATGATACATGTTATTATATTCAAACTATAGATTCACATGCAGAATTATTAGAAGAATTTCCAGAGTTACAAGGAACAGGAGAATGTTCTTTAGGAGAAGGTAATGAACCAATTAATGAAGCTGAAATATTAGCTACACTTATAGCTAATGGATATGAACCAACAACAGAAGAAATTCAAATGCTAAAAGAAGAAGACAGATATCGATACAAATCATCGATAGAAGAACCTCCGAAATTAGAGTTAAAGCCACTTCCAAACCATTTGGAATACGCTTATTTACATGGTGAATCTGAATTACCTGTAATAATATCGTCTTCTCTTACTGAAAATGAGAAATCACAACTCATTTCTTTGTTGAAAGCTCATAAACCAGCCATTGCATGGAAGATTCATGATATTAAAGGAATAAGTCCTTCGTATTGCACACATAAAATCCTTATGGAAGAAGGTCATAAAACGTATGTGCAACGCCAACGAAGACTAAATCCCAATATGCAAGATGTAGTTAAGAAAGAGATTATTAAACTGCTAGACGCAGGTCTAATTTATCCAATTTCTGATAGTCCATGGGTTAGCTCAGTTCAATGCGTACCTAAGAAGGGTGGCATGACTGTCATTACAAATGAAAAAATGAGCTTATTCCTACTAGGACTATAACAGGATGGCGTGTATGTATTGATTATAGAAAATTAAATGACGCCACCAGAAAAGATCACTTTCCCTTACCTTTCATTGATCAAATGTTGGAAAGGCTAGCCGAAAATAGTTACTATTGTTTTCTAGATGGATTTTCTGGATATTTTCAAATTCTAATAGCACCCGAAGATCAAGAGAAAACCACATTCACGTGCCCTTATGGTACTTTTGCTTACAAACGCATGCCATTTGGACTTTGCAACGCCCCTGCAACCTTTCAAAGGTGTATGATGGCGATTTTTCATGACATGATAGAAGAATGCATGGAAGTTTTCATGGATGACTTTTCAGTCTTCGGTGATACATTTGAATCATGTCTAGTTAATCTTGAACGAATGCTGATTAGATGCGAACAATCAAATCTAGTACTTAATTGGGAGAAATGCCATTTCATGGTTAAAGAAGGCATCGTTCTTGGACATAAAATTTCAAAAGAAGGAATTGAAGTGGATAGAGCTAAAGTAGATGTAATTGCTAAACTTTCACATCCCACCAATGTTAGAGGAGTTAGGAGTTTTCTAGGGCATGCCGGTTTTTACCGACGTTTCATAAAAGATTTTTCTAAAATTGCCACTCCTATGAATAAACTCCTAGAAAAGGATGCTCCATTCATCTTTTCAGATGAATGTATCAAATCTTTTAATATTCTTAAAGAGAAACTCACTAATGCGCCGATCATGATAACACCAAATTGGAATCTACCATTTGAACTAATGTGCGATGCAAGTGATTTTGCAATGGGAGCCGTTTTAGGACAAAGGATAGAAAAACGATTTCAACCTATATATTATGCTAGTAAGACGTTACAAGGAGCACAAACAAATTACACAACTACTGAAAAAGAACTCCTTGCTATTGTCTTTGGTTTTGACAAATTTCGTTCATATCTCGTTCTAGCTAAAACAGTGGTCTATACCGACCATTCTGCTCTTAGATACCTATTTTCAAAATAAGATGCCAAACCAAGATTAATCCGTTGGATCTTACTCTTACAAGAGTTCGATATTGAAATCCGAGATAAAAGAGGAGCAGAAAATCTCGCCGCTGATCATCTTTCTTGTCTTGAAAATCCCGAATTAGAAGTTCTAAATGAATCGGCCATACAAGACAACTTTCCTGATGAATATCTATTGAAGATAGATTATAATGAAATTCCATGGTTTGCAGACTATGCAAATTATTTAGTATGTGAATTCCTTGAAAAAGGATTATCGTACTAAAAACGAAAGAAATTCTTCAGTGATATAAAACACTATTTTTGGGAAGATCCACATCTGTTTAAAAGTTGTCCAGATGGATTATACGTCGATGTGTATTCGGAGATGAAGCTAGTAAAATTTTAAACCATTGTCACACAGGACCAACAGGAGAGCATTATGGGCCTCAACTAACAGCAAGAAAAGTTTATGAAGCTGGATTCTATTGGCCCACAATTTACAAAGACGCACACCTTCTTTGCAAATCCTGTAATGCATGTCAAAGGGTCGGAAAAATAAGTCAACGTGATGAAATGCCACAAAATGTCATACAAGTATGTGAAGTATTTGACATTTGGGGTATTGACTTTATGGGACCATTTCCAAAATCTCATAATAATCTCTATATTCTTGTTGCCATTGATTATGTATCTAAATGGGCGGAAGCACAAGCTCTCCCAACTAACGATGCACGAGTTGTAGTCAACTTTTTAAAATGTCTTTTTGCAAGGTTTGGAACACCGAAAGCTTTAATAAGTGATCGGGGTACTCATTTCTGTAATAATCAACTTGAGAAAGTTCTTAAAAGATATGGAGTAACTCATAAAATCTCCACCGCATATCATCCACAAACAAGTGGACAAGTTGAAAATACCAATCGAGCTTTAAAACGTATTCTAGAGAAAACCGTAGGATCAAATCCGAAGGAATGGTCCATTAAATTGGAGGATGCACTCTGGGCTTTTAGAACAGCCAACAAAACTCCAATTGGAACCACACCTTTTAGACTTGTTTATGGAAAATCATGTCATCTTCCAGTAGAAATTGAACACAAAGCATTTTGGGCTTTGAAGACATGTAATCTTGATATACATGAAGCTGGACGTCTACGATTAAGTCAACTAAACGAATTAGAAGAGTTAAGACATGAAGCATACGAAAATTCATTAATCTATAAAGAAAGAACGAAGAAATGGCATGATAAAAGAATCAGAAGTTTAAAAGAATTTAAAGAAGGAGACAGAGTTCTTCTTTTCAATTCACGATTCAAGCTATTTCCTGGAAAATTGAAATCAAGATGGTCTGGACCATTCATAGTCAAAAGAGTTTTCCCATACGGAACGATAGAATTAATAAATTCAAATGGGATTGAATTTAAAGTTAATGGTCACAGAGTTAAACACTACATAGATAGTCCGATGGAATTCGACAATGAAGTTAATCACAATTTCGATACCACAGCTAACTAAGTATGGGGAGAATCAAGTCTTTAAAGGATAATATGTATTTCTGTTAGAGTTAGATTGTCTGTTTTCGTGTAGTTCTCGAAAATGGAACCCGAACGGTCTTTCCCTAGCAGACCCTAAAGAACTAGTCTTCTCCCCCCATTCTGAATTTTTATTTTTTTAGGTTTTTAAGAAATGAAGACTGCCTGTGAACTAAACCATGGTCTAATGCTACACGCTTTGATCACTAAACGTAATAATGACACACTTCCGAGTGAAATAGTATCAGTAATCAGAGAAAGATTGGACGGAGTAAGAAAAGAATCCAGATGCGAAGATAATAAGTTACAATTTGGTAAAGGAAAATCAAAATCCGCAGCGAAAAGAAGAGCACGACACCTAGAAAGATGTCACAAATGCGGAAAATGGTCACATGGAGGTAAATGTTCAAATAATCAAACCTATTCAAATACCGAATTTGTTACTTTATGCAGAGACGGACCGTTCATATGTTTAGAAGAAAAAACACTGAATGCTCGAGGTTACGCCTATGTAGCCATGGAAAACCAATTAAACCGACTATATTATGAATGGGATATATCATATAACTAAGAATACTATCTCACAGGTAAGTCTGTACAGTTTTTATTTTTTTTATTTTTAACCTTTTGATAATAAACGCTAATTTGTTCGCTATAAAGTATTAAATTGGTATTAAATAAAATTAGGTTTGGCGACCGAAATTATTGATATCATTCAAAAATTTATTACATCACTGCGAAATTTAACGTTTATTCTTAAGGCATAAATATCTTTAATCAATCAACACAAAATATTTCAAAAATTCGTCATGAGTTAAATTAGGTCATGGAACCGAAATTACTTTACCGAAAAGAAGGGCGTATATTTTTGATAATATTTGATTGATTAAAGTGGGATAAAAAGCCAAAAAGATTTTTAATTTTATTTTTACCATGTTTTTAAAATTAATATATAAATCTTAAATTAATATTTTAAACTTTGTAAAAACAATATATTTAATATTGTAAATATTTAAAAAATATAATATAAGTTTGGTGTGATTTTATAATATGAATTTTTAAATTAAGTTTGGTGTGAATTTTTAATTTTTAAAATAAGAATTTTTAATTTTATGCATTTCAAATTTTAAGTTTGGTGTGAATTTAAAAACAAAAATTTACTTTATCTCATTAAGTTAAAAATATGATTTTTAAAATTCGTCGTAAGTTGAAGACTATGTCATTGAACCGAAATTGCTTTACCCGAGGGAGGGACGAGAACTTTTATTATCATTATTTTTAATCTTATTGAATTAAAGTATGCCAAAAATATTAAAAAAAACCCTAAAAATCTTAGCTTTTAAAACAATCGCTACAAAAAGACAAATTTTAAAATTTTGTCAAAGGACGGACTAGGACATCGATCCGAAACGACCTCGTCCTAAATAACAAGGGAAACAAAATTTTAAAATTAATTACTTAATTGTTTTAATTAGTATAAGATATATAAAAAAAAAGCTGAAATCACTGTAGCCGGGCACCCATGCGATCGCATGGGAT